>NC_057862.1:202119861-202487361 GCF_019393635.1 Dromiciops gliroides
TCCGTGGAAGGCCTCTGGATTTGCCTTTCTTTCTTTATCTGAGAGATCCTAATTATTGACTTTTGGGGCAGAAAGCAGGACTTCCCATCAAAAACATTTGCATATGTTGGGGGGGGTGGTAAATGATTGGTATCTGTTTGCTTTGATTTTTTGGAGGCAGTTGGGGTTATGTGACTTGCTCAGGGTCACACAGCTATTAAGTGTCGAAGGTCAGATTTGAACTCAGGTCCTTCTGACTGTAGGGCCAATGCTCTATCTATTGTGCTACCTAGCCACCCCCAAATTTACTTTTTAAAATAAAATAATAATAAGTATATATGTAATCATGAAGACTTGAGTTCAAGTCCTGTCTCTGACATAATCTCCTTTGATCCTCACAACACTGAGAGGTAGGTGATATTATTATCTCTATCTTACTATTAAGGAAATGAGACAGACAGAGTTTAAGGGACTTGTCCAATATCACAGGGTTAATAAGTATTTGAAGCTGGATTTGAACTCAGGTCTTCCTGATTCCAGACCTAGTACTTTTTCCACTGTGCCACCTTGTTGCTTCTAACACACTTTTACATTAAATTTTCATAATAAACATTTTTCTATCACTTTCTTTTTTCTTTGTAAGGCAATTGGGGTTAAGTGACTTGCCCAGGGTCACACAGCTAGTAAGTGTTAAGTGTCTGAGGCTGGATTTGAACTCAGGTCCTCCTGACTCCAGGGCTGGTGCTCTATCCACTGCACCACCTAGATGCCCTGTATCACTTTCGTAAGTCTAGATAATCAACAAGACAATAAATCAAGCTCTGGTTTGTTCTGGTAAAAATTGATTCTCAGAATCCTGTATGAGTTGGCTCTAGGACATTTCTATATGGTCCACTAAACTGCTTATATCTTCTCAATATTAACTGCTGTCGAACCAGAAGAACATTGTACACAGTATCATCAACATTGAGTGTTGACCTACTGTGATGGACTATATTCTTCTCACCAATGCAATGGCACAGAAGAGTTCCAGGGAACTCGTGATAGAAGAGGATCTCCAAATCCAAGAAAAAAAAAAAAAAGAACTGTGGAGTATAGATGCTGATTGAACCATACTATTTCTTTTGTTTTGGGTGCTGTTTTTTTTTTTTTTTCTAATTTGAGGTTTTGCATTACTGCTCTGATTTTTTTCTCTTATAACAGGATTAATGCAGAAATAGGATTAATGTTATTATGTGTATATATATATATGTATATAGATATATAGATATAACCTATATAAGATTACCTGCTGTCTAGGGGAAGGGGGAGGGAGGAGAGGGAGGGAGAAAAATCTGAAATTGTAAAGCTCGTATAAACAAAAGTTGAGAACTATCTTTACATGTAACGGAAAAAATAAAATACCTTATATGTTAAAAAACATTTAACTGCTGTCTAACCCTATCTCTTTCATTGTTGTTGATGTTGTTTTTACTCCTATTGCATTTCAACTTACTAGATTCAGCCCATTACTTTAGCCTTGCAAGATTACTTTCAATCCTAATTTTGTCATCTAACATTAACTATCTCACTCAGCTTTGTGTCTTCTGAAAATTTCACCAGTATACCAAGTGTATCTTTATTAAAATAGTTTATAAAAATATTAGTCAAGTTCCAAAAACAGATCCCTCAGACACTCTACTAGAGACCTCCCTCTAAGATATTTCTTTGAATCTTGTAATTCAGTTTTAAATTCATTTAGTTGTAGTATAATCTTGCCTATATTTTAACCATCTGGCCACCAAAGAGAGTATGAGGGATTCTGTCAAATACTTTGCTAAAACCTAGGGATGCTATGTCTGCAGAATTGCCCTCCTCCATTAATCTAGTAGCCACTGAGAATTAAAGTTATCTTAGTATGACTTTTTTTCTTTAAAAAGTCATACATAGGGGGGCAGCTAGGTGGCACAGTGGATAAAGCACTGGCCCTGGATTCAGGAGGACCTGAATTCAAATCCCACCTCAGATACTTGATATGTACTAGCTGTATGACTCTGGGCAAGTCACTTAACCCTCATTGCCCCACCAAAATAAAAAAAGGCTGGTAAAAAGTCATACATAATCTCAGTGATCACTGCTTGCCTTTTTACATGCTCATAAACCATCCCTTCAGTAGAATCTTGACAGGAATTGAAGTTAAACTCACCATTCTTTAGTTTGAAGACCACATTCTCTCACTTTTTAAAATCAGAACTGCACTCCTGTGGCTCTTGTGATTTAGTGGACAGATAGCTGAGTTCAAATCTGGCCCCAGATAATTACTAGCTTTGTGACCTTGGGCAAATCACTTAGGCTCTGTCTCAGTTTCTTCAATTGTATAATGAGAATAATAAGTGTTATTGTGAGGATAAAATGAAATGAAATTTGTAAAACACCTAGTATAGTGTCTAACACATAGTAGGTGCTTAATTGATGATTGTTTCCTTCCTTTCTTCCTTTCTTCCTTCCTCCCTTCCTCCCTCCCTCCCTCCTCCCTCCCTCCTTCCTTCCCTTCCTCCCTTCCTCCCTTCCTCCCTTCCTTCCTTCCTTCCTTCCTTCCTTCCTTCCTTCCTTCCTTCCTTCCTTCCTTCCTTCCTTCCTTCCTTCCTTCCTTCCTTCCTTCCTTCCTTCCTTCCTTCCTTCCTTCCTTCCTTCCTTCCTCCATCATTTTTCAAAAGTCATGGTTAGTAGATCAGTATTAATCCACAAGTTCTTTTAGCTGTTTGGGTTGTAGATCATCCAGATTTGGTGACGGACTCATTGTGGGGTAGATAGGTTGCCTCTTGCTATCTCTCCACTTAGTCTTGGGTTTATCAAATATGCCAGATAGTAATTTTTGTTCAATCAATCCAGGTCTGCAGCTCATTCTCTTTGGTAGAGAAAACAGAAGCAAAATGATAGTTGACTAGTTCTTTCTTCCTTCTTTTCTATTATCAATGTTGCTTCTAGCCCAAAGTAGACATTTTATTACTCTTCCTCTGATCTTCCCCTTACCACCATACCACATAGCTAAAAATGTCCTTTTAATTTTCATGATCATTCATCAAGAGTCTTAACTCATTCAGATCGTTAGTACATCTGATCCTATTCTTAGAAGCAGTGGATCACTGGATGTGGGTTCAGGATAGACCTCACTTCAAATCTGGCCTCAGACACAAGCTTTGTGACCCTAGGTAAGTCATATAACTGTTTCTGCCTCAATTTCATCTGCAAAATGGAATGACACCTACCTCCCAATGTGGTTGTGAAGTTCATTTTGCAAACCTCAAAGTGCTTGATCAGTGCTGTTATAGGAACATGCCACTCTTCTGTATTCATCTTTAGTTTCCTGCCCTTGCTTCCATCTTCTAAATGTGTCTTTAAAAATTTAAGTTGACTAATAAGTCATCCACATTGATTTCTTTGGATAGCTCCTCCCCTTTTTCCTCCTTTCTTGTTGGATTTATCTCTTCTTTGTTGAAATCCTTTAGGATGATTCTGTTTTCTTGTAGGGACTGAGGACATGAGCTAATGCTTACTTTCAAAGCTGGAATGATCATTAGTTAGGACTGTATCTACCTTTTTATAAGGAAAAACTTGGCTCATATAAAATATTATAGTTGTCTTAACCATAAAGAATGATAATGAGAAAGATGGCTAGAAGAAATATGAAATTCAAAGACATCTTGAGGTACTTCCAGAAAGGTCGCCAAGTCCCCACTGTGTTGGTATTGCTAGGAGGTTAGTCTAACAGCCTTTGCCATTGAAAGCAGTTTTTAAAACCCCCAAAGATAATTTTAATCATTAAATGATAATTTGGTCCAATAAACTAGAGTAAGGCAGTATCAGCATGAATTTCAAAAACCTGCTCAGAGCTATAAATATAGCCTGCAATATTTTGCAATATCTAAAGTGTTTGGCCTAATGTTGAACATGCCCCATTGTTCCAACCAGCTGTGTTCTTTCACTCCTTCATTTCTATAAAGCTTGGATAAAGCCTGTCAAAGCAAACGCGCCGGCAGCCGTAGACTTTCTTGCTGAAAAGTTCTGTGTACACAGTACATAGCAATCTCAAGATGGAACTTTGAATGTTTCAAGCCAGAACAAAATCTTCATCTAATTATAAGTGAACTATATTAAGCACAAAAGGCAATTTCAAATTACACTGAACAAAGTTACATTTTACTCTTTGCTTTCAAAATGCATTTATCGCAATTTCACAAACTAATTGCAAATTCATTTTGCTTAATTTTCTTAGGTTATTTCTTTTATTGCTTTCAAGTGCTCTGCATATTTCTGAACCATCTAAATCCATAAGGAAGATTAGAGGGGCTTTTTTGTTAATTTGTATTTAGAACTGTTGAATAGGAAATGAATCATTCTTTTTATTCCTTATTCTCAGATTAATGCGGTGACCACTAAACCATCTCCAGTTATTATAGATACATTCAAAACGGAGTGAGAAAAATTACCCTGGATGAGTACATTTTAAAAAGTGGATCTAGAGAAAGGCGTGAAAACTTTAAAGACTACCTCAAATTGGGCCACATGATCATTCATGCGCCATTTATACCTGTCTAATTGTAGTCCTTTGTTGGGATGTTTATGGCTTAAAAATGTTATCATCTCCCTGTTATCCACAGGTGGATTATCTGCTATATAGACTGTGACAAAGCTAGCTTGGTCATCTAACATACTCCTAGGCTGTTTCTCTCAGCTATATGCACAGAGCTTGTGGACTAATTTTAATATTTTTTTTGGTTTGTTTTGTTTTGCTTTTTGTGCTGGGCAATGAGGGTTAAGTGACTCGCCCAGGGTCACACGGTTAGTAAGTGTCAAGTGTCTGAGGCTGGATTTGAACTCAGGTCCTCCTGAATCCAGGGCCGGTACTTTACCCACTGTGCCACCTAGCTGCCCCCCCCAATTTTAATATTAATTGGAAAAATATAATTCAGTGGTAAGTTTAAGGGAAGATAATAACAGCTGATGTTCATATAATGTTTCCGTTTCTAAAAAGTACCTTACATACATTACCTGATTTCATCCTCACAATAACTCTATGAGGAATAAACTATAGATAATATCACCCCCATTTTACAGATGTAGATCTGAGGTTTATAGAGATTTGCTTCTGGTCACATAAGTAGCAGGTTTTAGAGGTCGGAGAAGAAACCTGATTCAAAGTTCAGTGTTCTTTCCACTCAATGATAAGAATAGTATTATGGGATCAAAGTCTAAAGACTTTGGAGGTTATCTGGTCTAACTTCTCCATTTTATAGATCAGGAAACTGAGATCTAGAGAGTTTAAGTGACTTGTCAAGGCAGAACTGTGATCAAAAACAGGTCTTCTGACTTTAAATCCCATGGTCTCTATACTGCATTGTCTTTGTAAAAAAAAAATATGTGTGTGTGTGTGTGTGTGTGTGTGTGTGTGTGTATATACACATGCATACATATATATATATATATACACACACATACACATATATGTGTGTATGTATAACAATATTTTTGTATTTTGCAACATATTTTATAACAAAATATAACTTATAACAATATATTCTAAAATCAAATGTACCTTGACCAACTAAAATTGTCATGTTATCTACACATTTCCCTATGCCCCATCATCCATCAGCTCCAAAAGACAGTCACTTATATACAATCTATAGAACTATGTTTCAATAGCTCTGCCTTGAATTTGCTGTGTGACCTTGGACAAACACTTCATTTCTCTATGCTTTACTTTCACCATCTATGAAATGAGAGAATTGGCTTAGAAAACCAGGTCTTAAACTTTGTGGTTTCAGGACCCCCCCCCCCCAACCCCCAAAGAACTTTGGTTATATGGTTTATATCTATTTTATTTACCCTATTAGAAATTAAAGTATCTTATTACTATGAAAAGAGTTTTGATGTCACGAATATCCTGAAAGGGTCTTGTTGACCTTTAGGGTTGCCGGGATCACAGTTTGAGGACTATTGGGCTAAAAGATCTCTAAACCCTCTCCAACTCAAATTCTATAGTCCCAGGAGCATCGTAGATAATGTTCCTGGTGAATTTGAATTTACAGAATTCTGTTCTGATATGTACAATCTATGGCTGTTCTAGGGGAAGGTGACAATCTTTAATGAAAATATGGATTCAGATCCAATAGGAAGATGGTTGGGGTGTGTATATTTGTGTGGTTGTGGTGGGGGTGGGGGTGATGTGAATCTCTCTGTAATCAAGTCCCTTGTATAGGATAAGTTTAGGGAGCTATTTGTTTGGGATTTCTATGTCCACCTGTTAACTCTGACTTTTGTGAATGACCAAATTGTTTGTTTGTTAAATAATTGCCCCTCCCCCAATAAAAAAGTACATGTTATATATTCTGTACTTTGTGGATTTTAGCAGTTTTTGCTTGAGGAGGATTTCATTAAGTTGTAATAATAACCTACATTTACATAGCACCTCTAATACTTGTATGCTGAACGATCCTAAAATGCTTTGAAACTTCCCTTGAATAGATGTAGAGAGCTATAGATATCATTCGTTAAATGCCCTGAAATGTCACTTTGCCTGTAATTAAAACAGAGTCACTTCTTAAAGTACAACTGCAGAAAAGGAAAGGAATATCATTGTTTCAGGGCTTCAAGGTTAACTAAGGATTATGGGTCTAAGAAACTCTATACCTTATATGCTGGATAAAGAGCTAACTCCCACTTAGATCATATTCTGGGGTTCCCTGTATGGACTTGAAAGGTTTTGTCGATAGCCCACATAATTCAACCTCAGTTGGTTCTGACAGACTGTGAGGCATTCCTTTTCTTCATAAGTTCTTCATGGTAACCTCTGAATTATGGTAGGCCTGAGGCATCCATTCTGAGCTGTAGCTGCTTACAGGGACAGAAACATTTTGGATCCAAGTGGGCTAGCTCCAGGCCCATTTATGCACCTTTAATTCAACTACTTTCCAGGATGTACCCTCTCTAAAGAAATGGTTTGACCCTGTTGATCACCACACATTATCCTCCATATTAGGAGCCATCTGTGCCAGGAGTTAGCATCTTGACAGTGATAGGTTCAGGGTTATGTAATGGAAAGAGTACTGAACTTGGAGCAAAGATACTTACATTTGAGCTTTGACGATGGAGCTTACTTAGTAGTATGACCATGGATAAGTCATTAGCTTTAGGGATGCATTGTTAAATGGCTCTCCAGAAGGAAAAAAAAAACATCTTTATGACACACTTTGAAGTTTAATCTGCATTATTAACATTTTCTCCATCACTTTCTCAAGTCTAGATGATCAACAAACCAATACATCAAGCCCTTATTTGTACATTAAGTTATTTTGGGGATATAAATGCTCACATTGAAAATTTAACAATTAGCTCTCATAAGCCAGTTTAAGCTGGATCCTGCCCACCTTTGAGTTGCCTTCTCTGAACCTCAATTTCTTCATCTGTAAATAATAACAAAAGTACCTAGCTTGAAAGGTTGTTTATGATGATCAAATGCAATCATGTTTATAAAATGCTCTGCTAATCTTAAAACACTATATATGAATTTCAATTGTTATGACTAAAGATCAGAGTGGGCCCTTCTCTTCTGGATTTTCCACTTTCATCCTCACTTCTCCATCCTAAGGGTTAAAGAACTGGCCTGGGACTGCTCCATGCATCAGTCTTGTTAGTTGGCATTCATTCTCTACTACTGGACACTTCAAACAATCTTGAACACCAATGTCAGTGCAATTTTTCATGTCAAAGGTTATTGCCTCTCTATTGGCCTGGAATGAGGGGTGGGCTATGCAGAATAAAGGGGTGCAATTGGTTGGTCTTTTATAGCTGGCACTGAGGGCTCTAGGAGTCTTCTCCTTCTCCTTTTCTCCTAGTTGTGTGTGAAGACTGTGCAGATACAGGCCAAAGAAACTTCATCCAAAAGCCACTTTACAGCCTACACCCCAAGGTATCTTCCTATAGATTGTTTGCAACATAGCTTGGACAAAACTGGAACCTTTCAGAACATTTTGGCACCCTTGAAATTTGAACAGGATTTCAAACTCAGGACTCTTGGAACTGGTTTCACAATTGAACATCAGTCAATGCACTATGAAAGTTTGGATGGATATTTTATGAATCTTTAGCTATTAGCATAGATTACTTTACCAAGCGCATTTTATGAAAATATATACAATTGACTATGGATGATAAAATCATCTTAATAGTTGAGTTCTAATGTACATATCAAGCTGAGGTGGGATGTCACTTTTCAATTGCATCAGGGCTGACTCTGAGGCCTTATGTTGATATAGCATTGTGTTTGTATGATGCATTATGCTTTGAATAGAGCTTTCACAGATATTTCAGTGGAGACTTATTGCTGCCCTCTTGGACTAAGGATAGCTATTATCATTATATTACTGATGAGGAAACTGAAGACCAGAAAGACTTGCCCCAAATCATGCAGCTATTGAGTGGAAGAACTAAACCTAAAGACCAGTCCTATTAACTTCTAGTTTAGAGACCTTTTCACAAATCGATTGGCATAAATACCAAATCACACCAGCTTCCTCAACCATTGCTTGAAACTGACTTGGGAACTTTGCCTTTATCTAGAAAACACATCTCCCTCGAGTCATATAGAACTGAATCATTGATCTGATCTTATTGTATTGAAATTAAATTGCATTCAAGTCATTCAAAATGTTCAACAATGAACACTCTATTCTGCATGCCCTTATTTTGATGTTCAGGTCTGATTAGGTTGATCCAAAAAAAAAAAAATCAAGATGGGACAAAGGAACTAAAACCTGAAAATTAAGAGGCAGAATGAGATGATCTCATTGACTTAAAGGGCCTCTGTGGGGACCTGATCTGTTTGTTTGTTTGTTTTCTTTCTTTTTTTCTTGGATTGTTTCCTGGAATGGGAGGGTGTGGCAAGGTAATTCATTCAGAAAGCATTAATGAGGGGCCTTCTTTGTGCTAGACTCTGTGCTATTTGCTGGGATTACAAAAATAAAAACAAAACCACTGTCTCTGCCCTCAAGGAGCTTACTTTTTACTGAAAGAGCTTCCAGTTCCTGGAAATTATTTCTCTGCTTTCAGGAAGTAGTTTGAATTTCTTATACTATGTAACTGTAGGTTGAAGAATGTCATCTGCCTCAGTTCTTCAACTATAAAGTAGGATTACATTTTTTAATCCACCCTTTGTCAACCTAGAGGAGAGTTACTTGATCTTGGAATTAGAAGGTCTTGGGTTTCAGTCCAGGCTCTGACATTTACTCAGTGTATGATTGGTCAAGTTACATAATTTCACTGAATCTCAATTTTCTCCATCTATAAAATGGAGATAAGATTGTTTGCACTATTTACCTCATAGCCGTTTTGAGGAAAGTGCTTTGCAAACAAATCTTAAAGTGCTCCACAAATGTAAGTCATCAATATAATAATTATGTAAATGATGCCCTGCTAGTTCTCAGCAAAACTGGATCATTGCTCCAATGTTGTGATTGATGGGATAAAGGGATAAAAATTCACTTCCCATCTCCCAATCCTAGTCATACACTGATTTTCCAGCAAGAAGTTGAAGGGGAATAATTTTCCTGGAAAATGGAAAATGAGAAGTAACACAAGATGGTGTAAAGCCCCTAGATTGGAAGCCCTAGTTCCTTCTACTGCCTGTCTGGGGTAAGGTCTTGACATTCTTTGTGACTCAATTTCTTTAATAAAGAATTGGCAAGGGAACAAGGGGGAAATACTTCCACCTTTTCCATCTCAGCAATTTCTGCAAATTGATTCCACATCATCTTCCTTATAATCACATTACTTTTATGAAATAGAGAGGGTCAAGCATTATACTTTCTGATAATTATATATTGAGCCCCTACTATTTTCTTAGCTTGAATATTATCAACTCCATTCTTCTTGTTTTGTTTTTGATTTTTTTGTGGGGCAACGAGGGTTGTGACTTGCCCAGGTTCACACAGCTAATAAGTGCCAAGTATCTGAGGTCAGATTTGAACTCCTGAATCCAGGGCTAGTGCTTTATCCACTTAGCCACCTAGCTGCCCCAACTCCATTCTTAATGGAAAAAGTGAGGCATAGAGTGACTTGCCCTGGGTCTGAAAGCTAGAGACAATTGAGATCAGAAACAGGTGAAGCACTTTTTGAAATTTAAAGGAATTTAATTCAACAAACTTTTTTGAGTATATATTATGCTTATATTACTATATGTGCTGTATGCACTGTATTAGGTGGTGATAAAAGAAGAATAAATAATATAGTTTGATAAGTAACACAGTTTGCTATTGGCCTTTAAACCAGAAGTTAGAGGTGTGAAATCCTGAAAGATTCAATGATGACATTGACTTGACATAAGACTATTTAACTAATCAGCCTATCACCCTTAGCTATTGTATCATCTCCTTTGAACTGTTATGTGTAGTCCAGGGCATGAGAGAGAATCACAGAAACAGTAGAACTGGAAAAGACCTTAAAAGATGCTTAACTCAGTTACATAGTCTCTTTCATTACAAAAGGGCATAGCCATATCAGAACAAGCAGTGAATGCCCTACTGCCTGGAAGTTAAGTAAGAGGAAAATGCCAATCTTTGGTTTTTAAGTCTGCCTGGCCCTAGTTCTGTTATCCTTTTTGGCTTGGACTTCTGTTTTGAATTCAAAGCTCAGTGATCCTCTGGCTTCTCTGCCTGTTTCTTGAGTCATAGCCAGCTGGGGGAGGCTGCCAATTCTGTAGCCACAGAAGGTGCCGGGCTAAGATTGGGGGCAGAATGCATTTTGACAGAATGCCATGGTCTGTAAAAGACCGAGGAGTCTTGGGATTTATCAAAAAGGTAAAATTCTGCCTACTCTGGTTCTTGTCTGCCATCATTGTTCATTATTCACTGGCATTGTTGGTGGGTCTAGAACCCAGTTCCTCTTTTCTTATCTCCCCCTAGTTGCTGAGTAGAAAGAGTCAGAAAGAAGAAAATACTTCTTCTTTTTTTTTTTTTTAGTGAGGCAATTGGGGTTAAGTGACTTGCCCAGGGTCACACAGCTAGTAAGTGTTAAGTGTCTGAGATTGGACTTGAACTCAGGTCCTCCTGACTCCAGGGCTGGTGCTCTATCCACTGCGCCATCTAGCTGCCCCTAAGAAAATACTTCTGGCTGAGATTTAGACTTTGTCACTGAGATATGGTTTTTAAAATGTCCCTCTTTCCTAAAGTTTGGATAGGTCTTTTTATTTTTATTTATTTTTATTTTTTGCAGGGCAGTGAGGGTTAAGTGACTTGCCCAGGGTCACACAGCTAGTTATGGATAGGTCTTTTTATATTTTCTATATGTAGTAGTTTGGTTGAATTGACCTATAGAAGCTGGATCAAGCTTGAAATTTCTCTTCTTCTTCTTCTTCTTCTTTTTGGTGAGGCTATTGGGGCTAAGTGACTTGCCCAGGGTCACACAGCTAATGAGTGTCAAGTGTCTGAGGCCAGATCTGACCTCAGATCCTCCTGACTCCAGGGCTGGTGCTCTATCCACTGTGCCACCTAGTTGCCCCCAAGCTTGAAATTTCTATTGCTCCTTCTTGTCCTCCCAGGGCTAACTTTTGGGGCCTGCTTTCCAGCTATGTGGTGACCCTGTTCTGAAAGAACTCAGGGTTTTGGCATGAGCTGGTAGTATCCTTCTTTCTTTGCCATTGTCACAGGGATTGAGAAGATCAAGGGAACACTCAGGGTTTGCCATGTCATACTAAAGCACAAAATCTTTTCATGCTCAATTACTAGGTGATTGGAAGCAGGCCCCAGAGTTCCCATGTGGTCAATTGCAACCAGGAATTAAGTAATTCTGAGCATGATCTGAGGGATTCCCCCTATAAGCCAATTCAATGGCTTGATGGGAGTATGAGATGAAAACTCATAAGACCATACCTAGGTACTGAGGACTAATGGTCAATAGGGAATAGAGTCCTTCATCTTTTTTTTTTCTTTCACCTCATAATGGTACCTATGCCATATAACTAAATTATCTGTAATTTAGGTCTTTAATTCTCTATTTACTATTTCTATTGGATTCACTTATACAATGCCATCACATTTGTATGTACTTTATTGCTTTATAGATTCTATTTATAAGTCCTTTATTCTCAAGGTCTCTGTATTTGAAGTTAGGGAACCTGTGTTCAAATTCCAGCTCTGTTACTTACTACTCATGGATTTGTGCAAATTTTATTTTACTTTCCTGGGTTTCAGTTTCCTTATCTCTATAATAGGAATAATATCTATAGTATAGTACTGCCTTTCAAGTCATTGTGAGGTACAATTTTTTTTTCCTTTTCATTTCTACTCTCTAGTACTAATCCATAGTGGGCACTTGATTGACACTTGTTGATTGATTGGAATTAACAGCCCTTGGTTCCAGTCTTTCCTTTAAATAAACTACCTGGAAACAAAATCATATGATTATTTCAATAGAAGCAGAGAAAGATTTTGACAAAATACAGCATCCATTCCTAATAAAAACAATAGAGAGCTTAGGAATAGGTGGTGCTTTCCTTAAAATAATAAGCAATATCTACCTAAAACCATCAGCGAGCATTATATGTAATGGAGATAAGATAGAGGTCTTCCCAGTAAGATCAGGCGTGAAACAGGTATGTCCATTATCACCTCTATTATTTGATATTGTACTAGAAATGTTAGGTTTAGCAATCAGAGAAGAAAAAGGAATTAAAGGAATTAGAATAGGCAAGGAGGAAACAAAACTATCACTCTTTGCAGATGATATGATGGTATACTTAGAGAATCAACTAAAATTACTTGAAACAATTAACAACTTTAGCAAAGTATCAGGATATAAAATAAATTCACATAAATCATCAGCATTTTTATGCATGACCAATAAAGTCCAGTAGCAAGAGATAGAAAGAAAAAGTCCATTTAAAGTAATGGTAGACAATATAAAATACTTGGGAGTCTACTTGCCAAGACAAACCCAGGAACTATATGAACACAATCACAAAACACTTTTCACACAAATCAAACCAGATCTAAAAAATTGGAAAGATATCAATTGCTCATGGATAGGCCGAGCTAATATAATAAAAATGACAACTCTACCTAAATTAATTTACTTATTCAGTGCCATAACAATTAGACTACCTAAAAATTATTTTATAGAGCTAGAAAAAATAATAACAAAATTCATCTGGAAAAACAAAAGGTCAAGAATATCAAGGGAAATAATGAAAAAAAAGGCACAGGAAGGAGGGTTAGCTGTACCAAATCTGACGCTCTACTATAAAGTGGCAGTCATCAAAACTATTTGGTAGTGGCTAAGAAATAGAGTGGAAGATCAACAGAATAGCCTAGGCACAGGAGACACAGTAGTAAATGACTTTAGTAATGTACTGTTTGATAAACCCAAAGATTCCATCTTCTGGGAAAGGAACTCAGTATTTGACAAAAACTGTTGGGAAAACTGGAAGATATTATGGCAGAAATTAGGCATAGACCAACATCTTACACTTTATACTAAAATAAGGTCAAAATGGGTACATGATTTAGACATAAAAAGAGATACCATAGATAAATTAGGAGAGGAAGGAATAGTTTACCTTTCAGATCTTTGGAAAGAAGTACAGTTTATGACCAAACAAGAGACAGAGAATATTATGAAATGCAAAATGGATGATTTTAATTACATTAAATTAAAAAGGTTTTGTACAAACAGAAGCAATGCATCCAAAATTAGAAAGGAGATGGAAAACTGGCAAACAATTTTTATAGCCAGTACTTCTGATAAAGGCTTAATTTCTAAAATTTATTGAGAACTAAATCAAATTTATAAGAATCCAAGTCATTCTCCAATTGAGAAATGGTCAAAGGATATGAACTGGCAGTTTTCTGATGAAGAAATCAAAGCTATCTATTGCCATGTGAAAAAATGCTCTAAATCACTATTAATTAGAGAGATGCAAATTAACACAACTCTGAGGTACCACCTGACACCTATCAGATTGGCTAATAGGACAAAAAAGGAAAATAATGAATGTTGGAGAAGCTGTGGGAAAATTGGAACACTAATGCATTGTTGGTGGAGCTGTGAACTGATCCAACCATTCTGGAGAGCAGTTTGGAACTATGCCCAAAGGGCTATAAAACTTTGCATACCCTTTGATCCAGCAATACCACTATTAGATCTTTTGCCCAAAGAGATCATAAAAATGGGAAAAGGACCCACATGTACAAAAATATTTATAGCTGCTCTTTTTGTGGTGGCAATGAATTGGAAATTGAGGGGTTGCCTATCAATTGGGGAATGGCTGAACAAGTTGTGGTATATGAATGTAATGGAATTCTATTGTGCTGTAAGAAACAATGAGTAGGAGGAGTTCAGAGAAACTGGGAAGGTCTTGCATGAACTGATGATGAGTGAGATGAGCAGAACCAGGAGAACATTGTACACAGTATCATCAGCATTGTGTGTTGATCAACTGTGATGGACTAGATTCTTCTCACCAATACAATGGTCCAAGATAGTTCCAAAGGACTCATGATGGAAAATGCTCTCCAAATCCAGAACAAAAAAAGAACTGTTGAATCTGGATGCAGATCAAACCATACTATTTCTATTGTTTTTGTTGTTGTTGTTTTTCTTTTTTGAGGTTTTTCCTTTTTGCTCTGATTCTTCTCTCATTACATGACTAATGCAGAAATATGTTTAATGTGATTGTACGTATATAACCTATATCAGATTACTTGCTGTCTTGGGGAGGGGGAAGGGATGGGAGGGATGGAGAAAAATTAGAAACTAGAAATCTTATAAAAACAAATGTTGAAAATTATCTCTAAATATAACTGGAAAATAATATAATATTTATATGGGAACAAACAAAAACAAAAAACCCAAAACAAGCAAACTTGGAAATTGCAGGAAAACAATATGGATGACATGAGATGGTTTCAATATATTTTCTCTTTTAAAAAAAATTAAAAAAAAAATAAAATAAACTATCTGGGTGATTTAGAACAGTTTACATAGACTGCCTGGGAATCATTTTTTTTCTCTGTAAAATGAGGGAGTTGGACTAGATGGCTTCTGAAATTACTTCTAGCTCTAAATTTCTTGCTAGGTGGTGCAGTGGTTAGAGTGTTGGGGGTGGAGTCAGGAAAACCTGAGTTCAAATTCAGCCTCAGTCACTTACTAGCTGTGTGACCATGGACAAATCACTTAACCTCTGTTTACCTCAGTTTCCTCAACTGTAAAATGGGGAAGCATAACAGCACCTACCTCCAAGAGTTGTTGAGAAGATCAAAAGAGATAATATTGGTAAAGTACTTAGCACCGGGTCTGATACATAGTAGTTGCTAGGAATTATTATTTCTGTTATTACCATTATTATTATTATCCTCTGATCTGGGCATTATATTAAATGGGGAATATTATTTTCATTTTACAGACAGATAAACTGAGGAACTAAGAGGTTAAAGAGAGTGCCTTAAGAACACATAAGGTTATAATTGTGGAGTTAGGGTCAGAACTTTGAGACTCCTTTCTTCCAAGTCAATGCTCATTCCAACTGAATAGCATGGATCCTTCTCCAATAATAACTTAAAACCACATGTTATCCTCCCACAGCCTGCAATGTTTTTAGATATCAAGGTTTTCCATCAGCTGGAAGTGGCCTCTGCATTGCCAGACTTACTCTAATGCTGACCTCCTCCCCAACCCCCCAAGGTCTCTGTGGCTATAGAGGAAGAATATTAAATCAGCCACATCAAGGTTATTTGGTCCTTGGGAAGGTGGTAGATTGGTTGTGTTTTTTCCACCTCTAATATTTCTTTTTAGATTGGTGTACATAAGTCTGAAAGAGAGAAGCATCCATGGGCCACCTCATTTTATACTCAGCCAGCCAACTGGGTGTTGAGACTATTTCCATGGTTTCCAAACCATCAATGCTGGAAAACATTTACTACTGAAAGGATCTCTGACTCTGAGGGTGCATTTGTCTAATTCAGCAGTAGCTATTTGCACTGTATTTTCAGATTATGTCTCTCCTTGAAAATGATCTATTACAGGAGCAGTTTATAAAATTAAACATTTGTCATTATGCAATGCAAAATTCATGAAGCAATGAAATGTCAGGGATCTGCATATTTAAGATACAGTAGCACTCTTTCTTTGGCAAGGATATTTAAGAATAACAGGCCCACAGAGAGACCCTGCTAATCAAAGAAATCTTTTGGAAAAGAGCTGAATATTCCTTTGTGTTCTGGTGATCCTGAAGGATACTTTTATGGTTGGCATTATTATAATATTTGTATAGGATCATAGATTTAGAGTTATAGATGAGGAAACAAACCGAGGGACCAAGAGGCCAAGTGACTTGCCTAGGCTCACACAGCTAGTAAGTATCTGAGGCAGGATTTAAGCCTGGATCTTCTGGGCTCCAGGTATAGTTCTTTCTCCACCACACAAAGCTTTCCTTCCCACCCCACCCCCTACTTCAGAAAGACCTTTGTACTCCATTAAATTAATTTCAATAGCTAAGTCCATGCCTACCAGTAAAAATCAGTTGAAGAGAGCTCAAATTGATACTTAGTTGAATAACCCCAACTACTATGGAAATAGAAAACTTCAGAAATAAGACATAGTTCTTTCCTTCAGGGAGACTGCAATCAAGGTGTGGGCTGAACAAACAGCAGAACTTTTCTCCATAGCAACATATCAGTACATGCAAAATGATATTGTATAAGTTACTTAGTGAGTTCCTTGTCACAGAAAGTGTTCAAGTCATGCTATTTGAAATGGGTATTCTAGAAATGATACCTACATTAAATGGAAGACTGAACTAGATGAGTTTTTTCTCTGTCTCTTTTTTTCTTTTAGTGAGGCAATTGGGGTTAAGTGACTTGCGCAGGGTCACGCAGCTAATAAGTGTTAAGTGTCTGAGATTGGACTTGAACTCAGGTCCTCCTGACTCCAGGGCCGGTGCTCTATCCACTGCGCCACCTAGCTGCCCCTGAACTAGATGAGTTTTAAGGGTTCTTTCCAATGGAAGCTTTATTTGTTCTGCTATCTTTTTTGTATCACCTTCATTTCTCAAAATGTACCTCTCTTCTCCCCCTCCCCCCCCGACCCATCATTTATAACAAAGAAAAAAGGAGCAAAAAAGCTATTCAACAAGTCTCATCAACATGTCACTCAGTTTCAACTCTATATTCAGTGCTCCGCATCCACAGCCCCTCTCCTCTGCAAAGAACAGATGTACTGTCATATGACTTCTTTGGGGTCAAACGCAGTCATTTTAATGACATATTGTTCAGTTTCCATTACAACTCAAATATTTTATGAAGTTGAAGACAGAAATGCAGAGGGAATAGTCAAGGAGAGTGGAGTAAGCAGAGCCAAGTGAGATCATTTGGAAGGGTTTCAGGGGAAGGGGTGTTGAGTTTTAAAAGAATAATGGATACAATTTGTTAGAGTGGAGCAGGGAGGTCATTTTCAAGATGGGAATGTGCAAAAATCAATTTCTGTGCAGGAAACAGCAAAAAGATGAACATACCTAGAGCTGAGGAGGAGCAAGGTGGGAGAGGAATGGAAGGTCTTAATTCAATAACTCAATTCAGTGGCTATTAATTATTTATTCTGTGTGAAATGGGGCAGAGTGCTGAGTTCAAATATGGCCTCAGATACGTACTTGCTGTGTGACCCTGGGCAAGCCACTTAAATTCGTTTTCCTCTGTTTCCTCATCTGTAAAATGAGCTGGAGAAGGAAATGTCAAATCACTGTAGTATCTTTGCCAAGAAACTCCCAACTGGGATCACAAAGCATCAGACACTACTGAACAACAACAAGGACTGTGCAAAACCCCATGCTAGTTGCTGGGAAAATGAAATATTACAATGCCCCTTGCCCTTGCCTTCATGGAGATTAGAATCTTTTTTTTTTTTTTTTTTTTTTTTGCGGGGCAATAGGGGTTAAGTGACTTGCCCAGGGTCACACAGCTAGTAAGCGTTAAGTGTCTGAGGCCAGATTTGAACTCAGGTACTCCTGAATCCAGGGCCGGTGCTTTATCCACTGCGCCAACTAGCCACCCCCGAGATTAGAATCTTGAATGGAAATAGAACACAAATACATAACCATAATAGAAAATAGAAAATGAAAAGTATATAAAAGAAATGCAAAGTGCAGTGGGAGGTTTGTAGAAAGTGGGCTGAAGAATTTAAATATCATGTGACAAGCAATATGCGGCCTCTTTAGGTTCATAGCAAGTAAATGACAGGATGAAAAAGGTGTTTAAAGAAGATTATTCAAGCAGCTTTATGGATGAACTGGAGTAGGGAAGAAATTAGAGGCAGGGAGACCACCCAGGAAGCTTTTGGAGTTCCTGAGGTGTGAGATAATGAAGGTCTGAACTAGGATGGAAGCCATAATTTCTGTGGATTGGAAGAGACACACATGAGAGATATCACAAAGAAAGAACTAACAAGGCTTAGTGGGGGAATGGAATGAATGATGGGAGCAAAGGACCGAGAAATGCAGATTGAACTTAAGTTTGAGGAACCAGGGATGTAGGAAAAATGAGCTTTCTATATTCAATAATGGGGAAATCAAGAAAGGCTGTCTTGTGGGCAGGGAAGAAGGAGTGTGGTGAGAAGGATATGCTTAGTTTTTTTTTTTTTTTTTACATGAGTTGTGGGTGTTGCTGTAGGTGTTGTTAGAAGATGATGTCTTATTGTGAAGTCATCTGGGGATATAGATCTGGAGAGAGGGTGGGAGGTCAGGGCTGGTGATGCACATTGTAGAAGTTGTCTACATATAGATGCTAGCTGAAATTATATAAGGGCATGCCACCACCATTGCAATTGAGAGAAGATGAAGGCCTTGGCCCTTAGGGAGTTACCACAAATATTGCTAGGGAGAAGATAGAGGGATAATTAGGAAAGAAAAGAGTAGGAGAAATGGGATAAACAAAAGAGCATGGGGTCATGAAAGCTGAGGGAGACAAATTTCAATAAAATGGTGCACAATAGGTAACAAATGCAATGAAAAGAAATGTTAAGTAGGCTGAGACCATGAAATAACTCATAGAAAAAGTAATGAATTAGGGACTGTGCCTATGATTTCATTGATATAGGGTTCTCCTTTTACCAAGGCAGGTAGGTGTTATCCCTGCAAATTGTAGTCTTAGAGACTTGCCTGGAGCTTTCAGAGCTCAATTTCCCAAGGTTTACACAGCCATTTTGTCAGAGGCGAATCTTAAATTTCGTTCTTCATGGTTCCAGAAGAGACTCTCTACCCACTATACTACATTGTCTCCCAGATAATGATAATAGAATTGTAAATGAGGAAGGTAGTAGATGGAGAACAAGGATAAGCAATGGGCATAGGCCACCCATTCATGTAACTAAGTATCATAGAATCATGGAATCATAGACTATCAGAGTTGGAAAGGACTTCAAAGGTCTTCTAGTTCAACCACTTTTCTAATTCAGGACTTCTACAAGCATAAGGTCAATCTACAAGAAGTCATCCAGTCTATGCTCTACAAGTCTAATGTGAGGGAATTCACTTTGCAAGGGAACCCATTCTAATGATGGAAGCTCAAATTGTCAGAAAGTTTCTCCTCATATTGAGCCTAAAATCTAGGAAAGGCAGGGAAGAAAGGAGAATATTCCAAACTAGAATGGGGATTTGACACATACAAAAATAACTAACTACAATACAAAATAGAACATTAGAAATATAAAATGCAAGGGGTTCCTTGGATGCTAGGCTGAAAAAATTAAATACAATGTAACAGGCAATATGAAGTCACTGTAAATTCTCAGTTTAAAAAACAAAACAAAACAGAGGAAAGATGAGCATATTTAGAAGTAGAAAGAAAGAAACCATTGGCAAGGTAGGGATTAATGAGTTCCTATGTAGAGCAGAAAGGAATCCAGGACATTGGTGAAGGGATTAATTGCTTTTTGGGAATACACCCAGTGCCTAGATCAATACTTTGAGGGCAGTTAGGTGACACAGTGGATAAATTACTGGTCCTGAAGTCGAGGACCTTAGTTCAAATCCAGCCTCAGATGCTTGACACTTACTAGCTGTGTGACCCTGGACAAGTCACTTAACTCTGATCGCCTCAATCATCCGGGATCATCTCCAGTTGTCCTGAAGTATATCTTGCAACTCAATCCAGATGGCTCTGGAGGAGAGAGTGAGGCTGGTGGCTTTGCACAGGCCTTCCTTCCTTAAAAATCCTATTCACTGCAAGTCATGATGTCACCTCCTAATGTCATGGTCCTCTTCAAGAACAAAGGACAAACAACAATAAGAACATGCTTTGAATAGTAATATTTGCTATTTGATGGAGAGAAAGAAGAATGTCGCTGGAATTGCAGGAAGAAATAGGAGGATTTTAAAACATTGTTTTGAACTTAAATACCAAATGCGACAAACATTTCCATGTACAAAGTTGAACACAGAAAGATTGTATTTGAAACCACAAATATTTCTTAAGTAGCTTGCTTTCCCTTTTAAGTATATAGTTACTTCAAATAACAGAAGGACTGATGAGACAGAGATGTTTGCAACGATGTGGTAAAAGACTGGAGTTATTTCTAATTCTAAAAGGAGGTGAGTTGGATGAAATAGAAGGAAGGACAAGACAGGGAAATATCTTTTCTTTAGGTAATATCTGGCTTCTGAAAATAGACATTGCTTAGTTTTTTTTTAAAAAAATTCTCTTTCCTTTCTTTCTCTTCCTTTCCTTCTTTCTCCTTCCTTCCTTCCCTCTCTTCCCCTTCCTTTCTTCTTTCCTTTTCTTCCTTCTGTCCATTCCTCCCTCCCTCATTCCTTCTTTCCCTCTTTCCTCCTTTCTCTTCTCCCCTCTTTCCTTTCCTACTTCCTTCTCCCTTCCTTCCTTTTTACTTCCTTCTTTTCCTCTTTCCTTCTTTCCCTCCCTCCATCCTTCTTTCCCTCATTCTCTCTTTCTTTCCATTCTTTCCCTCCTCTTCTTAATTCCTTCCCTCCCTTTCCCCTCCTTCCTTCCTTCCTTCTCTCTTTCCTTCCTTTCTTCTCTCCTTCCTTCTCTCTTTCTTTCCCTCCCTCCATAAAAGGCTCAAGACCCAGCCTTCAGTCCTATTTCCAAGACCAAGAAATCCAAGAGAAACTAAGTCCAGAAGAGGCACTGAGTAGAATTTCATTTGTCATGTCAATTTAGATTTAAAGCAGGTGCCTTCAGGGTAGAAGGCTAAAGCTTTGACAGTCGAGAGCAAGAATTTAAACTGCCGCTGTGTGAAAACAAGTTAAATAACTTGATTCCAAGGAATAAAGCCCATGTGTCATAACTGCATCTGTTTAATAATGTATATCAATGCTTGTTCCAGAATCTGGGTGGCATGGAGCAGCCTTTGTTTGCCTCATTTGCAGAAAAATAAACAAGCCCGTGTCTCCGAAAAACCACTAGATGGCAGCCCAGGACGACTATTTGCTTTGTTCTCGCCACAGGCTGCTGGAATTTTGACAGATACAAAACGGTACCTGTGGTTTTGTGTATAAAACTGGTATAACTGTTTGTACATTTAAAAAATGTAACAATAAATTAAACATAAGGGAAAGGGGTTGCTAATAAATACAGTGTCAGACTGTATTTTTTTTTTTTTTGTACCAGGTGATAAGCTTGGGCATTCAAACCTGATTTGTGTCTAGGAGGCAAGTCTAAGCCTTACAAAACATGCCTTCTTGGTGGTTCCTGCCTGCTTGAGAATTTTCACCACTTTTTATATAGATGGCTTGGTGCATGTATGTGTCGAGGTGAAGGCCAAGAGAGTCTACATTATGGGAATGCTCAAGAACTTATGTGTCTGGAAGCCTGGATCCGTGCCTAGCTTTCTAAAACGGAAGCGTATCTCCATGTATGTCACCTCCCATTCAGTGGTTGGAAGTAGAAGGGGGATGCCTGATAGAACTATTCCATGAGTAATTGAATTCATTTAAATTTAAAACGGAGCACTTGCTACTAATGATATCTCTGACCCTTTATTAAAAAAAAATACTCATTTATGAAAATAGACTCAGAGCTCAGAAGCCATTCTCTACAAGAGGCAGCAGGGTACAGTGGAGAGAATGTTGGCTTAGAGTCAAAAGCCCTTAGTTCAAACCCTGGCTTTACCATTTACTATCTGTGTAGAATTGGGAAAGTCATATGGCATCCTCGGGCCTCAGTTTTCTCATCTGCAAAATGAGGAGGGTGAATTAGATGATCTATGATCTGATGTTTAAAATAAGTCAGCATTTGAATTCACTTCAATAGTGCAATTTTTTTTTCTTTCTTTAGATTGGGTTGTTCCACCATGTTGGTTCACATTCCATGTTAATGAAACCTAAGTAACAGGAGCATAGAGCCAGAAGTTTTCTTAAAGGCTACCTGGTACAAATCCCTTATTGAGAAGTTGACTTGTCCAAGGTAACACAAATGAAAGAACCCTGCTTTGAACCTAGGCCCTCTGTCTCCAAATCTATCTCTTTTCCCTATAATGCTACTTCTCTGAAAGGGCTGGTTAGCTTGTGACAAAACAAACAAACAAACAAAACAACAACAACAAATAAACTAGCAATCCTGTTTCACAGTTGCAGCCTGTAGACGTTTTATAAATTTTGACTTTTGGAGAGGAACTGGGCAAAAGGATGTGGATAACTCAGTGCAAATCTGTCATGACTTCTGGAAAAAAACAACAAAACACCAGTCCTTAGTGTACATTCTATCAAGTTGGCCCAGAAGTATTGTTTTTGTTAAGAATAACATGGTTTTCATCTTTCTGATTATGCTAACTTACCTTTATAGTGTCACATCTCTTTCATGTGCCCCCCTAAAACATTTCCTTCTTGGTTCAAACATTTGATTGCAAGTAGCATAGGGTTATATGTTTAGAAAATACAGAAGAGGTGTTTCATTAATTGTGGAAAAGAAAATCCTAGGTGCTAAGAAAGGAGTGTTCACCCAAGCATCACTACCAGGGCAAGATGCTGTTTTAAGTAGCATTTCACTTTTTATAGCACGGGATGCAAATTTCTTCTGGGGAAGGAGAAAAGGTGTTTTCTGAATTTCATTGCTTTACCTAATTACTGATAAAATCTCTCCTTTCCTGCATTACTTTCTTTCCATTTCTGTGTTCCCATGGGAAATTATCAGGCCCTCAGTGGGGTTAGTTCACAGCTCTGTATCTATCCTTGTCACAATCTTTTGGGTGTTCAAGATTTAAAATTTAAAATGCTAGAACTTGCCAAATTTAAACTCAGCTCTTCCTGACTTTAGGGTCAGCACTCTATTCATTATACCAGCTAGCTGCCTAAATGATCTCTGAAGTCTGAGGACAGACTCTGGAATCTGAGGACCTGAGTTCAAATGATACCTTACTGCTGTGTGAATTTGAACAAGTTACCCAACCTCTCTGGGTCTCAATGATCCTGACTGGTTTTCTTTCCCTAATTACATTCCAAGTTCTTTGAAAGCAATGACTGTGCCTTTATCAAACCTTCCGCCTCTGACAGTTGGTTCCTAACACAATGCAAAGCACACATTGGAGTGTGTTTATTGATGTGCTTTTCACACCACATTTAGGACTGGGCTCTCTAGAATAAGCTTTATTTCTGTAAAGATACATTTCTCTCTAGTGTCAAAATACCCAGTCATGAAAGAGCAGAGTGGTGGATTAGCTAAGCTAGGGGCTCAACCTCAGGTAGAATGTTTCTATGTCAAATGTGGTCATTCTTAGCTGGGATACCTAAAGGACCAAAGTCCAACATCTCTTGCCCTGAATCATAACACTAGAGGCTATTTACTAACAACCACAATTCAAGCTAGATCCTGCACATTGGAGATGAGGGCCATGAACGTCTTCAGATGGATTTTCTTAAATGATTACAAAATGTTATGTAATGCCAATTAAAATGATGAATGATGAAACATTTATTTCCTAAGAAACCTCTTTAATAGGTGTCACTATAATGTCACTAATAATTGTTGTAGATTTATCTTTTAACAGTTTTGCCACTCAGATAGGATATAAGCTTCTTGAGGGCAGGGCTGGTTTCCATCTTTGTGTTTTATCCCATGTCTTGAACATAGTAGGGGCCTATTAAAAAGCTGGCTGATTAATTTACTGATTAATTGATAAAAAATAAATGCCTTCCATATATTTTCAGACATAGTTAATGCAATTTAATTTTTTTTTTTACTTGTTATAAGATGAGGTTTCTGGAAGCAGGTTACATGGGACAGCAAACAGTGATAGAGACATAAAAATGAAGAGAAAGCACTGATAAAACAAAAAATAGAAGAAAAAATTCAGAAGGATATATATACATACATACATACATATATATATATGTATATATATATATATATATAGGTGTCTTTATTACTAAAAGATGAGTGATTTTGTTACTAAACTTGTTCAAGTTTAGTTGCTTTCAAAAGAGAAACAAGTTTATGGTTTCACATGCAAATCCTCTTTTTTGTTCTTTTTACATTGGAATAGTGTATCTATTGATTGATAAGTTCATAATAAAAAAGAACATTTTAAAAAGAAATGTTCTTGAGGCAGCTAGGTGGCACAGTGGAAAAAAACCACCAGCCCTGGATTCAGGAAGACCTGAGTTCAATTCTGGCCTCAGACACTTGACACTTACTAGCTGTGTGACCCTGGGCAAGTCACTTAATCCTCATTGCTCTGCATGTGCGTGCGCACACACGCACACACGCACACACGCACACACACAAAGAGATGTCCTTTATACTTCCAATCTGTGTATGTTAGCCTCAGGGCTGGCTGTACCTGTAGTGGAGTAGTTTACTAGATATGTGCTGTGATTTGATGGGTTCCAAAGGACCCTAAATCTCTTTCCAATTGTCCAGCCCAGGTGCTTGAAATTCCCACTCCTAGAGTTCCTCCTTCATGCAAGTCACTGACTTCTGAAGACTGCCATTAAATGTACAAACTGTAGTTATCTGGAAGGAAAACAAGTTAGCATCCATTAACATGTCACTATGGATTAACTGATATAATTAATTATCTGTCAAGTAGTAGACAACAAGCCCCCAAGGAATGGACACCAGGATAGATATGTTTTGATGGGATGAATGGGCAAGGGGTACCTTATAGAAAGGTGACCAGAAGGGGAGGGAGGTTTGTCTCTGCTTCATGATATTGGCTAGGGCTAGCCCTGAAACCAAAGTCAAAGTTCATGGGTAAATGGGGAATTGATATATTATACAGTCATCTTAAAGTTTCTTTTATTTTCCATGGAAACTCTCCATCTGGAATTAATCAAATATATACTGACTGGCTTATTACTCATCCTCCCTGTCCCATGACAGTATGATTCATCTCAGTGGGAAATAAGCCAAAATCCCTGTTGAGATTTTTGTTGTCCCCAAATTAAGGAGTGAGTGCCTCAGAAAGTCCAGGGTGACCAAGTCTGTTGTTAGTAAGTAAATTACATGCATTTATTATGTATTAAATATATTTTATATTCAATACAACTTTTTGTTAATTAAATGCATTATATATTAAATACATGACATGTGTTAAATTATTTATGTTTAATATAAATTCTTATGTATTAAATACATTAAAATTTATGTATAGATAACTTACATATTAAATATAAATACATAATGATATGTATTAAATACATTTATTAAATACTAATTATTAATACTAAATACTGTCAGGCATTGTGCTAAGCATTGGGAATACAAAGTAAGGCAAGAAAAGGCCCCTGTCCTTATTTAGTTCATGTTCCAACGAGAGAGACAATATATAAATAAGTAGGTATGTGCAAGCTATACATAGAGCAGTTGGAAGTTAATCTGAAGGGTAAGGCATTTGTAACTGAGGAGACTAGGAGAAGCCTCATGCAGGAAGTGGGCTCAGAGACCACAATAAGATTATAGATTTATTTTTATATTTATTTTGTTTTTGATTCAATTTTACTTTTTTAGTTAGCAAAAATAAATTTCTTTCCCTTTCACTTCTTCCACTCTCCCTGAAACCTCTTTAAAAAAAAAATATATATATATATATATATGTTAATGCTTTGTTTTTGTGGATTTTCTATTTTTATTTTTGTTAGATATAGATATTATATATATATATATACACATACACATACATACATATGTACATACATATACATACACACACATGTTGTGACATGTAAAACTATGTGTGGTCCTCTGCCTGCCAGAGTGGAAGCTACCTGCGGGTCCAGAAGAGAGGTGGTCCCTATACACCTCTCCAAGCTAATTAGCCAGCATCCCTTGAATCTATTGGTTCACTGGATTTGAGGGTAGTCCCTGATTAGAACATGTTGATGTCAGAGACCAAGAATACATCCCCTGGCAGGAACAAAGCTTTTAGGTAGGTGTGGTAATTTAGGTTGAATGAGGTAACTTCCTGACTCTGGGCTGACCTAAAGAAAGGTCAGGCCAGGCTCAGAAGGGCTTCTGGGGAGTCCCAAAACCCCATTATTCTCTCTCTCTCTCTCTCTCTCTCTATATATATATATATAGAGAGAGAGAGAGAGAGTGTGTGTATATATATATATATATATATATATACACACACACACACATGCATATATACATATATATATTTAAGCAAAAATATCCTATTGTTTTTCTCTAAAAATATATGTCTTATTCTGCATATTTAATTCACCTCTCTATCATGAAATGGCTAGGATTCTTCATCATTGGTCTTCGGGAATCACAAAGAATCTTTTCATTGGCCAGAATTCTTAGGTTTTTCAAAATTGCTCATGCTTATAATATTGCTATAGTATAAATTATTCTCCTTGTTCTGCTCACTTCATTCTGCAATTCTTCTTTGGTTTATATGTCTTCTTACCTTTCTCTGAAACCTGTATCATTTCTTATGGCAAAAAAATTACATTACATGCATATATCATGATTTATTCTTCCATTCCCCAACTGATAGAAGTAATTTATTAAGTACCTACTATATGCCTGGCACTATGCTAAACACTTTGCAAATATTATCTCATTTGATCTTCACAGCAACCCTGGGAGGTAGATACTATTATTATCTCCATTTTGCAGGAGAGGCAGTCAGTCCATAGCTAGTTAAGTGTTTGAGGCAGAATTTGAACTCAGGTCTTCCTCACTTCAAGTCCAGTGCTTTATCCATTGGGTTATTTAGTTCCCAGTATGTTGCTACCACATGCAAAAATGCTGCTCTAAATATTTTTGTGTATTTTGGGACTTTTGCTCTTTTCTTGATCTCTTTGGCTTTTCGTCTTGGCCTTGGTATCATTGGATAAAAAGGTATGTACAGTTTATCAATTTTTTGGTTGAGTTTAGTCTTGAAGGAATCCATGGAATCATAGAGGTAAAGGGTAAGTGGGCAGGGCTTTCTAGGCATGAGGGAAAACCATTGCAAAGTCATGGAGACAGGAGTGTCATATTAGAATGGCTACTAGTAGGCTCGTGTATCTGGATCTATGTGGAGAATGTGGAGAGAAGACTAAGTTGTGAGATGACTAGAAAGCTAGGAAGGGGTCAGTTTATGAAGAGTTGTCAATGCTAAAGAGAGAGCTTTATATTTGATTACTTCGAAGTAATAAGGATCCACTGGAACTCATTAAACATGGTCAGATCTACCATTTAGAAAAATTACCTGGGTACCAAGTTCATTAAAAGGCCTGGTGGACATGGCCAAGGATGAGAAAACTTTATCAAGGCTCTTGAATTGGGGTATCATGGCTCTGTGC
Organism: Dromiciops gliroides; assembly: GCF_019393635.1. Lineage (NCBI taxonomy): Eukaryota > Metazoa > Chordata > Mammalia > Microbiotheria > Microbiotheriidae > Dromiciops > Dromiciops gliroides. The sequence goes on from NC_057862.1 coordinate 202,147,613, forward strand.
AATAGACATTCCTTTTGTGTTATCTATCCATTTATCTCCCATTTTCTCTAATACCTTCTTGATCTTCTTTGTGACACTTTAAAGTCTTAAACTTCTACAGATGACAAAAATACATCTGTGCAAGTAGTACCTGGAGAAGGAAAGTTGACCTCTGCAGCATTTGACACTACAGACCACATTTTCTCTGGATATTCTCTTTTCTGTTCTTGGTGACATTACTTTCTCCTACATTTCTTTCTTTTTTTGTGTGAGGCAATTGGGGTTAAGTGACTTGCCCAGGGTCACACAGCTAGTAATTGTTAAGTATCTGAGGCCAGATTTGAACTCAGGTCCTCCTGAATCCAGGGCCGGTGCTCTATCCACTGTGCCACCTAGCTGCTCCTTTTCCTACATTTCTAACAACTCTTCATTCTCCTTTGCTAGATTATCATACATAGTCTGTGTGTATCTCAAGACTCTGCCCTGCTCCCCTTTCTCATTTTACTCTACACAATTTGTTTTAGTGACTTCATCAGCTCTTATGAGTTGAATTATCATCTCTCTAAGCAGATGTCTATCAGATCTGTATATCCAGCCCCAGTTTCTCTCCTGAATTACACTGCTGCATCACTAACTAGCAATTGGAAGTTTCCATCTGGGTTCTCTACAGATACCTGAAACTCAACCATCTAAAACAGAACTCCATAAACTCTCCTCACCCAAACTTCCTTATTTCTGTTGAAGATACCACCATATTTCCAGTCTCCTAGGATCATATCTTCAATGTTATTTTTGATTTCTCCCTTTTCCTCATGCCCACTCAATTAGCAAGTCTTGCCATGTCTACTTCTACTACATCTCTCCCACCCAACCCTTTGTCTCCACTCATACAGTCACCACCTTAGTTCTTATCTCTCTACCTTTGAACAGACAGCCTCCCATGCCTGGACTGTTCTTCCTCCTCACCTTCACTTCTTCACTCTGGTTTTCCTCAAGACTCAGCTTAAATATGGACATCTTCCAGGCAGTCTTTTTTAATCTCCTCAGGTACTAGTACATTCTATGACTGCCTTCCAACTACTCCATATGTATCTTGTGTGTTCCTATTTACATAGAGGTACAGCCTCAGTGAGAAGCTTGGGCTAGGTAACCTGAAAAGTCTCTTCTAGATCAGTCTTTATGTTTGATTTCACATTTGACAAAATACCTTAGGTTTACTTGTTCTGGGGAGAGGAATGTCAATCATAGATAGGTAGGTAGGTGTTTATCTGTGGGTGTGCACATGTGTACATGGTTGGTACTATGAGTTTTTAGACACACTTAATGGAATTGTTGTCCAGTCGTGTCTAAATCTTTGTGACCCCATTTGGGGTTTTCTTGGCAAGGATACTAGAGAGGTTTCCTTCTCCAGCACATTTGACAGATGAAGAAACTGAGGCCAACAGGGCAAAGTTATTTGCCCAGGGTCACACAGCTAGTAAGTATCTGAGGCCAAATTTGAACTCAGGAAGATGAATCTTCCTTACTCTAGGACTGGTGCTTTATTCACTGTGCCACTTAGTTGCCCACTTAATGGAATACCAGACTATGATTTTGTGCTAGATTTTGTTTTCACAGTCACCATTGGGAAGAGGTATATGTTCCAGATAAGGGATTTCAATTTCATAGTTGGAAGGAACCTCCTAGTGAAGAAACTCTTTTTATCAATGCAAATTCTATAATTTAAAGTCTTAGAGAGCTGCCTGGGGCACAGAGCACTTAAGTGATTTGTCCACTGTCACATAGTGAGAATGTGTCCCAGGAAATAGACTTGAACCCAGACTGATTTGGAGGCTTTCTATCTATTCTTCCTCTTCAGTTAGTTAGTCAGTCAATAGTCACTCCTTAAGCACTTACTATATGCCTGGACCCATGCTAAACTCTTAGGATACAAAAAAACAAAACAACCCCCCCACCCCCCCAAAAAAACCCACCCAGTATGCTCAAGGAGCTCACATTCTAATGGGGGAGATGATCAGGCATTTTTTTGTAGTCAGGACAATTGAAATCCCCATAAGTAAAAATACTACAAAGTAGTGGTTTGTACTATGGCTTTTTTGTTTTCCCATTTGACAATGAAAAGAGGCTACCAGTCAGCTGAAAAGGTAAGGGACACTTGCAAAGAAGACATTTTCTCCTAGTATGTCAACCAGAAATCTTTATTTCTTTTTTTTTAGAATCTTGATCAGATTTAGAGCTATGAAGGACCTGAAAAATCACTTAGTTTAACTCCCTCATTGAAGAAACCATGTCTCAGAGAAATGTTGTTGCTTATCCTTCATTCTCAAGGAGGAACAATGATATTATGAGGGTGATGTCTTGACTTGGGCATGAATCCGATTTAAGTGAGGCAGAGCTGTCCAAAGTCATCAACCTTACTGTCCTCCAGTTATTAGAGTACAATGGCAGGAAAAAAGTCAAGAGGACTGGTGATGGTCCAGCATGAAATGGTGACCTTGGCCTTTTTAAATTAAAGTTTTTTCCAGATCTCAGTTTCTCTGAGGTAACACCCATTCCGTGACTAAGGGCTAGGTAAGAATTGAAACAAAAGATGGCCTAGTTTACTATCACAAAAGTATACCCTCAGAGCGATGGCTTGCCCAATGTCACAAATTAAATAGCGGAGCGGGGTTTGAACTCTGGTCCTGTGATTCTAAAACACATATGCTTTCCATAGGACCACCCTTCTCCCAACTTCCTTTAGAGACCACTACTTCAGGACTACTGTGAAGATAAGTGAATGGACAAAGGCCACATTCCAGTGGTTTAAACAGCATGTCCCCATAATCTTAGTACAGCTTTAAACTGTAATAACTTCAAAAGCATAAATGCAACAAACTTCCAAAAAAAATCACTTGAAAGTTTAATTATTTAAATTTCCTTTACACTTATTCGGTTTTATGAATTTTGAATAATTTTGAAAAAGTTTTAACAAGGTGGGGGCATCCTGTTATTATGTATTGAGAGTGTACCAGGTTCTGGATGACACTTCATCAGCCTGCTAGCTTGATAGAGGAGGTCCTCTTGCTTGTCCACCTTGATAGCCTGATCTATTTCCATTAGACTTTTTCTTGGGGGTGGGGGGATTCACATCAAGACTATCATGCACAACAAAACTTCATTCTTTGGATGATATTAAGGCTAGGATTATTAATGCAAGCCTTTCAGCAGCTGTTGAAAGTTTTCACCGAGTTAAAAAAATCACTTAGAGTAACATAACAAAAGATAATGATTATATGGAATTTTAAGAAAAGAAGTATCAATGATTTTAGAAATTTAAGTAATGAGCTTTTCAAATAAATCTTTTTGGGGGGTTAAGTTTGTGGCATTTATACTTCTGAAGTTATTAAAACTAAAAATTATACTAAGCCTTTTGGGACACTCCATATAATGCTGTATTCACTTAAAATGGCCTGTTTTCAACACAAGGAAAATATCTTTTGCCTTATTTTACATGCTTAGAAATCCTGAACTCTAGTCCTACTTCTATTAACTCGTTTCATTAAGTTGAATAAGACAGAGAGGAGCCTTGCTGTGGTTTCTTTCTTGGGGGGTGTGGGGAGACAATGAGGGTTAAGTGACTTGCTCAGGGTCACATAGTCAAGTGTTTGAGGCCGGATTTGAACTCAGGTCCTGCTGAATCCAGGGCTGGGTGCTTTATCCACTGCGCCACCTAGCTTACCATGTTAGTACAGAAATGCTACTTAAAGATAGTGAGGTGACTCAGTGCATAGAGTGCTGGGCCTGGAATCAGAAAGAGCTGAGTTCAAATTCAACCTCAGACTCTTTACTAACTGTATCACTCTGGTTAAGTCACTTAACCTTTGTTTGCCTCAGTTTCCTTGACTATAAAATGGGGATAATAATAGTACCAACTCCCCAGGGTTGTTGTCAGGGTCAAATGAGATGATATTTTTAAAGTATTGCACAATGCCTGGCACATAGTAGGTGATTAATGAATTTCCCTTTCCCCTTCAAGACTTGGCTTAACTCCCTCCTCCTCCATGAAGTCTCTCCCGCTTGCTATGTTTCCCTGTTTCCACCTTTTAAAAAATTAATGAATTCATGCATTCATTCATTTATCTATTTATTTATTTTGTGGAGCAGTGGGGGTTAAGTGACTTGCCCAGGGTCACACAGCTAGTAAGTGTCAAGTGTCTGAGGCTGGATTTGAACTCAGGTCCTCCTGAATCCAGAACCAGTGCTTTATCCACTGTGCCACCTAGCTGCCCCCCATTTCCCACCTTTTTAACAAAATTGTTTTTTAATTGCAAACCTAATCATCAATGAATGCAGGCATTTCAATACATAGCAAGGAATAGGATTCAAAAAAATTTCAGGGGTTGAGATTACAATTGCATTAACATATAGAATTCTGCATAGAGATTCTTCCTCCACTAACTCAGATTGGCAACTCATCTGAAACATAGTGTCTAACGGTGTCATTAGGGCCACTGTGAGGATATGATTGCTCATTGTCAGACAGCTAGTAAGTATCTGAGGTATGACCTGAACCCAGGACTTTCGTGACTGTAAAGGAGATCTTCTATTTCTGTCACCATGTGGGGGTCTTCCTGGATTCCTCTGAGATGACTCAGAGTGCCTGCAGAGTCCCAGATGCTGTGTATATAATGAAGAAGCATCAGTATTGCATGGGGATGGAACAGTTAAGTGTAATCTATTGATTTAAATATAAGTATGGCAGCTGCTCGGCTGGGTATCATAATGCACACCTGATGCTCTTTACATTGTGATGTCCTGGTAGCAGCTGCTATAAATTTCCTAACAAAGCAAGCCCAGAATATGTGTATAACTAAACCCAACCTCGGAGACTTACTTTATTCTTAAGACCCCCAAAAGAAGGGGGGAATTGAGATCAGATCCTCTTACGTTTGCCAAAAGCCGACAGCATGTCTATTCCTTTTCCCTGTCGAGAAGGATGGGGAGGGATGGAAGAGGAGAAGGTAACAGGCAGGCTCTTCTATAACCCCTCCCCCGCCCCGGTCTTTTACATAATTGGGAGAATATTCCTGACAGCTCCCACATTTCCATTTCTCAGCCAACCAAATTTCCTGTCCTCACACTCTTCTACCACAGACTGATCCACATGTAAGGTGTTGCGAGGAAGCCTTTGCTTGACAATAGTATGGGGCCTGAGGACTATGGGCAAAAACCACACATGGTGCAATGAGCTTTGCTAAGCTACTGGTGATCTTATGTGCCGTTCACAGAAAAATCAAAGTGTCCATTTCACTGGGTTTGAGACAGCTTGCGTGAATGACATGATTTCTTTCCCCTTTCTGTTTTTCTATCTTTACTGTTATCACTCTTCTAGAGTACATTTTAAAGGGGTCATTGAAACCAAAAGACTTCTCTTTGTTGGATTGCCCTTATCAACCAGAACACACATGCCCTATTGGGCTCAAACCTCCACGAAGCCTTTTGGAACACTCCGTATAATACTATATTCACTTAAAATGGCCTATCTTCAACACAAGGAAAACATCTTTTGGACTATTATAGGTGCTTAGAAATCCTGGGTAAAATGCTTCCAATGCCTCATATGTGCCCTTATCAGATAAAGAGGGTTTCAGGTTAAGCTGCTTGGTGCTGGGGAAATTATAGAATCAGAGACTCACCATCGAATCACACATTTAGAGCTGGGAAGGGGTTTTAGAGGTCATTTAGTACTACTCCATCATTGTACAGAGGAGGCAACTGAGGCCCAGTGAGGTTAGGCAACTTATCTGAGCTCACATAGGTAGGAATTGTCACAATTAAGATTTGGACCAATATTCTCTGACTACAAACACAACTGTTCGGTGCATGTGGAGAGGCAAGTCACTTAATCTCTCTATGCCTGTTTTCTCATGTGTAAAATTTGGGAATAATAATAGCACTTACTTCCCAGGGTTATTTGTGTGGATAAAATGAGATTTATATTTGTTCTTTTGTTTTGTTTTAGTTTTGGTTGGGGCAATGGGGGTTAAGTGACTTGCCCAGTGTCACACAGCTAGTAAGTGTCAAGTGTCTGAGGCCAGATTTGAACTCAGGTCCTCCTGAATCCAAGGCTGATGCTCTATCCACTGTGCCACCTAGCTGCCCCAAGATTTATATTTGTAGAGTTTTTCAAATCTTAAAGCACCACATAAATACTAGTTGTTTACTACTACTACTACTACTACTACTACTACTACTACTACTACTACTAAAACCACTACTACCCCCACTACTACCATCACCATGTTATTAGGAATAAGTCACTTAATCCCTCAGCCTCAGTTTCCCCATTTGCCAAATGAAAGGATTGGTCTAGATGACCCTTCCAGCTCTGATTCTGTGATTCCAGGCTGATGGTAGTTGTTGTTGTTGTTGTTGTTTCTCCTTTGTTCTCAAAGAGGACCCTGACATCAGGGTGATATCATGACTTGAAATGCAATATTTAGATAGAAGAAGCAGGTAGGGGGTGCAGAATCCAGAAGTCTGAACTCCACCTACTTATCATTTCTTTGTTTGTTGGTTTTTGGGGCAATGAGGGTTAAGTGACTTGCCCAGGGTCACACAGCTAGTAAGTGTCAAGTTTCTGAGGCCGAATTTGAACTTGGACCCTCCTGAATCCAAGGCTAGTGCTTTATCCACCAAGCCACCTAGCTGCCCGCATCATTTATTATAGCACAATAGTATTCCATTACATTCATGTACTACAACTTGTTCAGCCTTTCCCCAATGAATGGGCATTCCCTCAATTTCCAATTATTTGCCACCACAAAAAGAGTGGCTATAAATATTTTTGTGCATGTGAGTCCTCAATGAAAAGATTATTGTGATAGCCTAAGACTGATAAACTCAGTGATGGAGTGGACAGGGCACTGGGTTTGAAATCAGGAGGACTCATCTTCGTGAATTCAAATTTAGCCTCAGAAACTTACTAGCTATATGACCCTCGGGAAATCACTTAACCATGTTTGCCTCAATTTCCTCATCTGTAAAATGATCTGGAGAAGGAAATAGCAAGCCACTCCAGTATCTTTGCCAAGAAAATCCCAGAATAGGATTACAAAGAGTTTGACACAACTGAACTACAGCAAAAAAGCAGTGATGAGTGTATTGTAAGCTGGCATTACCTTTATTTCCATGTCTTTCCATTTCGCAAAAAGTTCAAGTGTGAGGAAATTTCTAGACTCTTAGGTCCTTTTTGTTTCTTTAAATTCTTATAAGAAATTTCAATAGACTGTGTCAGCACCTGTTTCTTTAACTATTTGCTATTTTCAGTCATCAATATCTTGTTTAAATGTGTCACACTGGAGTTTTTGTGCAGCATATTTTTCTCATTTTTAGTCTTTTTTTTTAGTTCGGTGCTGAACTTTTTTTTTACCTTTGCTCTAAAACATCAATGACCTGTGTAAACTCATTTAGAAATTATTTCCATATCAGTAATCAAAAATTTCTTACCTATTGACTTATAGTCAATTTCATTTTTTGTGATGTTTATTTGGTCTTGAAGAAAATATCTATGATTTAGAGGTCTTTGGTCCCTTTTCTTGATCTTGAATCATGTTTTTCCAACATACTTTTGGTGCCTTGCTTTGTGTTCACACTGTATCAAAGTCCCTGACTATTAAAATGTTCTTTGATTTAATCTGAGGATCTTATTGAATTAACAACCATATAAGCTCCACATCACTAATTATAAGCAAAATATAAATCAAAATAACTCTGAGGTTTTATCTCAGAAAACTGGCAAAAATAACAAAAGATGGGGCTTGTCATTTTGGTGGGATTGTTGAAAGACAATCCAGTTTTATTAGTGGAGATGTGAATTGGTGCAGCCATTCTGGAAAACAATTTGAATTTATCCTAAAAAAGTGATTTAAATGTATATATCCTTTGTCCCAGATGTCTTATTGAATTCCTTTTAGCACTCTTCCTTCTCTGCAACAAATGATGACTAAGAGGTTGTAATTATCTTTTTGATGGTCTTCTTACTTACAGTCTTCATTAACACTGCAAGGTGAGATAACCAAGCATCCCATGAAATGATATTTCTTGCTGTATAAATGACAAAAACAACTCTAACAAATAGGTGATAGAGTGGATAGAGCACTAAACTTGACTTGGAGGCAAGAAGAGAAGAGTTAAAATCTGGCCTCACACAATTCCTAGCTAGGTGACCTTGGGCAAGTCGCTTAATCTCTGTCTGTCTGTTTCTTTTCTAAAAAATGGGGATTATAATAACACCTCCCTGCCATGATTTTTGTGAGGATAAAACAATATAAAATTTGTAAAGTGCTTGCAACCCTTAAAGCACTCTATAAATACTTGCCATTGTTGTTTTATCCAAGGAGAGTTTGCCAATCATCATATTTAGCTTCAACATTCTTATATCTTATAGGTTTATTTATAGAAAGAATATAACTATTGATTTGATTGAATTCCACCCTTATCTACCATCTTTTCCAACAAAGTGAAACCTTCCAGAGCCTACCTTTTAAGAATATTGGGTTATCTTCACACCACTGAATCAGAGAAGTAGGCATTTATTGGAGGACACATATCTGTATCTGCCTAAAATCAACATTCAGATAATCAAGGAAGTAATTTTAAAAATTGTTTGAGGTTCTGCATATCACAATCTTAGATGAATACCGATCAGGCTCACGGAACTTCATGAACAGGCCATCTGAAACAATGCAGCCTGGGAAAATTTCCATGATTCTCTGCTATTAGGCAAATTTTCTAGGTGTAGCAGGCACTGCTACCTCCTTTTAGCCATCCAGTTATTTAATTTCAAATTCTTGGTTTCTAAAAAAATTCACAAAAGCATCTTTTCTCCAATCCATTGAACACAAAAAATGATCTAGTTGTTATGAATATACCACCTGCAAAAGTATAGGTTAATCCATGGGCTTTTGATTGAGTGTCTGATAGCTCTCTATGGATAGTCTGAAGAAATACATGAAGCTTTAGCAAAGTCCTGCTTCTTGTTTTTTAGTCATTTTTCAGTCATGTCTGACTCTTCATGATCCCATTTGAGGTTTTCTAGGCAAAGATACTGGAGTAATTTGTAATTTTCTTCTCCAGCTCATTTTACAAATGAAGAACTGAGGCAGACAGGGTTAAGTGACTTGTCCAGGGTCACACAGCTACTAAGTGTCTGGGGTCACATTTGAACTCAAGATGAGTCTTCCTGCCTCAAAGCCTGATGCTCCATCCACTGCATCACTCAGCTTCCCCAACAAAGTCCTGCAGTGTACTCTAAGAAAGACGATTTTTCTAGGCTAGTCCATAATCCAAGTCTTCTTCAGCTTAAGGTTATTAAAGTCTTCAATGCTGTGTTGGGTAATGTACAGGGAAATTAAGAATGGATTTAATAAGAGCTCTTAGGTCAGTTCATAATGATTAGGTCATTTGGGTTTGGTTCTCAGTTGGGTAGAGCAAGATACTAATGAGGCCAAGATTTTAGACTTTATCCCTAGTTAACTAGCTTTGTAGAGAAATAAACACTATATGACATAGACTGTATCACAAGCCATACACAATGTCCTTCTCTGTCAAGTGTCTTGCAAAAGATAGGCCTTTGTTAATCAAAGGAACCTGGCCCCAAACATAGATGGCTCCATGCAAGTCATCACTACTGAGGATCATTATTTTTGGAAATGCAAGGCATTGCATTTTAACTATTGCATCCAGCTAGGGCCTTATTCCATGTAACAAGTAATGGTTAGGTAGATGGAGGATTTTCCTCATTTATCATCTTTATGTGATAAATGTTCTCTGTCAAATGTTAATAATATGGGTCAGAATTTTAGATGGCAGTTTGGGAAACAGTACCAGTCACACCTTTTCAAGTGAGAATATGCTACTGGACTGAGTCACTCCTTGCACTGATAAATGGCAGAGGGGTAAGGGTGGTTGTGAATTTTAACACAGCCCTGCCTCTTTTCTCCCTCTTTCTCCCTCTCCACCACCATTGTCATGTCACATCATGTTTCATTTTCATTGTTGCAGTGGGAGTGTATCCCCCACTGTCATGACATTCAGATTGTTTAGTGGCTTCTCCGATGGGTGTGAGGAAAAGAGGGAAAAAAAACTCCTTTGAATTCTAATAAGACTGTCTCCAGACATAATGCTAGCAAAGATGCTTAAACAGCACTCTATAAAGATGTTAAGAAAATATTTGTAGTGCTTCACACACACCTATATACAAAAAACAGTTCTTGTTGCTGTAGAAGCAGCAACACTGTACAGCCCTAATTAAAGCATCATCTGACCTGTTTTTTTTTTTTTATGCTACGGTTGCAGAATTCTTCTGAAGAAAAGGATTAATTACAGATGAGCTGTGTGTCATGATAATTAACTATTGCTGCTTCTCCTATTTGCCACATTCTGGTACATTTTCCGCATTAGTAGGTACAGGGAATAAGAATTTTTATCACATTCCCTGCCTTGCAGTCCCTGATGCATTTGTCACCCATAAATTTGCACAGCATACACAAAATATTGAGCCATCAGCATTTTTTAATCATCATGTACATTGGAGCCAGAGTAAAGCCAGGCCTGTCAATATATCAAAGGTGGCATGGTACATAGCAGACAATTCTAGATGTGGTCAGAAAAACCTAGCTTTGAATCCTGACTCAGTCTGGGCCTGAAATTCCTTACCCGTAAAATGAGAGATTGTGCTAGATGGGTTAGGAAGTTGGGCATATGGGTAAGAAAATTAATCAGTCCCACAGGACTGATAATGCAACATGATACCCACCTCCTTTTGGGATGGGAGATAGGGATAGGGAGGGAATAAGCAATTATATAATGCCAACTATGCGCCATGTACTGTGCTGGGTGGTTTTTACAAATGCTATCTCACTTGATCCTCATAACAAACGTAGGGGTGTGTGTGTATGCTACAATTATCTCAATTTTACAGTTAAAGACACTGAGGGAGACAGAGGTTCAGTAACTCATCCAGGATACACAGCTAGTAAGTGCCTGAGGTACGATTTGAACTCAAGTCTTCCTGATTATAGACCCAGCACTTTATACCACCAGCTGCCTCTAAGACATGATGGACTCAAGATGCAGAATGAAACATATTTTTGGACATGACCATTGTAGGAAGTTGTTTTTCTTGACTATGCATATTTGTTGCAAGAAAAGGTTTGATTTTTTTTTTTTTTTGCCCAGGGGGAGGTAGAAAGGAGAAGAAATCAATATGTGTTAACTAAAAAAAAAAAAAAAAAGTTAAAAAGAACCTGAAAAGCAGTTAACAAACATTTATAAAGTACCTACCATGTGCTGAGTACTGTGCTAATACTGAGGACACAAAGACAAAAGCTAAACTATCCATCCCAGCAGAGTGGTGGTGGCAGAGGAAGAGCCTGGAAGTGGTAATGGGGAACAGTGTGTATTGACTCCACCTCTGTTACCAGTGAGTTTTGGAGGATTATAAATAGATATGTAGAAGAAAACCCTGGGATGAAGTTTCATTTGTGAAGAAACGGGTTTCAATGAGTGCCTGGAGGTGGTCTGAAATGGAGGGAAGATTGTTACTTATAGAGCAAGGATCCCTGAGGGCATTGTGGGAGGGCTGGATAGACATAGAGTGGGCAGGGCTATAGGCTGAGGTGTCTGGGGGATATGAGAGGGAACAGAACAGATTAAAGAGGGGATTTGTTCTTTGGTAGTCTGGGATATGAAGAATGAGAGTCTGCCAGCTGTTGGGGAGTGGGTCCTCAGGAAAGTATCAGTGAATAGGATAAGTTCTGCTGATGAAGGCAGGTGAGTAGAATACTCTCTGTAAGACTAAACTTCATCATTTCTTATGATACAGTAAGATTCCTTTACATTATTGTACATAATTTGCTTAGCGTTTCCCCAGTCAATGAGTATCTACTTTGCTTCTAGTTCATTGATACTATAAAGAGTACTGCTAGAAATATTTGAGGATATATGGAACCTTTCTTGTATCATTGACCTAGGGATATATGAATAACAGTGAGAAGTCTAGGTCAAAGAGGTAGTGATGTGGCCCAGTGAATAGGACACTAGGCTTAGAATCTGGTAGATAAGTTCAAATCTGGCCTCATGTACTTACTGGCTGTGTGACCCTGGGCACATTACTTTACATATGTCCTATTCAATTTCCTCAACTATAGAATGGGGATCAATAATAGCACCTACCTCTCAGAGTTGTAAGGATTAAATAAAAGTTGTAAAGTGTTTGGGACAGTGTCTAGAACATAGTAGGTGCTTAATAAATTCTTGTTTCCTTCCCCCTTCAAAATAAAGAGACATTTTAGTCACTTTCTTGGCATAATGCCAAACTGTCTTCCAGAATGGTTGAATCAATTCATCAATCCATCAGCAGAGTATTAGTGTGTTTATCTTAGAATCACATTTTAAATGCTTGGGGTGAACATTCAACAAAAGATATTTTTTTTGTAATGTGCATATAGTAGAAAAAAAGCACTTTAGCAATTTGTATAATTATTGGATCATAGATTTAGAATATAATGGGTTTTGGTTTTAATGAACATAGAGGCCATCTAATACAAAGCTTCTCAAACTGTGTGTTGTAACATGGGTCGAGTAACTGAATGTGAGGATTGTGCAAAATTTGGCAATAGTAAAAGGTTATATATACCTATGTTATATACCTACATATCCAGGGTCATGTAAAAATTTCTTGGATGAAAAGGGCTCATGAGTGGAAGAAGTTTAAGAGGTCTGGATCTAGTCTAACTCCTTCATTGTACAGATGAAGAAACTGAGTCCCAAAGAGGTTAAATGGTTTGCCCAAGCTCTTGGGAATAATTAAGTAGCAGACTTTCTCTGAGTCACATAAGTGATGGTCTAAGGTCAGATTTGAACTCAGTTCTTCCTAAATCTAGACAGACACCATGCTAGGGACTAGGCAAACAAAGAAAAATATTAAACACTTCCTGTTCTAAGGAGCTTGTATTCTATACAACACGTGTACATATAAAAGAATATATACTAAAAGGTAATTTCTGAGAGAGGCCCTAGCAGGTATTCTTGTTCAGTCATGTTCTATTCTTTGTGACTCCATTTGGAGTTTTCTTGGCAAAGATAATGGCATGCTTTGTCATTCCTTCTCCAGCTCATTCTACAGATAAAGAAACTGAAGCTGATTTAAATGACTTGTCCAGGGTCTCATAGAGTTAATAAGTATCTGAGGTCAGATTTCAACTCGGGGAGATGAATCTTCCCTGACTCTAGTCCCAGGGCTCTTCTTATTGTGCCATGTAGGTACCCTAGTAGCTAGAAAAATATGGAACTGCCTCATGTGAGAGATGGTACTTGAACTAACCTCGAGAGAGAGACAGAGACAGAGACACACAGAGACAGAGAGAGAGAGAGAGAGAGAGAGAGAGAGAGAGAGAGAGAGAGAGAGAGAGAACACAAACAACATGGAAGCAAATGGAGGAGATGGGAATAAGGATTCATATTAATGGTTGGTCTTGGAAAGGAGAAGGGCTATCTCTTCGCCTGAAATCAGAGCAAGGAGAAGAGAGTGGGGTAAGACATACAAATGATATGAGATGAGGAAGGAATGCCTGGCACTTAGTAAATGTTTGTTGATTGATTGGGGGTAAGTATTAGATGAGGTCCTCACCTGAAAGAATTGAGAGAAGAGATGCCCTAGAGATTAGAGGAAAAATGAGAATGTATAAAACAGCCAATATGGAGAGTGAAATAGCAAAGTATATTTGCTTTTTTTACAGTAAATACTGAATTAAGTCTAGATAACAAATTTGTATTGAATCCAGTTAGCATAGTTTCATTATTTTTCTCCAGTTTCATTCGGTATCCTTGGTATAGGAAAAGTGGTGAAAAATGGATATCATCATGGAAATATATGACCAGAAAAGGACATAGGCCAGTCACACAGCGAAAGCAATATACAACCCCATAGGTATCTGTGCATTATCAAGAAATTGAGGTAAAAGCAAGACAACTCTGAAAGTCCTATGAAAAATGCAGTCCATCTACAGAGAGAGAACTGATGGTATCTGAAAACAGATTGAAGCATATTTTTTTTTGTTTGTTAGTTCCTTTATCTGAAGTTTTGTTTTTGTCTCTTTTCTTTCACAACCTGGATAATGTGGAAATGGCTTGCATTGCTGCTCATGTATAGCTTATATTGAATTGCTTGAGTTCTTGGAGTGGGGAGGGGCGGGGAGGGAAGAAGATAATTTGGAACACAAAGTTTTAAAAAAATTGATGTCAACAAAAAAGAATTTGAGGTAAGAGCTCAGAAGATTGGGTAATCATACCCTTTGGGAGGATTTATTACAGTATATGGAGGAAAATCAACATGGGTAAAAAGTAATAGATGGATTAAAATCCACACAGTTTTAGGAAAGCCCCATATAGATGAATGTTATCTAAGTAGTGAATTAATTGTCTCTTTTGCCAACAACTTTCTGTAATGTTAATCTCCATATTAAGTGAAAATGTCAAGGTATTTCTGGTAAAGTTATCTAGGTTGGTAAGGGAACATACTTTGCTTATAAGTACCTATTTCTTCTCATAATAAAATATAGAAGAACTGGGATACTACATTCAAGGTTAACACTCATCTTACCCTTATACTGATGAGTCTCAACATCTCCATTCACACAGAGAATTTATTAGTGAGTTGCTAACTAGTGTTCTTAAGGCAACTTGTTTCACCAGGGGGTGACTCTTATGAGAATCATATCATACAAAAAAGTCTAGATGATTTTTTTCTTCTGTATATTATGGTTCAGAAGATGGTGAATTGGCTGTATGGCATCTGGGTTAAAATGAAAAGTCAGTGCAATCAAAAGGTAAGACTTTTATTGTTTGGCTCCAAGGTATATTTCAAGTGATGTAAAGGAATTATTCAATGGTTAATTCTAGTGGAATCACAGCAGAAGCTTGTTTGAGGAACTTCAGAAATGCAATTCTTTCACTGAATTAAAAATTCAATTGAATGATGTAATGGGGGTCTGATGCATTCCCAGAGTGCCTCAGATAGTGTCTCTCCAAGTGGAAAAGCTTGCTTTTGAGAGATTCATGATGACCTGTAAAGTAAGTGCCTTAGAGAGACTGTGGAACAGGTACAGACATTGTGTAAATGATTTTGGAAGGTTTGCCGCCTGGTGACTGTGAGGTTCTTTTTCTGCATAGGCATTCAAAAAGGCCTGGATCCTGGTCTTTAGGTTATTCTCACTTCAGCTGCACACTGGTGATATTACCCCTCCCCTGGCCTTGCTCACAGCATCTGGTGAAAGACAATACTATAAGAGGAAAGGGATGGGGCTCTCTCCCTATCAATGGCTTATGGACTCAAGAAATGGGCCTTTGGCCTTGGTCTTTCCATTTGTTCTTTTCTATTCTGGGTGAAGGGAGAAAGTTACTTAACCTCTGTTTGCTTTAGTTTCTTCAATGTAAAATGGCGATAATAATAGAATCTACCTCTCGGGGTTGTGAGGATCAAATGTGATATTTGTAAAGCACTTAGCACAGTGCTCGGCGCATAGTAGATGCTTTTTCGTTGATTGATGGAGCAGCTTTACCCAATGATATTTCATAGTTTGGACAATAGATATTTTTCATCTACTTAATTTTTCCTGTGTGGATTGTTAGGGTGAACTTTTTTGAGTAATCATGAATTTCATTTTGGAGGCTCTACAATGTCCTAGGACTTGATGAAATCTGCATACCATTTGTAAACAAGAGCACTTACCTGAAGGGTTTCACCATGTATTAGAAAATCCTATTCCACATGGATTCTTCTGATAGACATTCTTCACGTTTGACATTTTGACATTTCATGACAATGGAAAACAATTTTGGGAAGCATACCAGTCCCTGTTTTATTTCTCATCTGATATTAATAATCAGAAGGTTGCTGAGCAATTTTTTTCTTTTGTCACATCTTTCAAGGATTCTTATATGATTCTGGCATTGGAAGGGAGCCTCTAGGGTTACATTTTATTTTTTTACCAAATCAAAAGCATTTTTATAGCCAGTGAACAATAAGGACAGTAGCATTTTGTATTCTCTACACCTTTTGGTCAATTGTCTGACTTTAAAGATGTGATCTGTTGTAGAATATTGTATTTCTTATCAGCCTGCCTGTTCCTTTGCATAACTTCATCAGGGATGTCCTCAATGTATTTTTAGAATTTTCTAATAAATATTTATACAGATGGGCAGGAGGACTGTTAATTTTTGATGCTGTCTCAATCTTTTTTTTGTTGTTGTTAGAAGCAGTGTGTGTGTGTGTGTGTGTGTGTGTGTGTTTTGCAAATCTTTCATATCTTCCTCTTTTGGTTATATTGAGAATTGATGTCTCAACACCTTCAAAATTATTTTCCCTCTAGCAAGGACTCAACATCTCCAAAACAACTCATTATTATTTTTCTTCCCCAAAGCCCTTTCTCCTCCTAAATTCCCTACTTTGTTGAGGGCCCTACCATTCTTCTAGTTACCCAGGTTCACAGTCTCATAGTCAGCCTCAATTCTTTTCTCTTCCTCACCCCTTATTCCTAATCAGGTGTCATGTCTTATTGAATCTGCCTCCACAATATCTTGTGCATCTTTCCCCTTCTTATCATTCATGTAGACACACCTGTAATTCAAGCTCTTGTCACTTCTTGCCAGGTCTATTGCAATATTCTTCTAATTGTTTTCTTTTTCTTTTTTCTTTTTTTTTGCAAGGCAATGGGGGTTAAGTGACTTGCCCAAGGTCACAGCTAGTAAGTGTCAAGTGTCTGAGGCCGCATTTGAACTCAGGTCTTCTCGAATCCAGGGCTGGTGCTTTATCTACTGTGCCACCTAGCTGCCCCTCTAATTGTTTTCTATGCCTCCTGTCTCTCCCCTCTCTAATTCATAAAGTTGCTAAATTGATATATCTAGAGAATATGTGTGATAATTATACTCAAGATGCTCTCATGGTTTCCCTTTGCTTCTAAAGCAAAATACAAACTCTTCTGTTTGGCTTTGAAAGCCCTTCACAATCTGCCTATAGTCTATCTTTCTAGGCCTATTGAATGTTCCTTCTACTTGGGTACTTTACCTTAATTATCTATTCGTATACCCAATGCTTATTTTAGTGTTTGGCACATAATACATAATAAATGCTTTTCCATTACATCCCATTCCATTCTACCTCCATGGATTCGCATACCCTGTCCCTCATTTCTGACTGAAATATATTCTTCTTCACTGGGGCAGCTAGGTGGCAAAGTGGATAGAGCGCTGGCCCTAAAGTTGAGAGGACCTAAATTCAAATCTCACCTCAAACACATACTAGCTGTGTGACCCTGGGCAAGTCACTTTAGCCCAGTTGCCTCACCAAAAAAAAAAAAAAAAGCTGATCATCACCTCAACAGGTGATTTTAAATATTCCTTTGAAGTTGGGATATTCATCAAACATAAGTGGCATCAGTCCCTACCCTGGTATGCCTGGAAGGCCAGGATAGCATTCCCTATCCAGATCACTCCTGCTGCTGACTGATTGAGCTTCCCGGATGGCTTGAATAAATAAACACTAGAGCTGTTTTATTTAGGTATTTCAGATACTAGATGAATGTGATGGTGCATGAAATAGTGTGAGTCTCCTGCAAACCTAGGAATATTGTGTACTGGCATGGAAGGGCCACTTGATTATCAAAAGACAGTTACTACAAAGGCAAAATACCATAGTGGATAGAGAACTAGTCTCAGAATCTGAAAGACCCTTGTATAAATCTTGATTCTGACATATACTGATTTATGACTTTGGGCAGATTATTTAATCTCTCAGTGTCTCAAGCATCTTTCTAAACCTATGAATTGCAAAACCATTGAAGACCTGTGTTGAAAAAAATCATTTCCGGGGCAGCTAGGTGGCGCAGTGGATAGAGCATTGGCCTTGGATTCAGGAGTTCCTGAGTTCAAAATCCGGCCTCAGACACTTGACACTTACTAGCTGTGTGACCTTGGGCAAGTCACTTAACCCCCATTGCCCCCGCAAAAAAAAAAAAATCATTTCCTATTTGAGCAGTTATAAATCTCATCCACAAAACCTAAATATCCAAGAACTCTGTTAAGGGTTCTTGAAGCATTAACATAGTCCGGTGGAACTGTTATAGCACAATACCCTTCCCTGCTACAATGCACATTGAGAATGAATTTTAACTTGCATGATGGATAGAATATTTGGAGTAAAGAAGAGTGGTGTTCAAATCCAACTTCTGATACTTATTTGCTATTTGGGCAAGTTATTTAACTTATAAAATGTCATAGGATTATGTATTTAGAAGTGGAAATGACCTTCAAAGTCATTTAGTCCAACCCCCTCATTTTACAGTTGAGGGAACCAAAGCTCTGCAAGATAAGTGACTTTTCCAAGGATACACATCTAATAAGTGGAAGAGCCAGGATTTGGACCTAGGACCTCTGATTCTAGGCCCAGAACTCTCTTTCCAAGATATCGCACAACCTCAGTTTCCATATTTATTTTTTTTTAAATGGGTAATACTGGGGATTCCTTTAAATATTGATCAGATCAGATGATAATCTAGTTCACTAATACAAAATGATTATATTCCAAATTCTGTGATTCTGTAATTCGGTACTAGAGACAGTCTTAGGTTCATTTCAGCTCTAAATCTGTGATCCAATTAGATAAAATCTGTGGTAAAGTTCCTTAAAATGGATTTTATTGTGTTTGGGGCCCGGTGTCTTAGCCTAGTTAAGAGGGGAATGTGGTGGTTTGAGAGGAGGGAGGAAGCTGTCTATATACTCCCTGATGGACAGGGGAGCTGCTTGTTCAGCTGAGCACATCCTTCTCAACACTGCAATAAGAAGAGGTCCTGAGAAGGCTCAGGCTGTGGGAGGTAAAAGCTGGCTAATGAAAGTTGATTTCCAGGGCCCTTTCCAGGTCACTGAGGACTGCGTGATTACAGATGCTGTCAGATCAGTTTTAGACAATGAATACTAACCACTCAGACAGGGAGGGGAGGTTACTTGGTTCAGGGACACTTCTGCAGGGAGCATATGGTCTTGTTTAAGGCATGTTTACTGTAGCAATGGGCTAAGCAGGCCAATTTAAAGAAGGATCCATTTGATATGGGGAAATGTGTGTGAAAAGATGGGAGGCTCTATAGCTATAACTATTGACTTGACTTGTAATTTCATATTTTGGAATTGCATTTTTTCTTCTTTTCTTTTAAAGATTGGATCATCCTTTCTCACCCATGCAGGAAATGTACTCGTAGGTTGGTCCCACTGTGATCCAAACAGGAGCTTTGACCCGTTCCCTTTTCAATATGGGCCAGTCTGCCTCTTTTTAGGCATTCTGGTGGTCCCCATTCCTGAGGGCTTACCATATTAATGCTGAACTGTAGTACAACATCTGGTCATCTTATTCCACTGTAAGTCAGAATTCTTGAACTCAAGATAGTCCTACTCTCAGCCTCCCTGATAGGAGGGATAACAGATACCACAACCAGAAATACTATATTCTTCATTGGAATTTAGGTTTGTTTGACTTTGGGTTTATATTTGAGGAATAGAAAGAGCTCTGTAGTTTGAGATAAGAAATTGACCATGTATCACAATTCCCTTGGGAGAAGTTTGATCTACTCACTAAGACTTGAGTAATGGCTGTATGGCATAGCCATCCATCCTGTTGGCCATCAAGCCTCTTAACTAAGTGTGAGGATGTTGTTCAGTTGTTTTAGTTATGTCTGATACTTCATGTTGCCTAATGTCTTTATCTACTGGGTTTCCTTTCCAACCTGTTCTCACACTGACAGATCTAGGTTCCCAGAGAGACCATCAATATTCAAATTCTCTCAGGGTCCTAGGAGTAATACTATGGAGGGAAACATACTTCCTCTATTTACTCTTTTATTTCTTGAGCCCCATCAATGTGTTTCCATTAAAAAACCCAATTATTCACAAAAATGGCATTTTTAGATCTTAATCATTTACTTAGAAATAATTTTTTTAAACTGCTGGGAAAACTGGAAAACAGTATAGCAGAAACTAGATATAGAATAACATCTCACACCATATACTAAAATAAGGTCAAAATAGGTACATTAATTGCACATAAAGGGTGATACCATAAGTAAATTAAGAGAGTATATAGAGTTGTTTTCCATGACTTCTCATGTACAATTTATATTGAATTGTTTGAGTTCTTGGTGTAGGGGTGGGAAGGAAGGGAGGAAGAGAAGTTGGAACACAAAGTTCTAAAAACATTGATGTCAAAATTTGCTTTTACATGTAATTTGGAAAATAAAATTCTAAAAAAAAGCAAAAAACAAAAACAACAAAAAAAGAGAGTATGCATTTGTCAGATTTATGGACAGGAGAAGAATTTAGGACTGAAGAAGATATAGAGAATATTACAAAATGTAAAATAGAAAGTTTTCCTTATATAAAATTAAAAAACTTTTGCACAAACAAAACCAATGTAACCAAAATTATAAGGAAAGCAGAAAATTGGGAAAGACTTTTTACTTTATCAGTATCACTGATAAAGACCTCATTTCTCAAATATATAGGGAACTGAGTCAAATTTATTAAAATGCAAGTCATTCTCCAATTGATAAATAGTCAAGGGATATGAACAGGCAGTTTTCAGACAAAGAAATCAAAGCTATCTGTAGTCATATGAAAAAATGCTCTAAGGTGCTATTGATCAGAGAAATGAAAATCAAAACAACTTGGAAGTATCACCCCACACCTAACAGAGGGGCAAAAATAATAGAAAAGGAAAATATTGGATGTTGGAGGGGCTGTGGGAAAACTGGGGCCCTATTCTACTGGTGGTGAAGCTGTGAATTGATCCAACCATTCTGGAGAGTAATTTGAAACTATGCCCAAAGGACTATAAAACCCTGATACAACAAAACCTGCTAGGTTTATATCTCAAAGACATTGAAAAAAAGGAGAAAAAGACCTATTTGTACAAAAATAGTTATAGCAGTTCTTTTTGTGATGGCTAAGAATTAGAAATCAAAGGAATGCCCATCAATTGGGGAATGGCTAAACAAGCTGTGGCACATGATTGTAATGGAATATTATTGTGCTGTAAGGAATGACAAACAAGATGATTTCAGAAAGAACTGGAAAGACTTATATGAATTGATGTATAGTGAAGTGAACAGAATCAGGAGAATGCCGGGCATAGTGACAGCAATATTATTTGATGAAGAACTGTGAATGATTTAACTACTCTCAGGAATACAATGATCCAAGACAATCCCAAAGGACCAATGATGAAGCATACTATCCACCTTCAAAGAAAGTACTGATATTGATTGAACACAGACTGAACCATGCGATTTTCACTTTATTTCTTCCATTTTTTCTTTTATTTGAGTTTTCTTAAACAAAAGAAATAATTTGGTAATGTTTTACATAATTACACATGTATAACCTATATCTGATTGCTTATTGCCTCAGGGAGGGAGGGAAGGGAAAGAGAAATAATTTGGAACTTAAAATTTTAAATAAAAATGTTTATTATAAAAAATTTTGGAAAAAAAATAAATCAAAAGAATTATAACAACACTATAGGTACTCATATATTAAATCCAATTTATGAATAAAAATACATAAAAACCCATAGATAAAATACCATTCACCCTCTCCTACCAGTGGTATTAATATCTGTGGGGGTGGGAGGGATAGAAATACATTATAAACCTGTAAGGGAAGAATGTGAGGCAGAAAAACTGATGTATTGGAAGTGAATCATGACTCTGGACTTCAGGGTTTGATGTTACTGGTATTTCCTGGAACATCTGTACTCCACAAAATTAGCACAAAATGCTAATTACTTGTTTGCTGATCCTTACCACTCTCTGACATATGATGATGATGATAACTCACATTTATATAGTACTTTAAGGTTTGCAAAGTATTTTACAAACATTATCTTATTTTATCCTCACAACAGCCCTGGAGGTAAGTATTACTAACTATTACTTTCTTTTTACAGATGAGGAAACTGAGGCAGACAGAAATTAAGTCACTTGCCAAGGGTCATACAACTATTAAGTATCTGAGACTAAATTTGAACTCAGGTCTTCTTTGCTCCAGATCCAGTCTTCTAGCCCCTTTTTGAACCAGTGTAGTATTTATAAACTCTTTTGACTTAACAATCATATTTAAAAGGGCACTGGCAAAGTGTTACCTCTTAATCTGGATATCAGTTCTTTTTAAAAACTGAGAATTGTAAAGTTTCTCAGAATTACTGTTTCTAAGTTGTTTAGACCAGCACTGACAGCTATTCACTCACCAGAATGCTGTGTTGTCCATTGAGCTCACAGCAAATAATTGAAGTTGACTCTATAAGCAAAGTAAACACACTTAGCTAGCTTTTCATTAACCAGGATTTTGTGTCATCCAATTAAATCTCAGCATCAGCAAAGCAGGTGCAATATCTCTCTTCCCTCTTTTTGCTCTTCTCTCTTAATCCAGAGGGGGCAGAAAAGGGCAACAAGAATACCTGAGAGTCTTCACCTTTTTTAAGCTCTAAAGAGCAATATCTGGAACGGAAACTCTTGTCCAGTGAATTTGGGCCTCTTTCAATCAATCAGCATTCATTTAGCTGAAGCCTCTGTGGGTTGGCTGCTCCTTCTACTTCAAATATGTAATTCACTTTTTTTTTTTTTGGCATTTTGCTATCTCTTTTCTCTTCTGTCAGGTTCTTTCATCTTATCACCATGAGGGTCTCAGCCTCTGTTCCCCATATTTGTATCTCAAGGATTTGAATCACAACTTTCCAGCAAACAGTGAGTAATGGTTTATTTAGAAGTTAACAGTTAAGCAAATTTCCCTATAAGATGAACAGTTCTTTTAAAAATAATACCTCGGGGGCAGCTAGGTGGTACAGTGGATAAAGCACAGGCCCTGGATTCAGGAGGACCTGAGTTCAAATCTGGCCTCAGATACTTGACACTTACTAGTTGTGTGACCCTGGGCAAGTCACTTAACCCTCATTGCCCTGTCAAATCCCCCCCCCAAAACCCAAAAATCATACCTCAACATCCAAATAGTTATATGCTGTCTCCCTCTCTCCCTTCCTTTCTCTCTCTCTCTCTCTCTCCCCCTCCCCTCTCCCTTCTCCCCATTCTACTCTTCCCACTCCCTTCTTTCCTCTTCCCTCTCCCCTCTTCTGTCTTTTCTCTTTTCTCTCCCCTCTTCCCTCTCCTCTTTTCCTCCCTCCCCCCTCTCTCCTGCTTTGTTTATTTTTTTAATACTATTGGTGTCTGGATGCCTTTGTGGAAAGGAAGGGGAAGGTAGCCTGGGAGGAACTATGGTGATATAAAACACAAAAGATGTCAATAAAATTTTGTTTTAAAAAGTAAAACAGGGTGAACTCAGGATGTGCTAAGGGATTCCCAATTGGGAATTTTTTATCTTTCAAGTCATTTCTTTTATTTACTAGTCTAGAGAAAATTTATTTGATTCTCATCAGGGTCCTATTTTCTCCCTGTTTTTTTGCAGGGCAATGAGGGTTCAGTGACTTGCCCAGGGTCACACAGCTAGTAAGTGTCAAGTGTCTGAGGCTGGATTTGAACTCAGGTCCTCCTGAATCCAGGGCCAGTGCTCTATCCACTGCACCACCTAGCTGCCCCCTCCCTGTTTTTTTATATCCTCTTTTACCTAGGGCCAGCTTTGGAATAGCATCACAGAGTGCCATTCACACTCACACACACACTCATTTACACATACATACACATTTGTTGTTGTTGTTGTTGTTGTTTTTCACTTGTTTCAGTTCTGTCTGATTCTTGGTGACCACATTTGGGGTTTTCTTGGCAAAGATACTGGAGTGGTTTGCCATGTCCTTCTTCAGCCCATTTTGTAGATGAGGAAACTGAAGCAAACAGGGTTAAGGGATTTCCCCAGGGTCACACAGCTAATAAGTGTCTGAGGATGGATTTGAATTCAGGTCTTCTTGACTCCAGGCCATTGTGCCACCTAGTTGCCTTATATATACACATACATATGTACATACTCCTATTAATAGCTTTCCAACTGCTTGCATGGCATTCTAAAGCTATGAATATTGTAAGGATGGGCTATAGTAATATGAGGAGAATGCCACTTAAGTGTCATTGAAAGTCATAAACCTTTCATGTAGCAATGACAAATCTATGGAATCACAAGGATTCTGATCTTATGGCATTAAAAGTAAATGCTCTCACATGCAATCCCTCAGAAGGTCCTCAGCTAGAATGTTTATATAGCTCCCTTGGACTCCAGTCTGCCTGTCTCTGAAGACACAGTTAGCTTTGATTCAGTTGAATTTCAAGGCCAGGTGCCACATAGGTTAATGACCTCTGACTAAATAGCTTTACCAGGATGGAGTGCAGCCAGATTCTTAGTGTCCCTCTAAGACTCCAAGAGGCAGATGACACTTTACTAGTTCTTTCAAATACTGCACTTGTTCCTTACCCATCTGTGGGCATAGACCACAGAATAGCCTGTGGAATAGCCTTATTAGGGTGAGCAGTCAGTCATGTGAGTGAATTTCTGGCAATAGGCCCCAGACAATCAAACTAGGGTTGATTAGGGAAAGAAGGTGGAGAAATAGGTAGGTTGGATTCCCTCTTTGGTGAAGTTGAATGTTGGAAGGTTAAAAATGTAGCCCGAGGGGGCAGCTAGGTGGCACAATGGATAAAGCACTGGCCCTGGATTCAGGAAGACCTGAGTTCAAATCTGGCCTCAGACACTTGACACTTACTAGCTGTGTGACCCTGGGCAAGTCACTTAACCCTCATTGTCCTGCAAAAGAAAAAAGTGTAGCCCAAGTAGAATGTATTTGATGAGCACGGAGTATATGACCAACTTCTATCTGTTGTTCTGACATAGAATGGACAGCCTGAAGAGGTAGTAAGTTCTTTGGAGGTTTTCAAGCATAAGCTCTCTGACCACTTGCCATGTATTGAAAAAAGACCTTGGTCAGATATTGTATGGACTTGATGGTCTCTGAAGTCCCATTCAATGCCTAGATCCTATGAAAGGTCTCAGTTGGACCATACTTCTATCATTTCCTATAAGCCAGTGAAACATATTACACAAATATGAGATGAAAGCAGGAGTGAAGGTTGCCATTCTCAGTGGTTTTTCCTCTGTTCTTGTTCCATTTCCTCAGCACAGATCACAGTGTAATCCCTCAGGCCTGCATTTGAACTCATTCCAAGTGAGCGGTGGTCTCTTGTTATCGCCAGCAAATCATTTACTTATTTAGTTACAATGCACAGTGAGAGCTCTAAATATTCAAGCACAATGAATTCACATGACTTATATCAGATGTCTGAGAATGAAAGCATAAAAATGCCCTGCATACCTTGTTGTAGGGCCTTTTAGGGAATAAGATGGGGCAGGCTTCATAGGAAGAGGACAAATTATTGTCTGCCTTCCCTTTTCCCTCGCTTCTTGCTGATCCTTCTTGTTTTGGCTCTGCATACAATTTTGTTTTTCTCTTTATATCCCTAGCACCTAATATAGGGCCTAGTATACAGCAGGTGCTTTATAAATGCTTATTGGCTGATTAACTGATGTCATTCAAGGAGGACAACTAGATGGTGCCGTGGAAAGACTGCTGGGCTTGGAGTCCCAAAGAGTCATCTTCCTGAGTTCAAATCTGGCCTCCAGACACTTACTAGCTGTGGGACCCTGGGCAAGTTCAGGGAACTTCTAGAACTCTCTCTTAGTTGGGGATAGAATGTCAATTTACTTTCCCAAGAGGAGCAATTGCCTAGATCCCAAAGGACATTATCTTGCTGCAGTAACATCTGGTAGAGAGAAATGATTGCTCTTGTGAAATTTCTATGAATCTCCTGGTCCTTCTTTTTCCTTTCCTGTAGAGCTTCTTTACTTCTTTGAGACTATGTTTCTCTTTCTATCCCTCTCAATTCCTTCCAGTTTTGTACAAGATACTTTGTCCAACTTTCTTCTAGGTTTCTTTCTTTTTTCTTTTTCCTTTCTTTCTTTCTTTTATTTTTTTTTCAGGTCCTCCTGAATCCAGGGCTGGTGCTTTATCCACTGTGCCACCTAGCTGCCCCATTTCAGGTTTCTTACAATCTTTCCAATGTGGTTAACAAGGTATATTTTGGCAAATGACACCAACTCAGTTTCCATTGGAACCCAATCTTTTCCACAGGGGAAATAGATTTCTGGGTAGACAAAGTGATACCTGAAAAAACAACATTGCATTCAAGGGAGTATAACATAGTGAACATCAGGGAAGCCTGGGTTCAAGCACTGCATGTAACCCTGGGCAAGTCCCTTAACTTCTGAGTTTCTGTTTTTTCATCTGTAAAATGAAGCTCATCAGGCAGCTAGGTGGTGCAGTGGATAGAGCACCATCCCTGGAGTCAGGAGTACCTGAGTTCAAATCCGGCCTCAGACACTTAACACTTACTAGCTGTGTGACCCTAGGCAATTCACTTAACCCCAATTGCCTCACTAAAAAAATAAAAAATGAAGCTCATCATTGCACCATGCTCATAGAGTTATTGTGAAGATTAAATGAAATCATGTATGTAAAGCCCTTTACAACCTTTTAAGCTATATATATTTATAAGTGAATTTATTATTAATGATGATGGCTAATATTATATAGTGTTTTAAGTCTGGCAAAGAGGGAGAGAATAATCATTTAAGTGCCTACTATGTGCCAGGCACAGCACTAAGTGCTTTATGACCATTATCTCTTTTGATCTTAACAGCAACCCCATGAGATAGGAGTTATTATTACCCCCATTTTACAATTGAGGAAACTGAGACGGACAGAAGTGAAGTGACAAAGCACTTTATATACATACATACACACAAACATGTATCATTTCATTTGATTTGATTCTCACAACAAACCTATGAGGTAGATGTTATGATTATCGCTATTTGACTTAACTACTCAATGCCTTAGTCAACTTTCTAAATGAGACTGTTAGTAGCAGTAGCAGAGAAGGTGTTAGCCTATATGGGTAGAAGGAATTTTCTTGCATTGGAATTCCTCATACCAGTGACATGGCAGGTTTAGTCTGTCCCCTATGCCTTTAATGATTTTTTTGGTGAAGCAATTGGGGTTAAGTGACTTGCCCAGGGTCACACAGCTAGTAAGTGTTAAGTGTCTGAGGTAAAATTTGAACTCAGGTCCTCCTGAATCCAGGGCCAATGCTCTATCCACTGCACCACCTAAGTTGCCCCTGCCTTTAATGTTTAATAGCTATGTGACTTTTGACAAGTCACTTCTTTCTTGCTTCAGTTGACTCACCTGTAAAATGGTAATAATAATGCTTCTACTACCTACCTCCCAGAAAGGTTGTGAATTACTTTATAGAACTTTAAAGTACTCCATAAATGTGAGTTGTTACTTTTATTTTTGTAACTAATTTGGTTAACAAAACTCATTGGCAGAGTTTTGTTTTTTTTAATCATGTAGCCTGGAATGGGTTTTTGGGGTAAGGGAACATCATAAATTTAGAACAAGAAGATATTTGTATAGTACAATCCCCTCATTTTACAAATGAGAAAACTGAGGCTAAAATCTTAAATGACTTGACCAAGGTTATACCCCTAGTATCATAAACAAGATTTGAACCCCAATACTTTGTCTCTGGCATCATTGCTCTTTCTACTATACCACAAAAGCATCTGGGGCACAATGTAATCTTCTATAGGCAGAATCCAAGTATGTATTATTCTGATAGCATCATAAAAGACTAAGCAACATCCGTTAAAGTAATTTTTGAGTAGCAATGGTGATTCATGGAACAAAAAAATTCTTTGCTTTGTTTATAACCAGATATCTTCCTTCCTTTCCCTGCCCTAGGCATAGTCTTTTTCTTTTACTTTGTTTTTTCTTTTATCAACCACAAATGTTTCCAACCCTTACCAGTCAAACTTCTCTATCCCACTATCATATTCCAAAAAAACTTTCAGTACAGATATTCCTCACTTCATCATTATAATCAACTATTTAATCACTTCTATAAATACATGGATAAATCAGGTAGGTCACATGTTTGTTACACAGCCTTGGCTCTGGCTGGGGTGGGGGGGGGAGGGGGCAGAGATTTACCACACAAAATACATCTAAAACCATCTCTTTTGGTCTCTTCTTTTATTAGGGCTACATTCATTTTATTGATTCCAGATGACTTCCTGTAGTTATTTTTCCAGTTTTCGAATTCTTTGGATGTATCCTTACTTAAAGGTTTCTTTCTGCTATTTAACTCCTGGTCATTGGCCTCTATGGGGCTGCTGTTTGGAGATATTAGCTTTGCTTAAGTCAGAAACAAAACCTCTTTCCCCACCCACTCCTCTCCTTTCCCTGTTTCTTGTTCTAACTCTTCCCTTATGCCATCCCTCTCTTATTTCTAGTAATACAAACAAATCTTAAATCTCTCAAAGAGAGACAATGAGATTAAGGGAAAATTGTTTATGTATATTTGGCGGAGGAAGGGGAAGCAATCTACATAGAATGAGTAGGAAAGTGGGCCAAATTTAATAATCATTCCCTCTGAATTTTTTTTGGGGGAAACCTCAAAACACTTAGTTGGCTTGTTTTTTTAAGGGAGGGATAAAATGAAGAAAAAAGAAATCTACATGATAACTTTATTATAAATTTAAAAGGAATAGCAAGTACATAATAGATTTACAGTTTCACGTGCAATCATCTTTTGTATTATGCAATGTTATGGAAATGCTTATTTTATTCAAAAATTAAAAATAAAATAGATTAAAATAAAAAAATAAGAGAAAACATGAAGAGGTAGAGGTTAGGAGGAAGAGCATTCCAGGTGTGGGAGGCAGCCACTGAAAAGCTATGGAGTGAGGATATAAAGTGTCATGTATGAGGAACAGGAAGTAGCTCAGTATCCCTACATAATAGAGTAGTACATGGAGAGGATGAAAGTATAAAAAGACCAAAAAGGTAGGAAGAAGGTATGAAAAGCTCTAAAATATCAGATTTTCTTTTTGATCCTAGAGGTAATATGGATCTACTGGTGGTGGTGGTAGTGGTGGGGTGTGTGTGTGTATGTGTGTGTATGTGTGTGTGTGGGGGGTAAAGGTTTGGGGAGAAGGCTTGGTCAGACTTGTGCTTTAGGAAGATTATTTTGATAGCTGAATGGAGAAAGGACTAGAGTTGGGAGAAATTCATGTCAGAGTCACAAGTTGTGCAAATGAAAAATAATGTGGGCCTGTTCCAGAGTGGTGGCTGTATGAATGAAGAAGAATCATATACAAGAGAGCTTGTAAAGACAGAAATTACAATGGGAAGATTAGATATTGGGGGAGAAAGAGAATGAGGTATTGAAGATTATACCTAGATTGTAAGCCTGAGTCATTGGGAGGATGTTTGGTGCCTTTAATCATAATAGGGAAGGTGTCCAGTAAACAGCTGGGGATGTGAGCCTAGAGGTAAGAAAAGAAGTTAGAGCTAGATAAATATCACTAAGTGAGATAATAAAGAAAAGAGAAGAGGGCCTAAGACAAAGTCATGGTGTGAACACCCACAATTTGTGAGTATAACCTGGAAGAAGACCCAGGGATGAACACCAAAGAAGGTAGAAGGAGAACCAAGATAGGGTAGTGTCATGAAAACCTAGAACAAACAGTCAACAAGATTGTGAAAGTTTAGAGAGTTGTCAAGAATGATGAAGACTGAGGAAAAAAATAGATTTGACAATTAAGGTTTGCAAAACACTTTGTATGTGCAATAACTGTGAGGTTTCCTACATTTTACAGTTGAGGAATCTCAGCCATTGGGATGTTAAGTGGCTTACCCATGGTCATACCACTTGTAATGTAGTGTCTTTTTTGGTATTCATGACAAGGGGCCCTTCCCTTCCTGACCTGATCCCTCACTTCAGAATAGGAGTAGATATCTCCTGTTGGCCATGTAATTACCCTTTTAATTGGCTGCTGAACCAATTTAATACATCTGAGTATCTATTAAAGAGATAATTTAATCTGCTCCCCTCAAGTCTCTTTTGAAATGTCTGAAATGTAAGGATGATTCTTTAAGGTCCAGAGGAAGAGGTGGTTGGATTCATTTCTTTCTGGACGTCTTTATGCTACATCATAGCCTCCAAATTACCTTTTGCCTGAGATGCAGCTGCATCTTACATTTGTGTCTTCTTCCCATAGGGCCTTGTGATATCTCAAAAGGCATTTGGTGTTCTTCCCTTCCTGGGTACCTGACCAGCAGGTAACTAATATGATAATATATATGAGAAGTAAGAATGAGGAGTTGAGTGTGAAACCTAGGTTATAAATCTGAAAGGCTCATGGCAAGTGCTAGAGTAATAGGAAAGTTATAAAGAGGGGAGTTAATGAGTTTAGTTCTGAACATGTTGAATTTAATGTTGGACACCCAGTTCAAGATGACCACTAAGCTGATGGAGATATGAAACTAGAAGGAAGGAGAGAGACTAGGGCTGGACAAGTAAACCTTCAAGTCATCTGAATAGAAGTGATAAGTGAATCCATGGGAGCTGATGTGATCACCAAGTGAAAAAGGAAGGAGAAGAAAAGAAGGCCGTGGGGACAATAACTCTCCCAAAGAAATTATTTTTGAATGTCCTAATTGGTTATATATTTTTCTGTGATTCTTTATTGTTTGTCATTCTCTTTTCTGTGTGGGAATAAAGCTGCCTGTTCCCCACCTAATTCATGTTTGTCCTCTGGGTACTTTTATGGAAATGTTGCGAAAGGATCTGAGGTAGAACCTGAACCCAAGCTTCTCTTGACTGCAAGTGCAACACTGGAATCCATGACACTACCCTGCCTTCAGGAGAAGCAAACCCAACGTCTAAGTAATTTATAACCATTATTTTTATTCTGATTTATTGTAGCTTTGTTGGGTCCTGAAAGGCATGTGAACCAAAATAGCAGTCTATTGGGAAGAGGGCATTTTCCATCCATTTAGTATTTACATTTAGACATGGCTAGGAAAGTCTTTCACTTCACTGTATTCTATGACCTGCAGTGCCATGTAATGTACTAAAGATAGCAGACCTAGTGGCACAGGTCACTTAATAGCAGAGGCTACAAGGGACAGATGTAAGTGAATCCATCTGGCAGCTGAGGCAAGTATGTCACTAAAAAAGAACCCTGTTAAGAGATGTCATTGGTAAATAGATCTTTTCCTAAGTAATCAGATACCCAGGGTTATTTAGGATACTTGATGCTTTTCATGGTATCTAGTTTTAAAATCCACATTTCCATACTTCCTCCACCTTCTTGTGCCACCCAAGAATAGGTTCTCCTCATGGACCTTAATGTGTTTTTTTTCCCTTCTGTTAAGATTATATACTTGGCATTAGTTCCCTACTTTGTTGTGAGACATACACAAATAGTAACTTCTATTCCTATAGCACTTCAAAGTTACAAATCATGTTCTTCACAAAAAAAAATAAAAACTATGAATTTAAGTAGTAAAACTATCATCACCTCCATTTTATAGGTGATGAAACTCAAACTCAGTGGAAGTAAGTGACTTGTCCAATGTTAGAAAGCTAGAAAGTGTCAGAGCCAGGATTTGAACACAGGTTGTCTGACTACAAGTCCGCTGGTTATTCCAGAATAAAACATTTCTAATCTATAAGATTACAACACTCCAGAAATTCTGACTACTTTATTGGAGCATGTCAGATAGATGGAGCACTATGAGGATGAGGTTGAGTGACTAAAGACTTTATCTTGCATGTCTCTTTACTGAAACATATTAAAAGGGCACAAGTAAAAGAATTGATCCTATTTATAGTTTAGGCAGCAGTTAATGAAATGGCATAATAGAAAACAAAAGAAACAACTATATTTTAAATATAAGACTATGTAGTAGATAGAGCTCTGGTCCTGGAGTCAAGAAGATACCTCTTTCTGAGTTCAAATCCAGTTGTAGATACTTAATGTCTGTGTTACCATGGGCAAGTCACTTAACCCTGTTTGCTTCAGTTTCCACATCTGTCAAATGAAGTGGAGAAGGAAATGGCAAACCACTCCAGTGTCTTTGCCAAGAAAACTCAAAAAAGGGTATAAAGAGTTGGATAGGACTGAAAATGACTCAATAACAACAGCAACATTTCTGATGAACTAATCTGAAGAATAAAACAATTAGTCTCAAATTCCTTTGTTATTTTATAGCCAATACTGGCCCTAGCTTAAACCATTACCATCATATGTGTTGTAATACACTGAAGAAAGAATTATGGCTTTGTGGTCAGAGCACCAAGATTTAGTGACATGGGGTTTGGGACTGATAGCTAACTAGCTATCAGATCTCCGATTTTTTCCCTTGAGCAGGGCAATGAGGGTTAAGTGACTTGCCCAGGGTCACACAGCTGGTAAGTGTCAAGTGTCTGAGGCCAGATTTGAACTCAGGTCCTCCTGAATCCAGGGCCACTGTGCCACCTAGCTGTCCCCAGAGCACCAAGATTTAAATCCTTCCTTTGAAGCTTACTTTCTATGTGACCATAGGCAAATCATTTAACCTCACTTGGTCTCAGTTTCCTTATTTGTATAATTGTGATGTTGGACTAAATAACCTTTGAGATTCCTTCCAATTCTTAGATCTATGATATCATATTCATTACAATTCAATTCAGCCAACTGGTTAAGTTCCTAGTATGTCAAAGGCAGAGTGTGCTATGTGCTAGAAATACAAATTTAAATACAATTTTTCTCTCTGGAGGGTTTCCTATTCTAGTGAGGAAAGGGGTTTTTGTGTATAGAAATAAATATGAAGTGCAGCTGAAGATTATTGTTGGTTTTTGTCCTTTGTTTCCAAAGAGGACCATGAAATCAGGGTGATGCTATGAGTTGTACTGAATTGGATTTAAGTAAGGGAGGGCTGTATAAGGTCATCATCCTAATTCTTTTTTTTTTTTTTTTTTGGTGAGGCAATTGGGGCTAAGTGACTTGCCCAGGGTCACACAGCTAGTTAAGTGTTAAGTGTCTGAGGCCGGATTTGAACTCAGGTCCTCCTGAATCCAGGGCCGGTGCTCTATCCACTGTGCCACCTAGCTGCCCCATCATCCTCATTCTTTCCTGTAGAACCTTCTGAATCCAGTGGCAAGATATACATCAGGATGATGAGAGATAGCCCCTGAAGTCTGAGGCAATTGGGATTAAGTGACTTGCCCAGAGTCACACAACTAGCAATTGTCTGATGTCAAATTTGAACTCAGGTCCTCCTAAATTCAGGACCAGTGTTCTATCCACTGTACCACCTAGCTGCCCCCACAGCTGAAGGTAATGCAGACAAAGAGGATCTTTACCAGCAAGATATAAGAAAACTCAAAACTGGAAAGAACACTTTTAGCTGTAGATATCAAGGAAAGTTTAATGTAGTGGGTGTTACACAAGATGGGCCCAGAAGAATGTAAAAGCTTTAAAAAAGACATAGATGTGGAAGAAGTAGATTTTAGGCATAGGATATTTAGCCAAATGTCTGGAGGCATGAAAGGGCAAGACAAAATAAAACAATTTCTAGTAGTCTAAATTTTGTGGAACATGTAGTACACAAAGGGGGAATAGTGTGAAATGACTGGAAAGGTACGTTGTATTTAGCTTGTGAGGAGTTGTAAATGGCAAGTTAAGGAATTTTTGTTTTATGTAACAGGCAATTTTATCCTCTCGGATTCCACCAAATGTTTTTGAGTGAGAAATGACATGATCAGACATATGTTTGACATCTCATGCTTAACTACTGCAATAGTCTACTGGTTGGTCTCCCTGACTCAAATCTCTTCCCACTGCAGTACATCTTCCACACAGCTGTCAGTGATTTTCTAAAATGGTTGACCACACTTCCCCCTCTCCACTCTTACCCCATTTAATAAACTCCAATGGTTCTTTATTATCTTTAAGATCAAATATAAAATCCTCTGTCTTTTAAAGTCTTTCATAATGTGGCCCCTAACTACCTTTCCAGTTTCCTTACACCTTTCGCTCATTCCACATACTCTTCAATATAGCAAATGAAGAAGAAAAGATGTGTCAAAGAAGATATTCATGTTTTGAGCCAGAGTGAGTGAGAGAATAACAGTGCCATCAATAAAAATGGAAAGAAGAGAAGAGGAGGGGAAAGTTTTGGGAGAAAGCTGATGAATTCAGTTTGGAATAAGTTCATCTTGAAATATTTGTGGGATGCCCAGGTAGACATTTGGGGTTGGAGCTCAGAGGGGAGATTGGCCCTATATTTGTATCTATTTGAAAATTATGTCTCTATTTAGTATGGGTACAAAAAGCACTTGATTTGGAATCTGAGGTCCTAGATTTGAATATTTGTTATGCTAATCAAAACTTATGTGACTTTGGGTCACTTAACAATTCTGAGACTTAGTTTCCTCATCTGTAAAATGATGGGATCAGACATGGATAATTGCCAAAGTCCATTCTAGTTCCAAATGTCATGATTTAATGAGATTTTAAAAAAGAAGTCATCTAAGAATGTGAAGTATAATAAGTGAAAATTCAGAGAGAAAAGAGAGGCTTGTGGGGAAATGACTCTCATAGTTGAGGATATATAGAGAGAGAGCAAAGAGCCTTGAGGGAATCTCGAATCTAGGGGATATAAAGAAATTAATGAACTAGCTAACAAAGAAGACAAAGAACGAACCAACAAATAGCAGCATCCTGAGAAAGCAGTAACATAAGCCGTGAAATGATAGAGTATAAAGGAGAGAACAGTTAATTGTGAGTCAATAAACATTTATGAAGCTCTGACTGACTATGTGCCAGGCAATGGGTTCAAATAATTGGTCGGCATGACTTGGGTGAAAATAAAGCAAAGGAGTCTGAGAGACTGGTATAGGACAAGAGAAGAGGAAGATCAACAGTGTCAAGACAGGGTGCAGCTGGGTAGTACAATGGATAAAGAACCGTCCCTGGATTCAGGAGGATCTGAGTTCAAATACAGCCTCAGACACTTGACACTTACCATCTGTGTGACCCTGGGCAAGTCACTTAACCCTCATTGCCCTGCCCCCCAATAAATAAATAAGTAAATGAATGAATGAATGAAGAAAGAGATAAAGGCATAAAGGAAGGAATTAATGAATGAATGAATGAATAAATAAATAGTAAATGGATAAATAAATGAATAAAAAACAAATAAATACGTGATTAAGTAAATAAATGACAGTATCTAAGGCTACAGAGAGGTCAAGAAGGATGAGAATTGAGCAAAGGTCATTGGATTTGACAATGAAGAGGTAATTTGTAACTCTGGAGAAAGAAGAAAACTCTGGCTGAATGCTGTTGTCAGAAGCCCAAATATAGAGTTAAGAAAAGAGGGAGAGCAAAAGAAGTGGAGGCATCTATTGCATACAGCTTTTTAAAGGAGTTTAGCCACAAAATGGAGGAAAGATATAGCTACAGAAAGGTCAAGAATCAAGAAAAGGCCATTGGTTTTGGCCATTAAGACATTATTCCTAATCTTAAAGAGCAATCATAGTAGAGTGGAGTATATAGAATTGAGGTGAGAGATGGCAGATCAGTTAATCAACAAACCTATTAATTAATATTAATTCTACTTCCATCTGTCCCAGGCACTGGGATACAGAGAAAAATGAAACATGCTCTGCCATTGGGGAGCTTGCATTCAAGCTCCCATCACATGCCTGGCACAGAGTAAGCCACTCAATATATCCTTGTTAATTGATTAATTCTCCTGGGGGATAAACAGCATCATCCAGAAATAAGTTAATACAAAATAGATACAAAGAAAAATAATTTCAGTAGCACAGGAGTGGAACACTAACAAATGAAAGAATCAGGAAAGACTTCCCATGGGTGATAGCATTTGAGCTTAGTCTTAAGGGGAACAAGGGATCTCAAGAGGAGAGAGTATCACATAAACTCAGTGGGTAAAGGAGAGATTATCCAGAAAGTAGGGGGTGGTCAACTGTGTCAAACATTATAGAGAGGTCTAGAAGGATGAGGATTGAGTAAAGGCCACTGGATTCATCAGTTAAGAAAGACTTGGTAACCTTGAAGAGAATATTTTTGTTCTGTTTGTTGGATGTGTTCTAAAGGAAATTGCTGTTCATTTATGAGATGGACTAGACAACTTCTGAGGTCCTTTCACCAGTGGGATTCCAAGTTGATAAAAGAGAAGGAATATAAACTGGGTGCTTAACCCACAAATTAAGATGGGAGAGTTCCTTGTTAATCTATAGATTGCAGACAAAAGGATCTGAGTATGGTGATATAATAAGATGATACTGAATTCTAGAGGAATTGAGTGGTGATGACAGAACAAGGCTTTGGAAGTGGTGATGGGGAGTAAGAAGTATGAAAACTCTTTCTCCCAGTCCTGTGATTTCAGTGGCACAGAAAAGGGAGCAGCCCTCATTCAAGAAAGTGGTGAGTGAAGTGATATCTCTAGAGAGAAAGATGGGTTTCAGTTATTGCCAGGAAATAGAAGGATCATTAAGAAGTGATCACAGATGAGAAGGGTTTTGTTAAGAACAGAGTAGGGACACAAAAGGGTGGGCAAAAGAGGATTAAAAACAGGAGAGGATGTAGGTTTGACACAAAATAAAGGGTCGATGTGCTCATTTCCACAAGATGACCTGAACATTTCTGTCCCTTTTCCAAAAATGATAATATGACAGATCATATCACTAATTATACATAACATTTTACAAAGCAGAACCTATGAGGTAGGTGGTACCTCACATTGTGAGAATTTATTTCACTTAAACGATGTCATAATATCCTTTGGCTTCAGATATAACCCTGAACACCATTTAGTCTTGAGTAGATCCCCTTATTTCACACTTATGAAACTATTATATTTATAAGGCATTATGGACTTAATCCACTCAAGCTGAACATGGAAAAAGTCAGTGACTTAATTTTTCCCCCAGTCAATTTCTCCTTTAGGTTATTCCATTCTCTTTATAACATTCCGAGAAAGGGATATTATTGAATAATTAATTCAGCTCTGTAATTCGCACCTCATTTTCAGGCAATTGACAATTCTTTACTGAGCATGTTCCATATTCTAAGCACTGTTCCAGGTTAAAAACTGTGGGAGTGAAAGTATAGAGTCTTAAGTCATATCCCACCTAACCAAATGCAGATTTCTGACAGCATCTGTCTTAGCCTTTAAACAGTGAACAAGCAAAGGTTCAGAGAGATAAAAATCTCATTTCCAAGATATATAAGGAAAGGATTCAAATTTATAAAAATAAGAATCATTTCCTAACTGATAAATGATCAAATAATATGAACAGGTAGTTCTCAAGGGAAGGGAAGACATCTAAGCTATATATAGTCATGTTAAAAAAAGTGCCACAAATCACTATTAGAGAAATTAAAATTAAGGAAACTGAGATTTTATTCCATACTCATGAAACTAGTAAAGTGGATAAAAATGTAAAATAATAAATGTTGGAGGTGCTATGGGAAGACAGGCACAATGATATACTCATTGATAGTGGAGTTGTGAGTTGGTTTAGCCATTCTGGAAAACAATTTGGAACTATGACCCAAAAGTCACAATATTTTGCATAACCTTTGTCCAAGCAATAGCACAATTATGCTTATACCCCCAAAGAGTTATGTATACAAAAATATTATAGTAGGTCTTTTTATAGTGATAAAGAACTAGAAATTAAGGGAGTGTTTATCAGTTGGGGAATGGCTGAAAAAATCATGGTATATAAATGTAACAATACTATTTTTTGATAACAAATTATGAAAGAGATCATATCAGAGAAACCTGGGAAGGGTTGTTTGAATTAATTCAGGATGAAGTGAGCAGACCAGGAGAATAATTTATACACTATGACAACATTGTATGACTATTGATGAACAGTGCTATCCACATCCTGAAAGGTTGATGAGATTTGCAGAATAAGACACATTTTTGGATATAACCAATGCAAGAATTTGCTTTACTCGACTATACATATCAACAATAATAATGATGATCAGGGTATTTACATAGTATTTTAAGGTTTTCAAAATGCTTTATATGTGTTATTTCATTTGATCTAGATGATAATTCTGTGATGTAGATGCCATTATTATTCCCATTTTACAGATGAGAAAACTGAGATTGAGAACATTTAAATAACTTGTCCAGGATCATACAGTTAGTATTAGGGTTTGAGGTGAGATTAGAATGCAGATATTTCTTATTTCAAATTCACTTCTCTAGCCAATGTTATAAGAGTTTATCTTGAGGGGTGAGGGAGTTAGATGCAGAAAAAATGATATGTTTTCTAACTGAAAAACAAACAAATAAACAAGAAAAAAACAATATATTAAAAGTTTCTTAAAGAAGCTACCACAGACATCTGCACTCTAAAGATCAGATACTTTGTTCATAGGAAAGTGATTCAGAGCATACTTACTCTTATCAGCTCTTCTAACAAACTCATTTTGCTGTTTTGCTATTTTTTTCCAACCTTGAGCAAAGCAGAAGCATCAGATTATGAAGGAGTGTCTTCTAGAGGAACACATATAGTAGTGTACATGAAAGGAAGCTTTGTTTTTGTTCAGTAATTTCAGTTACTGACTTGTCATGTCCCCATTTGGGGTTTTGTTGTCAAAAATACTGGCGTGGTTTGTCATTTCCTTCTCCAGATCATTTTATAGATGAGACAGCTGAGGCAAATAGGGTTAAGTGACTTGCTCAGGGCCACACAGCTATTAAGTGTCTGAGGCTGGATTTGAACTCATGAAGAAGAGTCTTCTTGATTCCAAGCCCAATGTTTTATCTACTGTACCACTGAAGTGCCCAAAAGGAAGCTTAAAAGGTATCAATATGTTGCTTCCTTCTAAAACTTTAAGCGTCACCTTATTTTCTATCAGATAAAATATCATTTTAGTCTGCCAGTCAAGGCCTACCACAATCTGACTCCAATGGACCTTTTCAGTATTTGTATTCCCCTTTAACCACTTCCTATTCCAGCTAAACTAGACTATTAACTGTTCCCCAAACTTAACGTGTTGCTTGTCTCCTTCCTCCCTACATTTTTGTAAGCCAGCTCTGATATTTGGGATGTATCTTCTCCTCATCTTTACTTTTTGAAATCCATTTCTTCTTTCAAGATTTAACTCAGTCCCCATTTCTTTTGTTAGACTTCCATTGATTTAGTTCCACTGAAAATGGGAGAAAGAGATTACAGTGGGCCCTTTGCTTACACTGTGTGCAGCTGACACTGATTGGCAACTAGCTCTGAAAATAGCAGCATGAAAAAACCTGAAGCTTGGGACAGTGCCTCTTCAACACCAGGTGAACAAAGCCCAATTTTAACATAAAAGTCAAAGTCAAGAAATAGGTTGGGAAAATGAGCAAACAACTAAAAAAGAAACTTGCAAGAAAAAGCTACTACAGTAGTAGGGAAGATCAAGACCCCAACTCAGAAGAAAACAACAATGTGACAATACCTACAATCAAAGCCTCAAAAAAATGCTAATTGGACATAACCCCAACAAGAATTCCTGGAAAAGTTAAAGAGATAATAGTGGTAGAGGAAAAATTGGTAAAAGAAATTAGAGCAATGCAAGAAAATTATGAAAAGAAAATTAACATCTTGATAAAAGAGACAAAAATACCTGAAGAAAATGCCACCTTAAAAAAAACAGAACTGGGGGAAGCTAGGTGGCACAGTGGATAAAGCACTGGCCCTGGAGTCAGGAGTACCTAAGTTCAAATCTGGCCTCAGACACTTGACACTAGCTGTGTGACCCTGGGCAAGTCACTTAGCCCCCATTGCCCCACAAAAATAAATAGATAGATAGATAGATAGATAGATAGATAGATAGATAGATAGATAGATAGATAGATAGATGATAAAATAAAACAGAATTGGCCAAATGATAAAATACATAAAAATTCACTTAAGAAAATAACTTCTTAAAAACTAGCATTGGGGGACAGCTAGGTAGCACAGTAAATAAAGCACTGGTCCTGGATTCAGGAGGATCTGAGTTCAAATCTGACCACAGACACTTGACATTTACTAGCTGTGTGACCCTGGGCCAGTCACTTAATCCTCATTCCCCCTCAAAAAAAAAAAACAAAAAAAACTTACATTGACCAAATGGAAAAAGAGGTACAAAAGCTCACTGTAGAAAATAATTGCTTAAAAAATTAGAATTGGACCAGTGGAAACTAATGACTCAATGATTCATCAAGAAACAATAAAACAAAGTCAAAAGAATGAATAAAATAGAAGAAAATGTGAAACATCTCATTGGGAAAACAACTGATATGGAAAATAAATCGAGAGAGAATTGGACTACTGGAAAGTCATGATCAAAAAAATAAAAGATTATACATTATAGTACAAGAAATTATAAAGGAAAACTGCCCTGAAATCTTAAATCTAAAGGGTAGAATAGAAATTGAAAGAATCTACTGATAACCCCCTGAAAGAAATACCAAAATGAAAACTCTCAGGAATAATGTAACCATATTCCAGAGCTCCCAGGTCAAGGAGAAAATATTGCAAACAGCCATAAATGAATAATCCAAATATTGTGGAGCCATGGTCAGACCAAGATTTATCAACTCCTACATTAAAGGAGCAGAATATGGAATTTGGAATTGAAATGTGGTATTTTGGAGTGCAAAATATCTAAAATTACAACCAGCAAAACTGAGTATAATCCTTCAGGGGTAATAGATATTTAATGAAATAGAGCACTTTCAAGCATTCATGATTAAAAGACCAAAGCTGAATAGAAAATTTGACATTCAAAGAAAAGACTCAATAGACACATAAAAAGATTATTATTAAAGTGTAATCATAAGGGCTCAATGGAGTTAAACTGTTTACATGGATTATTAATTGCCCAAAAAATCTCTCTCTGGGTTTTTCATTCTTCAAATAGGTTTAAGTAACTTCCCCAGGGTCACACAGGTAGTAAGTGACTGAGGCCAGTTTTAAACTCAAGAAGGTAGGCGAGTCTTCCTGACTCTAGGCCTGGCACTCTCTCCACTGTGCCACCTAGCCACCCCAAATTTTTATTATTTTCCTTTAAATATACCAAGGTCAATATCTATGTGCTTGTTGAACTTCAATATGTACTCCTTATTTTCAGGGGTTATATAGAGAAATGGTGATTCTTAGCATGGGATACAAGGTCATTTATTCCTTGCAAGGAACAATGAGTTTCT
Source organism: Dromiciops gliroides (assembly GCF_019393635.1). Classification (NCBI taxonomy): domain Eukaryota; kingdom Metazoa; phylum Chordata; class Mammalia; order Microbiotheria; family Microbiotheriidae; genus Dromiciops; species Dromiciops gliroides. The sequence continues at coordinate 202,188,792 of NC_057862.1, forward strand.
ATATTTGGGGGGAAAATAGTTTAAAAATCTTTTTTTAAGTTATGTGCACCTGAACATGTCTCCTTTAAATAAAGCCCTAGTATTAAATCAAGAATTTTAAAGTATTTTCTAAATACGGAGTTGGTATATGGTAGGAGAAGGTAAAAGAAGAAATGAAGAATATATTTTGTTACTGAAAATGAAGTAATATGAGGTCTTGTGGCAGAATGAAGATGGTTCCACTGACCCTTGAGGTTCTTTTAGCTATTCCATTAGTAATTTAAAAAAATAAAAACAATAAAAGACCCTATTTTATTCAATAGTGAAACCTGGACAGACTAGCCAGAGGAGGTAAAGGCCCAGTCAAGAAAATTAAGCTTATGCTGTTTCTCAAAATCAAATGATTATTGCTGATCTTTGCCAGGCCTAGAGAGAATGAGAATGACAGATGTGAGGAATAAGTTTGTTAACCCTCTGAGATTTTTAATAACAACTAATATTCTTTGGCTTGCAGAACTCTTTACATGTTTTCTCAACAACCCTGTGAAGTAGGTGCTATTATTATCCTTATTTTAGAGATGAAGGAACAGAATCTCTAAATGGTTTAGTGGCTTACCCAAGTCACATAGTTAGCAAATATCTGATGTGAGACTGAAATCCAGCTCTCTTCTAATTCTAAGTACAACTATCAACTATGCCATAATTCTCAGATATGGCAGAACCTTGGAAAGTGCAATGGATAACAACACATATTAAAGGATTAAAAGGTCTCCTATTGACCTCAAAAAGTTAATATACTCCTAAAAGCCTAATTTATTGCCAAAGGATAAGAGAACCTGGTCATTCTTTTTTTTGTTGTTTTTGAGTAAGAATAAGGGGTGTGTGTGTGTGCGTGTTGATGTAGACGTATATACACACATTATAAATGTGTACTTTTAGTATTATATTTTCAAATAGCCCTATGGTTATGCTTTTGGATTTGCTCTTTTCCCCATACAGTAACTGGAATTTGAAAAATTTCCCACAATACAACCGATACAAAAGGGGAAAACAGAACCATTCTCAAGAAGGGTAAACAAAACATCCCAGTTTGTATCAGAAGCAATCTCAGTTTTCATAAGCAATATAATTCAATTAAACATTTATTAGGCATGTTTAATATGTATGACATTGTTGGATGCTGGAGATGAAAAGATAAAAAAGACCCAGCTCATATATTCAAGGAGACAGCTAGGTGGTACAGTGGATAGAGCACTGGACTGGCAGTCAGGAAGACTGATCTTTCTGAGTTCAAATCTTGCCTCAGACACTTACTGGCTGTATGACTTTGGGCAAGTCACTTAATCTAGTTTGCCTCAATTTCCTTATCTTTTAAATGAGTTGGTGAAAGAAATGGCAAACCTCTTTAGTATCTTTGCCCAAAAAAACCCAAATGGAGTCACAAAAAGTTGGACATGATTGAAAAATTACTAAAAAAAAAAATCTTCAAGGATCTTATATTTTACCAAGGATGCCCCCCAAATATGCCTGATTCAAGGTTGTATTTGAGACATGCCGATACATATACATGATGCAATGAAGAATTTGATAGAGAACAAAGGACAAAGCGATCTGGGAAAATTTGAGAAGGAAGAGAGCACATATGAAAGAATTAGGGAACACTTAATGAAAGAGATGGTGCTGGCATTGGGTCCTGAGAAAAGTGAAGGTTTTTAAATAGGTGTAGATGAGAAAATATGTTCCAAATATGGGGGGTGATCTACAGAAATATATGGAATTAGATGAAATCAGCAAATAGTTTTCTAGAAGTGTAGAATATATGAAAGGGAGTTGTGTGAAACAAGGCTGGGAATATGGTTTGGAATCATATTGTGTAGGGCCTTAAATTTCCAGCCAAGGAGTTTGAATTTAATTCTACCCATATTAGGAGAGCCACTGAAGTCTTTTGAGCAGGGATATGGTCTCACACGTGATTTAGGAAAATTAATTTGTCAGCTGTGTGAAGAATGGATTGGAAAGTGGAGAAACTGAAGACAGGGAAGCCCAGTAGGAAACTATTAAAACTATTTTAGGGGAGAGGTGATGAGGAGCCTAAATTAGGATGGTAAGCATATGACTGTGAAAGAAAAAAAATGATTTGAAAGATGCTCTAAAGGAATAATTGATAGCACAGATCAGTTTGACAAAGTACAGACATTTTGTGCAACCAAGTCATCATTCTTGCCTGTTTATACAACTCTTAGTGATGTAATATGACCTCAGTGTGTGTGATGCTTAGAAATGAATGTTTCATCTGTCTTGTTGCATGGATAGAGTATTCATTAATAATGTGACCTCTAAGCACACACTTTGACTCTCAGAATATGCTAACATGCTTCCTTAAACCATGTCTAATCATCATCACAAAGTCAATTTCTAAAGAACAAAATATTTTCAAGCTCATTTTAAGTGGCAGCCCCAGAGTGACTCATGTTCCTTCTCAGGAGAAGCCTGCTCTCTGCGTGAAGCAGACTAACATCATTCTTTGGGGAAATATGAAGAAGATCAGGTTTTGACATAAGTCCTAGGGACTTGTCTGCCTAGTGTCTCCCAACTAGTAAGTTTTAGAAGTATGATATCAACTCAAGTTTTTTTTTCTGTTTTGTAGCTAGTAAAATGAAACTGAGGCACACTTTTCTGAGCAAGATAACAGTTTATTGACAGTGATGTGTATAGCTGTTAATAAAGTTGGCCACTGTGGCAAACTCAGTAAAGCTAGTGACCCTAGAAATGGGAAAAAACCTTCTTTATTGAGAGTCAGGATATGAGTTCTGGGTGGTTGAGAAATGTCACAATTGGCTATAGATGGGAAAGGTGCACTGGCCATCGGGGTGGATGATTTTGACCTTGTGACAAGCTAATTGCTTTATGGGGCTCAGCTGCCTCTAGCAATCTTGGTGAGAAAATCAGAACCACCCAAATCAGGGTCACCAAGTTAGTCATCCTTTTGGGGAAGATCAAACTGCCCCTAATTTTACAAGGATAGGCAAGAACTGAGGAATTGTCTTTGGAAGCGGGGAGGCATCAGGCTTAAGCCTGTTGCTTATTTAAAGTCAACAAATGAGTCCCGGGTTAAACTGGTTGGCAAGCAAATGTTTAAGTAGCTGGAAACGTGAGCTGTAGAATCACATAGAACCGTTCCCTTTCAACCATACCTTTAACCCAATTCAGACTGAATTTTTGAGTGAGGTGTGTTCTGGCAAATAACTGGCCATCCTAAAAATCAGTGCAGTAGAAATCCGAGGTAATAATAATTTTATCTCTGTTTCCAAGTCCAACACTCTCTGGTAACTAGATGTAACTGATAACTGATAGCTAGAAATAAATTCCAGGAAGAGACATGAACAGAAACTGGCACTAAAATATTATTAAATAGCATTTATTCATTTATCTGTTTGTTTGTTTATTTATTTAGGGCAATGAGGGTTAAGTGACTTGCCTAGGGTTACACAGCTAGCAAGTGTGAAGTGTCTGAAGCTGGCTTTGAACTCAGGTCCTACTGAATCCAGGACTGGTGCTTTATCCACTGTGCCACCTAGCTGTCCCCTTAAATAGTATTTATTAAACATCTTATGCACAATATGACCCTGGGTGTTCTACAAAATCACAATTCTACTTCAGTAGATATCGTCCATCAAACATTTAAGATTATATGCACACTTGCTCTACACTTCATCTATTTCATTGTCCTTCCCTTCTATATTAGCCAGCCCAAAGCTCTAAGGTTCTGTAAGTAGGTCCTACCTACTCCTTCTCTTTTACCTTTTCCACTTTTGAATTGGCTTCTCTCTATTCCACTAGCTATTCAGCCAATCAATTTTATCTCTTCCATCCCTGAGCACTGAAGATGTATTTTCTCCTACCCTCATGTTATTATGACCTTTATAGGGCCCTAGATTTAGAGTCGAGGTAGTTAAAAGGCTCTCTATCTAGTAACTTAACCTTACTTACCTCAGTTTCCTCATCTGTAAAATAAATTGTAGAAGAAAATGGCAAATGTTAGCCAAGAAAACCCTCAAAGGGGTCATGAAGAGTTGAACATGGCTTAAAATGGCTAAACAACAAATGTATGGCTGTGAGTTGGATTACGAAGGAAACAGTACCACAAAATGTGTGTTTTCAAAATGTGGTGCTGGAGACTTTTGAGAGTCCCTTGGAAAGCAAGGATGTCAAATCACTTAAAGAAAATAATTCAGACTACTCAATGGAAGGACAAATACTGAAGCTGAAGCTTAAATACTTTGGCCACATAATGAAAAGAGGGGACTCATTGGAAAAGACCCTGATGTCGGGAAAAATTGAAGGCAAAAGAAGAATAGTACAGCAGAGGATGAGAAGGATAGATAGTGTCACAGAAACACTAAACATGAGCTTGGATAGACCTTAGGAGATAGTGGAGGATAGAAGGGCCTGGCAAGCTATGGTCCATGAGGTCATGAAGAATTGGACATGACTGAATGGATGAACAACATTCAATAGTGAGCTAGTACATTTTTTTCATAGAACTTTAGATAGATAACTGTGATTTCTTTTTCTGAAAACTGCCTATTCAAATCTTTTGATCATTTATCAATTTGGGGATGGCTCTTATTTTGATAAATTTGATTCAGTTTCCTGTATTTGAGAATTGGGGTCTTTAAAAGAGAAATTTGCTGTAAAAATTCTTTCCCAATTTCTCACTTTCCTTTTAATTTGGCTGTATTAGTTTTGTTGCAGCAAAAACTTTTAAATTTCATGTGAACAAAATTATCCATTGTACCTCTCATGATTCTTTCTATCTCTTGTTTGTTCATCAATTCATCTATAGAATTGACAGTTAAAATTTCCCATGCTCCCCTATTTTTTATATCACCCTTTATGTCTAAATCATGGACCAATTTTGACCTTATCTTGGTATATGGTTTGAATGTTGGTATAGTTCCTGTCAAATTGCTTTCCCAGTAATTTTTGTCAAATAGTGAGTTCTTACCCCTAAAACTTGGATCCTAGAGTTTATCAAACATTTGATTACTATGATCATTTACTAGTATTTATTATGTACCTAATATATTCCACTGATTCACCACTCTATTTCTTAGCCAGTATCAGATTGTTTTCATGATTACCACTTTATAATACAGTCTGAGATCTGCTACTAGTAGGTTATCTTCCTTCACATTTGTTTTTCATTGCTTCCCTTGATATTCTTGACCTTTTGTTTTTCCAGATGAATTTTGTTGGTATAATTTTTGTAGCTCTAGAAAATAATTCTTTCATAATTTGATTGGCATAGCATTGAATAAATAAATTATTTCAATAGAATTGTCATTTGTAATATATTGGCTTATGCATGAGCACTGAACATTTCTACACTGGTTTGGGTCTTTATTAGTGTGAAAAGTATTTTGTAATTGTGTTTATATAGTTCCTAGGTTTGTCTTGGCAGATAAACTACCAAGTATTTTATATTGTCTACAATTTTTAAAAATGAAATTTCTCTTTCCATTTCTTCTTTCTGGGTTTTGTTGGTAGTATAAAGAAATATAAACAATTTATGTGGGTTTATTTTCATTTTTTAGTTGATTCTCTAGGTTTCTCTTAGTATACCTTCTTATCTTCTGCAAAGAGTGATACTTTTATTTCTTTTTGTTTATTCCTATGCCTTCAATTTATTTTTCTTATATTATTGCTTTGACAAACATTTCTGGTACAATATTGAATAATAGTGGTGAAAATGGACATCCTACTTCACCCCTGATCTTATTGGGAAGGCTTCTACCTATTTTATCTCCATGACAGCTAATGTTTTCTATTGATTTAAGATAGATACTACTTATCATTTTTTAAAAAAAATTTGGGGGGGTGAGGCAATGAGGGTTAAGTGACTTGCCCAGGGTCACACAGCTATTAAGTGTCAAGTGTCTGAGTCCGGACTTGAACCAAGGTCCTCCTGAATCCAGGGCCGGTGCTACATCCACTGCGCCACCTAGCCGCCCCCACTACTTAACATTTTAAGAAAAACTACTTTTGTTTCTATGCTTTCTAGTGAGCTTAAATAGATATGAATGTTGTATTTTGTCAAAAGCATTTCCTGCATCTAATGAGATAATCATATGATTTTTTTGTTATTAATATAGTCAATTATCCTGATAGACTCCCTAATATTGAACTATCCTTGATACCTGTTATAAATCCTACCTGATTGTAGTATATGATCTTTGTGATGTATTGATGTAATTCCCTGCTATTATTTGTAAAAATGTTTTCATTGATTTTCATCAAGTAAATTGGTCTATAGTTTTCTTTGTTTTTGGTCTCCCAAATTTAGGCATCAAAACTCTATTTATATCTTAAAAGGAATTTGGTAGGACTCCTTTTTAATTTTTTAAAAAAATAGTTTATGCAATATTGGAATTAATTGTTCTTTAAATGTTTGGTAGAATTCACCTGTAAATCCATCTGGTCTTGGGGATTTTTTCATAGAGAGCTCATTTATGGCTTGTTAAATTTCTTTTTCTAAGATAGGATAATTTATGTAATCTATTCTTCTTCTGTTAATCTTGGTAATTTATATTTTGGTAAATATTCATTCATTTTACTTAAATTGTCAGTTTTATTTGTATATAATTAGATCAAAATAGCTTTTAATAATTGCTTTAATTTCATTTTATTGATGGTGCATTCAAAATTTTCATTTTTAAGACTGGCAATTTGGTTTTCTTTTTAAAAATCAAATTAACCAATTGTGAATCTATTTTATTGTTTTTTTCTCATAAAACCCAGCTCCTGCTTTTATTTATGATTTGCATATTGTTGTTTTTACTTTCAATTTTGTTAATTTCTCCTTTGATTTTCAGGATTTCTGTTTCAGTCTTTAACTGGGGATTTTTAATTGTTTTTTTTCTAAATTTTAAAAAATTGCACATGAAATTCATTGATCTGCTTTTTTTTCCTCTTTTTATTGATCTTTTTTAGAGATATGAAATTTTTCCTAAGTACTGCTTTGACTACATCCCACAAATTTTGGAATGTTGTCTCATTGTTATTCTCTTTAATGAGATTGATTGTTTCTATTATTCATTCTTTGACCCATTCATTCTTTAGGATTAGATGATTTTGTTTCTAATTAATTTTTAATTTTTGCTTCAAAGGCCCCTTATTGAATGTAATTTTTATTGCATTATGGTCTGAAAAGAGTTCATTTAATAGTTCTGCTTTTATGCACATGTTGGTGAGGTTTTTGTGAAGGTGCCATGTATAACTGAGAAAAAAGTTATACTCCTCCAGTCAATTTTCTCCAGATGTCTACTATATCTAACTTTTCTAAAAGTCTATTCATTGCCTCAATCTTTTTTTTTTTTTTTTTTTGGTGAGGCAATGATGGTTAAGTGACTTTCCCAGGGTCACACAGCTATTAAGTGTCAAGTGTCTGAGGCCAGATTTGAACTCAGGTCCTCCTGAATCCGGGGCTGCTGCTTTATCCACTGTGCCACATAGCTGCCCCCTCTTCAATCTTTCTTAATTATTTTAAGACTAGATTTATCTACTTCTGAGAAGGGAAAGTTGAATTCCCCCAATAGTTTAGTTTAAAAGTCTACTTCCTCCTGTTACTCACCTATCTTTTCTTCAGTGAAATTTTGTGCCTCATTTACCATTTGGCCAATTCCTTTTTTTTAAAGGTATTATTTTCTTCAACATTTTTTGTGCTTCTTTTACCAAGCTGTTAATTCTCTTTTAATAATTTTCTTGCATCACTCTCATTTTCCCCTCAATTTCCCCTCTACTACTCTTATAGCTTTCTTTAGCTTTTCCAGGGATTCATGTCGGACTTGTGTTCCATTTTCATTTTTCTTTGAGGTTTTACTTGTAACTGTGGTCACATTATTGTCTTTTTCTGAATTTTTATCTTGTTCTTCTCTGTCACCATAGTAGATTGTAGTCAGGTTCTTTTTTTAGTTGTTTGCTACCTTTTTTCATCTTATTTCTTGTTTTAGAATTTTATTGTTAATGTTAAGCTCTGCTCACCTGGGATTGGGAAGGCACCATCCCAAGCTTCAGGTTTTTTTCATGCTGCCATTTTCAGAGCTAGTTCTGGGTATGTGCAAGTTTTTGGTGCTTACAAGGTGATGTGATCCAAATATAGTCAATTTTTTCTTATTCAAAGAGGGTCACTGTTATCTTAGTCTGCTCTCTGCTCTTTACCCAGGAAAGGTACCTTCTCCTCTTCAGTTACAATTCTTAGGTCTACTCTTAGTCCCAGAACTGTAGCCAACACCCTTCTTCCTTTGTGACTGATCACAAGCATTTCTCTCTACCCTGGAATTATGGCTCAGAATAGTATATGGGCAATGGAGTTGACAAACAGCACCAGATCCTGCAGCCAGTGCTAGAAAATTGTCCCTAATGATCTCTTTCTGACCATTTATCCAAGCCCCTTACCATCTCTAGACTAAGAGCTTCCAAAAGTTGTTGCTTCTGCCACTGCTGTTCCCAAAAGGTGATCCTGGCTGGCCCTCACTGTAGTGACACATACCTCTCCTAAATTATCTTGGTCCAGAAAAATATCTCACCCTTCCCTTTTATTGACTATGTTGCTCTAGAATTTGATTTGGTGAGTTATTTTTAAATTAATGGGAGACTAATGAGTTCAGCTTCTTTGCTGCCTCTAGCAACCATCTTGACTCCATGCTTCACATATCATAACTTGCAAGCTCCATGAAGACAGGGATTGTATTTTTATCTTTATAGTGAAAATGCCTAATAATAAGTCTATATCAAAGGCCTGCTGTGTCAGATATTGTGCTAGGTGTTGGAGATACTAATACAAAAGTGAGATAGTCATTGTCTTTGAGGAGATTCCATTTTACTATAGGTAGGAAATGTGTTCACAGATGAGTAAGTACAGGTTACATACAAAATAAATATACAGTGACTTGGAGTGGGTCTAACAAGTAGAGGAATCAGTTGGCCTCTTGAAGAAGAACAGACTTGAATTAAGGCTTGAACCAAGGTTTTAAGTGGTAGATATCAGGAAGTGGAGAATTTCTGGCATGGGGGACTGCCTTGTGAAAACACAAAGAAAGGAGATTGAGCATTATGTATGGGGAACAGCAAATATGACTGGAGAGGTTAGTGCACTGGGAGAAATAATATATAACTGACCTGGAAAGATAGTCTAGAAGAAAAATTGTAAAGGGTTTTAACTGCCAAACAGAAGACTTTGTATTTTATTTTAAAGTCCTCTTTGAGTCCTTCTATGGCCTGAGACCAATTCGTATTTTTCTTGGAAGCTTTGGATGTAGGAGATTTGACTTTGTTATCTCCTTCTGAGAATGTGTTTTGATCTTCCTTGTCACCATAGAAACTTTCTGGAGTCAGTATTTTTTTTTCTGTTTGCTCATTTTCCCAGACTATTTCTTGACTTTTAACTCTTTGTTAAAGTGGGACACTGCTTCCAGGGTGAAGGGTGTACTGTCCCAAGCTTCAGGGGGTTTGTGCAGCTCTTTTCAAAGATACTTCTAGGAATTTGTAAGTTTTTAGTTTTTCCAAGGTTGTATGATTTAAGGAGAGGTTTACTACTCTTCTGGCCTGTGCTCTGGTCTGCAAGCAACCAGAGGCCTGCTTTTCTGCTCTAGAACTATGAACAGAATCCTGCTCCACTGTGACTACAAGCTATTGTGTGCTTGTGCTCCTCCCTGGCCTGGGACCACCACCCAAGACTGTGACCTGGATCCGAGTATGGGCAAAGCAACAGAGTCCTCCCTCAGTGCTGGCAAAGAGATCCCTGTAATCTCCTTCTGGACAATTTTTTGACCCCCTTACCTCTGTGGACTGAGTTACAGAAGCAATTACTGCTGCAGCTTATTCAGAGGCTCCCAAGGCCAGCTCCTGGTTTGCTGTGGTTGTGTCTGGGTCTGTGCTGGGGTTGGATCTGTGCTGCCATGGCATGGTCTGTGTTCCATTCTCACCCCTCTACAGCAGACTTTTCCTTCCAACCTTCTAAGTTGTCTTTGGCTGGAAAATTATTTCACCCCATCTTTTTGTGGGTTTTGCTTCTCCAGTAATTGTCTTATGGCATTATTTGAAGGTATTTGGAGGGTCTTGGGGAGAGCTCAGTCAAGTCACTGTCTTTCCTCCACCATCTTGGCTCCACCCACCAGTATTTGATTTTAAAGACAATGAAGAGTACTGAAGCTTTTTGACGAAAGGAATGATGTAGTTAGATATGCACTTTAGAAATAGCAATTTAGCAACTGCATCAAAGATGTGTTGGAGGAAGGAAGGGATGAATACAGGAAGACTAATTAGGACACTATTGCAGCAATCCTGGCAAGTGATGGTGAGGGCTGGTGTAAGGTGGTTATGGTATGAGTAGAAAGAAGTAATGGATGCAAGAGAAGTTGCATCAGAATTGACAAGACCTGGCAACTGATTGGATATGGGTGAATGTGTGAAAGTGAAGAGTTGAAAATGACTTCCAAATTGGGAACCTGGGTAATAGAAAGAATGTTAGAGCTCTCAACAGAAAGTTAATAGGCAGGGTTGGTTTAGATACGAAGAAATGAATAAAAGATAATAAAAATAATAAAAGATACTAAGTTCTGTTTTAGACATCTGTAAAATGGGGGTGGGGGTGAGATTAAACGACCTCTAAGAACACTTCCAGTTCTGTCATGTAAATCCATGATCCTTTGATCCCATTCTTCTACAGAACATCCATTCATAGAATCACAAAATGCTAGAGTGAAGAAGGGATGCTAGATATTTATTCCAACTTTAGCATTTTGTTGATGAAGAAACTGAGGTCCAATTAGGTGAAGTAATTTGTAAGGTCACAAACTAAGTTATTGGTAGAATTAGATTTGATCCCATGTCTCCTGAACATTAGTGCAGTGTTCTTCGCACCATACCATGCTGAAGTTTCCCATTTACCTATTATTTCTTCAAAGCCTCTAGACATTTTATTAAAATATATATAAAATGACATCATCTTGGGAAGAGTTGAGGGATTACAGTGGACCTTAAATTTATAGATGAGGGAGAAGGAGAGAGGGGTAGGTGGGAAAAGGATAGAATACAAATAAGTGCCTTGTTTGGGGAGTCTTACAGAATTAATAGCATTTTTAAAATTTCCTTTTCATTGTAGTTCTTGGGGTTTTTTCTCACTCTTTTGTTTTTGTTTTTGATTTGTTTTTATTTTTTTGGCTTTTTTTGCAGGGAAATGAAGGTTAAGTGACTTGCCCAGGGTCACACAGCTAGTAAGTGTCAAGTATCTGAGGCTGGATTTGAACTCAGGTCCTCCTGAATGCAGGGTCGGTGCTTTATCCACTGTGTCACCTAGCTGCCCCCCCTCACTTTTTAAGGGAGAAAAATTGTCAGAATTGTTCAAATTCAATAGGATCTATGAGTTTGACTATCAACTATATGGCCAGATAGATACCTAAATACTTTAACACAAATGTATTATCCTTTCAGATTCATGTTATGTTGCACCCCTCCTCCCTTTTTGGTACCATTTTGTTTTGTTATTGTTTTGATAATTAAAATTATAGGGTCACTGCTTTGAAATTTGGAAGACTCAAAAAGTTTTATAGATTTATCTATAATAGAAATTACATTCTTACAGGTAGGGCATTAAATGATTTATGAATTTTTTTTTAGTATTTTACTTCCTAAATTAGAAGTCAATATTCCCCATCATACATTATTGGCTGCTGATATACTGCTATGCTTAGTGTTGCTGTTCCAATATTGTTTCCGTAGTTCCCTGTTCCTCACCATTCCCTATTCTCCCCTGGATAGAGTCCTTTCTCTGACCTCACCTGTTTATATAGATAATTCATAAAAAATATTGCCTGGGGAATTTTCTGGGTGCTTCTGTGTGGTCCTGCCCAGCAATTATTTTGTTTGAGGGAGGGTGATTTTTTTGGCACTAGAGATTCAAATCAAAAGCTAAGGTATAATAGAGGTGGGTGGGAAGGGGTACTTGAGGATCCAGGGGCATGTTCATCCTTAATTACTGGGCTCTAAGATGAATAGTCTGAAGGCAATAGGTGGGATCAGGACCTGGGTCAGTCACTGAGATACAGGCAGCACTGGGGAAGAAAGCTCCTATAATTTTCTGACCTGACCCATTCCCCTCTGTATTGCTAGGTTCATGGGGTTTCTTTCATAAAGCACCTGTTTGCATCTTTGTGTGAATTTGTAGCCAATGATTTCTACACAGTTGGAAATAACATTAGATTGGCTCTTTTACCAGACATGCTGGATGCAAGAACTCAGGTTTCTTAGATGTTTGCTCCTCTTTTTGTGTGGAAGACAACATTATTGAAAACAAATACATTTTCCAGTTCATTATCCCACAGTTTGGAGCCCAATTCTGTTAAAAATAATTACAATGGCTGAATTATTCCTCTGAGAAAAATAGGTATGTACATATTCCTCCAATTCCAAACTTCTGGGAAAACTTTTGCAACATTGGAACAGGATATTGTGGTTTGAATGCTTCTGGAACATTTTTGTGACTGCCATTAATCTTCCAATTTATCTACTGATAAAAAACTACTCAGAAACACTTTTTATAAGTAAATTCCATATACTTCAGGTTACAAATTTTGCCTGCCTTCCAGGTCATGCTGACACTTGGAAGACAGTGAGGTATTAAAGTCTTACTGGGATTAGGTAAGTGAAAATGTCTTCCTGAAATGGCCAATGTGGCCAGCACATTAATGTATATCAAAGCTTCTTAAACCATGGTTTGCAACCCCATATGGGGTCATGCACCTGAATGTGGGGGTTGTGAAAAATTTAGCAACAGTAAAAGATTGTGTATATCTATTTTATATATCTATATATCTTTGATCGTGTAAAAATTTTCAGGTGAAAAGTGGTCATTAGTGGGAAAAGTTTAAAAAACCATGATGTATACCAAAGCAGAATTTTTTTCAACATTCATTTTTTATAAGATTTTGAGCTCCAAATTTTTCTCCCTGCCTCCTTCCCCTCCCTCCTTCCCAAGATGGTAAGCAATATGATCTAGGTTATACATGCGCAATAGTGTAAAACCTATTTCCACATTAGTCATGTTGCAAAAGAAGAAACAGAAAAAAAGGCAAAAACCATGAAAAAAGTGAAAATACTAAGCCTTGATCTGTATTCAGACTTCATCAGTTCTTGCCCTGGATGTGGATAGCATTTTCCATTATGTGTCTTTTGGAATTGTCTTGTATCATTTTATTGCTGAGAAGAGCTAAGTCAATCATAGTTGATTGTTGCACATGTTGCTGTTACTGTGTATAGTATTCTTTTGGTTCTGCTCGCTTCACTCAGCATCAGTTCATGTAAGTCTTTCCAGGTTTTTCTGAAATCCAGCTGCTCATCATTTCTTATAGCACAATAGTATTTCATTATAATCATATACCACAACTTGTTTAGCCACTCCTCAATTGATGGGCACACCATCAATTTCCAATTCTTTGCCACCACAAAAGTAGCTGCTATAAATATTTTTGTACATGTAGATACTTTCCCCCTTTTAATGATCTCTTTGGGATACAGACCTAACAGTGGTATTACTGTATCAAACTATATACACAGCTTGATTACTCTTTGGTCATAGTTCCAAAGTGCTCTCCAGAATTGTTGAATCAGTTAACAACTCTACCAACAATGTATTAGTATCCTAATTTCCCCACATATTCTTCAACATTTATCATTTTCCTTTTCTGTCATATTAGTGAATACAATGGGTGTGAGGTGGTACCTTAGAATTGTTTAAATTTCTATTTCTCTGATCATTAGTGATTTAGAGCATTTTTCATGACTACAAATAGCTTTGATTCTTTGTCTGAAAATTGCAAGCCAGGATCTTAAGGGAAAACCTGAAGAAAATACAATATATGTTCCCTCTTAGTGTTTCCTCTTGAATTCCAACACTTCATATGGCTATAAGGAATGAAAAAATGAAGGAAATTGCGTTAATATGTCTTACATACATTAAAATATCAAACAAACAAGTATTTGGAATCCTTATCTGCAGCTAAGGTATCATATTAATGCAAAATACAACTCTTTCCTATTAATCAATCAATCAGTCTGCATTTATTAAGTACCTGCTATATCCCAGGGAATATATTGGGCATGGGTTACAAAGATTAAATAAAACAAAAAGTTCTTAACTTCAACAATTTCTTTGGTGGGGGGAGGGCAGAAAGATGTCAAATCCTGAAATGAATCAAAGCCATTGAAATAACAGGGTAGCAAACTTGCCACTTTGGGGAATGTCTCATGAGTGCAGAGAACAATGGATTTCCCAACTTCAAGAACCATGCAAAATCTTCTTATACCTTTAGGAGAAGAGGGGGAAGAGGCAATATGAGGTAATAAGACCTTGTCATGAGACCCCAGTGGTCCTTGGCAATCCAGACAAGGAAAACCACTTCTGGCTGTTTTGCCCTTCATGCCATGAATTCCAACAGAAGGGAGCAAGAACATGAGAAGCTGAGATCCAACTTAAGGTTCCTTTACAAGGTAAAATCTCTGGTCAGGGGGACTTAGGGTATGGTTCAGCTCAGCCTAATCCTTAAGAATAGGAATGTAAGGACATTGCTGAAATTCTGACAATTACTAAAATCATTAAGTGAGTGGCAAGCAACATTTGGTATTAACGATTTTCTGTCATATTAACAATTTCCTGTTAATGACAACATGTACATTTAGGAATTTAAAAAGAAGCTACATGAAATAAATACATAAATACCAGATAATTGTTTGGGGAGGGGGAGAACATACTTGCAGCTAAAGAGAAGATCAAAGACTTGTTGAAGAGTTGAGCTTTAAAAGAAACCAGGGAATGTAAGAGGCAGAGGTGAGAAGAGAATAGAGGACATCCCTGGCTTGGGGAGCAGCTTGTGCAAAGGAACAGGTGATGGGAGAAGAAGTATTATTGTCTATGAGGAAGACCAAGAAGGCCAAGTAAACTGGGTTAAAAAGTGCATGAAGATTGGTAATACATAATAATTCTAGAAAGATAGGGGGCCAGTTTGAAAAGATGTAAATGCAAAACTCAAGCATTTGAATTTGGAACAGAGAGGTAATAGGAAGTCACTATACTTTATTGAGGATTAGAATGAAATGGTCAGATATGTTTCAGTAAAATCACTTTTGCTGCTTTGTGGAGGATGGATTGGAGTAGCTAGGGACTTGAAGAAGGAAAAAAACACACCAATGAGGTGGTTATTATAATTGTCTAGGTAATGGTGAACCACATAAGTAGGGAGAAAAAGGCAGAATAAATAAGATTTGGCAACTGATTGGATCTGTGGGGTGAATGAAAGTGAGGAGTTGAGGATAATGTTGTGGTTATAAACTTGGATATCTAGAAGGATGGTGGTTCCCTTAATAGAAATAGGGAGTTCAGAGGGGAGGGGAAAGATGATTAGTTCATCCTCTGCTTTCCATAATGAATTGGCATATAATTGGCTATAGACAGATTTGGAGATAGTATAGAAAAGGAAGATCATTTGAATGACCTAGCCAGCCACCTGATCCCCTTCCCTACTGGCCCCACCATAAGATCTTCAACCTTATTCTACCAAAAGGATAGCTACCATGTTTCTTCACCTCCATCCAAGGCATGTCATATATGATGTGAGTTTATTCCCTAGCCTTCTTCCCTATCTTCTCTCTCCTCCCACAACATTCTTTCAAATAGAAGTCTCATGATCTTCCAGGTTCTTCTCTATACAAAAAAGAATATTAGAAGTTATATTTTTTACACTTACCATGAGGTCCCTGTTGTGTTGCTTATCCTGGTCCTCAAATTGCGAGTTATAGTTTTGCCTGAACACACCTATATGAGGCAACTCTGTTAAGAAATCCAACCAATCATTCCCATGAGTAGCAACAGTATGACAGTGAGTTCAGGATCAGAACTGAGGATGGAAGTTTACATTTCTTATGGCTTTCTTCCTCTATGTGGTAGATATAATTGACATTATTTTCTATTTTATTTTGTTCAGGATTTCTTTTGCATTTTGTATTTTGGTTTCGGTAGTTGACATAAATATCAGTAAGTATTGAGTCTGTTTTTTCAACAAACTTTTAAGAATTTTGTGTCCATGGGGCCACAACGGAGGCACAGATAATCCCCGAAGTCATTTATTTATATTTTACTGTGGGTATGACTTTTGACAGTGACTTTGCTCTCATTATTATTCTTTTTCTTAGGATAATATTCATATTCATTTCCATCCCTGGATTCCTATACCATATGGGTGGCAATATTGGTTTGGAGGAGAGAATGAAAATATTTAAAAAGTGATAGACTGGGCAGCTAGGTGGCGCAATGGATAAAGCACCGGCCCTGGATTCAGGAGTTCCTGAGTTCAAATCCGGCCTCAGACACTTGACACTTACTAGCTGTGTGACCCTGGGCAAGTCACTTAACCCCAATTGCCTCACCAAAAAAAAAAAAAAAAAAGTGATAGACTTAGGAATGTACAGGAAAGTAGGGGCCAGCTTATCAATTAATATTGATAGTTCATAGAGTAATCATCATGGGCCATAATGGTATAGTGGGAAAAGAGCTGGACCTGGAGTCATATAAGACCTTTACTTAGATCCTGCCTCCTGACAATGAGCTCTGTGTCACTTAGGTTCTCTGAACCTCAGTTTCTACCTGTGAAAATGGGAATATTAAATCTGTCATACCTGTCTCATAGGGTTGTTGTGAAAATCATGTAAGATAATGAAAGGAAGAAAGGAAATAAACATTTGTTAAGGATGTAATAATATATGCCTTGCACTAAACTAATTGTTTTATAAATATCTCATTTAAATCTCACAGCAACCTGGGGGTAGGTGCTATTATTATCCTCATTTTACATTTGAGGAAACTGAGGAAAGCAGAGGTTAAGTGGCTTACCCAGTCATGCAGCTATCTGAAACCGACTCCACCTTACTATCTAGCTGTAACAATAATATTGCGTGCAAATCAGTGTAAACCTTCAAACATGTCAATGTCATATTTCTTCCTCTTCTTCTTCCTCCTCTTCCTTCTCCTCCTCCTGTTGCTTCTCCTCCTCCTCTTTCTTCTCCTCCTTCTCCTCCTTCTCCTCCTCTGTCTCCATTTCCTCCTCCTCCTCCTTCTCCTCCTCCTCCATCTCCTCCTTCTCCTTCTCCTTCTTCCTCTCCTCCTCCCCCTCTCTTTCCCTCTCCCCCTCCTTCTTCTCCTTCTTAATTGCCATGGAGATAATGGGGAAATGTTTGGATGACCCGCAAACACCAATATTACATTTCTGTGCACTCTTACTATTTAATGCAACTAGTTAGACTTAAAATACTAATGAAACCACGTTAATTGTTTTGATTTCTATACAGGTTAGATGGTGTTATTCCATGGCCACTAATTGCAGCTTTAACCCAGGCCAGCTGTCTGTTAAATGTTTGCTGATAACCTCAAGGGGAATCTTGGGAATGTGGACAGATCAATTAAAGTTCATCATTAGAAATCCTATTGACAGGCAATACACTGTAGAGGAAAGAGCAATGGAAAAGATGTGTTTCAGTCTTGAAACTGCTGTTAACTTAATATGTCTAGCCTATGAGTTGTCCTAAAGTGACCACATTTTGGAAGCATTTTGAGCATTGGAATTCTCTCCAAACCATAGTTCACAAACCCAGACCAATGTCTTTCCTTTTATTAGTTAGAGGAGACACTTAATTTAAAGCAAAGATATTTAATTAAAAAATAGTAATAAAAGTAACTATAAAACATTCTCCCCCTCACACTTCCACAAATACATTCCCAGTGGGAAGACTAGCTATACATAGAGATAATGCATGGGATTAATATATATGGGAAACATATATGGCCAGGGCATCCAAATGGATGTACACACATACAACAAGCACGTTTGTCCAGGGTACATGTGTGGCTGGGACAAATCAAGTCTCTGATGCCTCAGAGCTATTGATGTTTTCTGATGATGTAATCACACTGCTTTTTGCTCAATGGATAATTGTCTCCACTGCGCCCTGACAGGGAACCCCTCTTTATGCTGGATGGTACTCAGCTATCTGGCTATCTTTAGGGCCACCTAATAATCTGTCTATCATTCACTGAAAGATTCTCCATTTACCAAGCATCTCCTTTATAGGGAAGGACCACAACTTTCTCACAGCCACCTCTACTATCTAATGAGGGATGATATGTTTAGCAAGCTCTCTCCTGAAAGGGTAAAGTGAGTGTGTGTGTGTGTGTGTGTGTGTGTGTGCGCGCGCGCGCGCGTGCTTTTTTAACCTTCTGTTGGGTCTTGGCTTTAGTCTTCAGTTGAAATGCTATCTTCAAGTCAGAGGGCTACCTCTCTTTCAGCCAATTGCTTTAAACCACTTCCATTCAGCTACCCTACAACTGAAGGTTCCAGAAACAGATTTCAATTCTTGGTCTTCTGACTTTTTTCAAAACACCACATTGATACCACTATCCAAAAAAATAGGATTCTAGAATGTCAGATGGGGAGAATCTAGAGTTGTAATGATGCTATCTACCAAAGTTTAATTCAAATAAAAAAAGCATTGAGAGAAAAGCAAATACGTTACATTTCTGTTGCTTATTACCTCCATGACCTTGGGTAAATCATTTAACTTCCTAGGACCTCAGTTTCCTCATATGGACTAGAAAAGGTGTCTGAGATGTCTTTTAGCCCAATAAATGTTTGAAAAATTAAATTGACTATAGGTAAGTGTGTGTATTTCTATTGCTGCTACAGGAAAAGAGGGGATAGTCTACTGTCCTACAGCTCTACTTAAAATCCCTTCCTTGGCCAACATACCCTAATAAATGTTGCCTCCTCCTCATATAACAGAAGCTCAAAGAAGTCAGAGACCATTTTAATTTTTTATTTGTATCTTTAGTGACCCGTACAGTTATGGAACCAAAATAAGCACTCAATAGATGTTTGTTGACTATCAGTATTACACGTCATACTAATTAAAAATGGAAAAAGTTAAACTTTTTCTTCCCCTTAAAATACAGAATCAGAATATCCATGACTATGTATGTATGTATGTTTTTGTATATATGTGTACATATCTCCATTCTAAAATTCCAAAATATGCAGTTGTTGGGGTTTATCCACACACACACACACACACACTTTGAAGAAGTATGTTTTCAAGTTAGATTTTAGGAGCTAAGTTTTATCCAGAGCCAAAGGCTTTATGGCCAATTTATAAAACCCTCTGAAAAACAAATGAAGAAGTGTTTCTCTCCATCTGCTTTAAGTGCCGCACCTGAAGTCTGGCTCTGAGTCTGGTTCCTGCCAACATTTACATGCTGATTAATCCTATAAAATTTGATAGAGTCATTTCCACTACAGCACCTGGAATAATTGCATAGTTGCTGGCAAAGAGAGAGCTGAAGGTGCTGTTAAATCTGCCAATCACCATGTAGTTAATAGTTCTCCCGAAATTGCACTAAATACCGGAGCCCTGACCTTTTTGTTTATTCAAGAACCATTTTCTTTGTATTCCTCTTCCTTTGATTTGATTGTTTGTTGCTACATTTAACAACAACAAAAAAAGAAGCAAGCCACCCACACCAGAATCCTTGTCTCTCATCCATTAAAATCAGGCATTAATAATAACAGAGGGAAGCAACAGAGAAGCCCTTAAAGGAGGGCTTAGTGAGGAGCACATTAAGCAAATGCTCTGTGGGGCCCTTTATCAATATTCTTTGTCTACCATACCCACTTTGCTATTCTCAATTATAACTAACCCTCAATGAGCCCCCAATACCAAAAGAATCTGTGATGGAAAATTGAATTAACTGGTCTTCATAGAAACTTTTCTGAGAGCAACTAAGTGGAACTAAGGATGTGGAGTCAGAGGACCCAAGTTGAAATACCGCCACTGACATTTACAACCTTTATCACCTTGGACATGTCCTTTGGGGTCTCGGGTTCCTCACAGTAAAATAAAGGAGTTGCACTTGATATTTTCTAAGATCCCTTTAAACTCTTAAATCTACCTTTTTCTGATCCTATAATAAATAGTTTACATACACATATACATATTATACACATATACATGTATATATATATATAGTCCATATGTATATACATGTATATTAGATATATATACATATTTACAAATTATGCCTATTTTCCAGACCAGGATGTTCAGTTGGAATATCCATCATCACATCAATCATGTATAGACACTGCAAATAAAGAATGACATAGGTCCAAAATTGAAAAGGCAAGTAGGCTGGATTGCCTTTGGGAAACTATAGTTCTTTCAGTGAACTATAGTTCTTATTCCTGAAGCCAAGGCTTATATTTAATACTAATAGTTTTCCAGTGATGTTTGCTTGAAAGCCATGGAAAACTAATTTTCAAAGAAATAGAGTTAAGGATCAATCAAAGGGCACTGGAGAGACACACATTATGGGCATGAGCAGGCTACAACCTAATCCAATTCAGGAAATTTATGGAAGAAGCATCATGAAGGATGTCATCTGAGAAGTATATGACCAAAAAGATTAAAATGGCCTAGTCTCATGGCAAGAGAGAAGAACAGCTGATGGACAACCTGGTTCCTCTATTGGAATCTGTTCAATGTCACGAGAACAAGAGGAGGTCCCATACTACATTGGATTGAGAACTTGTGCCACATGTAGGGGAAAACTTGGACATTAGTCACACAGTATGGACAAGTATGGATGGGTTTTGATCTGTATTATTGTGTCTGTATTATTGTAGGGAGTGCTCACACTGATGATATCACAAACCACTTGGAGGATTTCAGTTTAAATCTCATCCCAGAGGTTTAGCAGAGAAGGAAGCAGCATAGTACAGGAGAGGAGGCCCTGACTTTGGAGGCAAATGATCTGGGTTTGAATATTACCTTTGATACTACCTATGAGACCTCAGGCAATCAGTCAACAAACATCCGCCAGGTGCTGGCAATACAAGGACAAAAATGAAATAGCTCTTCACCTCAAGGAATTTATAGTAAATTAATCTCCTAGTGGTTGCGTAGCCATCCTATCAGGTTTCTTCCAGTTCTCCATCTATGTATGATCCTAAATAATTGAAGTACTGGGAGGCAGATATTATAGTCTTCTATTTTATTGAAGATGAGGAATGGAGTAGATAAAAGACAGTTATATCTTTATACTTCAGGGGTTCATAACCCTTTTTTGTGTGCCACAGACCCCTTTTGCAGTCTAAGAACCTCTGGACCCTTTTTAAAGAATGATGTTAAATGGCTAAAATAAAATATATAGCATTAGAGAGGAAAACAATGATATTAAAATGAGCATGGAAAAAGTATTTATTAAGTATCTACTATGAGGCATTGTGCTAAGTGCATAACATATTATCTCACTTGATTCTCACAATAACCATGCAACTATTATTCTAAATTTACAATTGAGAAAACTGAGGCAAACAGAGATTAAGTGGCTTGTTCAGGGTCATGCAGTTTATAAGTGTCTGAGGCCAGATTTGAACTCAAGTCTTCCTGATTTCAGACCCAGTGTTCTATCCACATTTCACTAGCTTTCCCTAAATAACTACAGTTATCAAGATTTTTTTTAAAGTTCATGTATCCCAGATTCAGAACTTATGTTTTAATTTAATGTCCAAATTAGAAACAACTTCATAAAAAGGCAGAGTTCTCCAGCTGCTTAACATCTCCATATAATTTACTCAGGAGTCCCATTTGCTAAATTTGTAAAGTAGGTGTTGTATATGAGCTGCAAAAAGTTCATTTAATCTCAGACAGAACATATTTCACTGCTCATAATTCATCCTAGGAGTTTAACATTTGTTTGTCAATTTGGCAAACATGATGATTGGGTAATTTATATAGTTGAGAGGGAGTAGAAGTGAACATTTTATGACATGCTTTTGACCTTCCATATAATTCTTAAGAGTTTTGACAGATTATCTGTCTGTCATCTGTCTGTCTGTCTCTCCTCAGAACTGTGATTTCATTAGTGTAGGGAGGTCTAGGTGAGAAATTTCCTTTACCAATGTAGATCACCACTATCTCTAAAATTTATAGTCTTAAAAATTTATAATCTTGGGAGAACTAAGAGGTCAAGTAACTTGCCCAAGGTATACAGCCAGTAGATGTCAGGGGTGGGACCTAAACTCTAGTCTTCTTGATTCCAAGGCCAGTTCTCTAGCCTTTACATCACACTTCCTCACCAAAGTCTGTTAGTATAAAACAAACATAACACTTGAAGTTCACAGGTATTTCTGGGGTCTCTGAGAAAAGGAAGTTGATTTTTCATCACTTTTAACAGCCAGGAAAATCACTAACATACTCTTAGGGATGTATGTTCAGATAAGGGGAAATGTTTTGCTGTCTAGTTTTAGGACTTATATTTCCCTCTCTATATTACATCCACTATGATGCTACTCGTAATGATGACTGTGAAAGTCCTCAAAAACCAGCAGAACCATTTTCTAGCTAGTCTAACCATCAAAAGTAGATATTAAGAAGATACTACATTTGTTGCATTAGACTTGTAGTCTTTGCACAGGATGTCCCCCAGGACTGGATTGCATTCCCTTCTCACCCTTCCCTCTTAGAATTCCTAGCTTTTTTCAAAGTCTTCCGCGAATGCTAGCTCTCACAGGAGGACCTTGCTGATCACTCAGCAAAACTTCCAACACCAAATTAACTTGTACATAATTCATATATACTTTGATTCTCCCCATAGAATATAAACTGCTTGAGGGTAGGGACTGGTTTTTTTTGTCTTTGTATCATAGCCCAAGAAAAAATGGGGCTTGATGGATAGAGTCAGGAAAGTGTGCATTAAAGTCCCATTTCTGGGACATATTAAGTGGGTGATTCTGAGTAGTTTCCTTAATCTATAGAGCCTCAAACAGCTCTCTAAAACTATAAATTGCATAACAGTTGCTGATTTGTATTGACTGAAGGAGTTTTCTCACCAAGTGTTTCTTAAATCAATGAAAGCATAAGTCAGAACCAAAGGGGAAAAAAAGTTCCTAACACTTGGCCCATAGTAAGTATTTAGGTGCTTAATCAATGTTTGTTGATAATTAGTTGAATGATTAGTTCTAACAGAGTTTTCATCTAGTTCCTCCAAGTATGAAACAGTTTTCCTTAATCCAAAATTTCCTGATCACTTTTCTATAAGATTATGTTCAATCATTCAGTTGTGTCCAACTCTTCATGACCCCATGGGCCATCGGCCCTTCTACATCATTTCTCAAAGTCTATCCAAGTTCATGTTCATTGTTTCCTTGATACTCTCTATCCATCTCATCCTCTGCTACCCCCTTTTCTTTTCCTTCAGTCTTTCCCATCATCAGAGGCTTTTCCAATGCGTCTCATCTTCTCATTATGTGGTCAAGTATTTAAGCTGCAGCTTCAGTATTTGACCTTTCTGTGAATAGTGTGAATTAATTTCCTTAAGTATCAACTGGTTTGATTTTATTATGCTCCAAAGGACTATACAATTATAACATGATGTAATAGATAGAGGGCCACTGCTGATGTCAGGAAGACCTGGATTCAAGTCCTGCTTCTGATACCTGGTAGTTGTATAATCTTACATGAGTCCTTTAAACTCTGAGAACCTCAGGCATCTCTCCAAGAGGAGAGATGAAATACCACTCTACATAAGTGGAAGGACTCTCCATGATGGGAGGACTAATAAAATCACAGGTGTAGACAAAAAGAAAATATAAAAATCATTCTGCAAAGATAATGAATACCTCGTCTTTATATATTATTTTATGGTTCACAAAGTGCTTCCCTCAGAACATCTTTGGGAGGTAGCGAATTATCTCCATTTTACAGATGATGAATAACTTTAGAATAGGTTTTTAAAATCATTTCACCTATCTTTTCTCTATAGATGTTTCAGGAAAAACATTTCCAAAAGTCTACATGTTTCCAAGTTAGCTTTCAAATTTATGGGCAATAGAAAAAAATTCTTCTAAAAATCCTAGCAAAATCTCCTGATTCTTTGGGTTCCCTGCTTCCAAGGCTCCCTATCTTAAGGGCGGACTTTTCTGGTTGTATATTTAGTGCCACTGAAAGTTACCGGAGTCCTCCTCAGTCTCAAGGGCATTAAAACACTAAGTTGCTATTTCATTGTAGTGAATCATATCCTGAAGGAGGCCCGAAAGAGTTAATTAAGGGCTTCCTATCTTATTGGTTTCTTGTTTATTAAGTCCTCACTTGGCATGACACTAAGCTAAACACTGTGCATGCTGACATTTCCTCAAGTGTTCTAAAATAGACAGCCAGGATCCACCACCCCCGACTCTTGGACACCTTTTGTCTCCCTGGGTCATGTTGCTTCCTCTGTAGACTCCAGCCAAGACACAAGGACTTCCTGTTCAATTTTACTCCACTCCTAGGCAGGGAAATGGATATGACTTTTTCGGTGAGAATGCATGTGGGCAGATGGAGAGGAGGAGAGCAAGATAAGGAAAAAAAAAGAAAGAAAAGGCAACCAACCAACCAAGGGCAGGGAAGCCCTCTTTAGCACTTTTGACTTAGTAATCAGCATTCAGAGTTTGGGAATAGTGTTTCTATCTATGTGGAATTAAGGAGAAATGTGAATATGTAAGGTTCTAGGTTCAAGGGAAGAGGAAGCAAGGTGTGGGAGATTCTATATTGGATTTT
The DNA here is from genome assembly GCF_019393635.1 of Dromiciops gliroides. NCBI lineage: Eukaryota > Metazoa > Chordata > Mammalia > Microbiotheria > Microbiotheriidae > Dromiciops > Dromiciops gliroides. The sequence goes on from NC_057862.1 coordinate 202,213,467, forward strand.
CATAGTATCCTAGTGTAAGCTAAGTAAATATTAGGATCTACTGTTGGAAGAGATCTTAGAGGTCTTTGAGTCATAGGACTACGGAACCATATAAGTGGAAAGTGACTTAAAGGTTATCTATTCCAACCCCTTAATTTTACAGATGAGGAAACTGAGACCCAAAGAAGTCAAATGACTTTTCCAAAGTCATACAAGGCAGAACTTGGATTCACACCTAAATCTTTTTTTTTTTTTAGCTTTTACAAAGGGATATTTATTTTTGTTACAGCAAGAACAAACATACAAATAATGTCCACAGAACACACCTAAATCTTACTTTCCATTGAAACTAATTTTACAAATGAGGAAATTAAGGCCCAAAGTAGTTTCATGGATTGCCTAAAGTTGCACAGCAAGTAAATAGCAGAGTTTGAATTCAGACTGAGTTTTCTCTAACTCCAAATCTAATGTTCTTTCCCAGTATACCCTGGTGTTCCTAGGATACCCAGACTCCCAGATAACACTGAAGACAGTTTTAGTATCAACATTTTGCATTCACATTATATACATTTGCTTTGTGGCCTAACGACTAGAGTAAAAGATGAAGTTCAAAGAATTGAATTGTTTCACATATACCCTGGTGGATGATAATTTTCCCCTCAGCATTTGGTACAGGTCAAGAAGCCCTCCTTCCCCTTCCTAATTACTATTGTGGCAATGATAGCCAATAAAGTCCTGTTTCTCTAGAACTCAAACAAATTGATTTCTCAAGTAACCATAGTACTATGAGAAACAAATGTCATCTATACAAGATGGTGTAGTAGGAGGTGGGGAGAGGAATAGTCACCACAGTCATTTAATGGTATCTTGATAGATTGATCTCCTCAACTGCTTGGTGACCTAATAGCAGAAAGTCCCCAACCACTATTGAAGGGGAAGTAAAATGTAATAAACTCTGCAAGTACATGGTAAAGCAGATAGTTTCATTCACTAATGTAAGAACTCTTTGTTGTCCTCAGATACGAGATACCTTCAATTTTGTCTAAATGTACTGCTTTAGTAATTATAAAAATATTTGGTCATTTCCCCTTCTCTCCTACCCTCGAATAGGGAATTTTTTCTCATTTAATAACAAACTCTACCAGTCACATGGCAAAATTCCCCCAGAAACTCTCCCTTTTTTCTTGACTAATTGCCCTTTTTTCTAATTCTCCATCTCTTGTGAAATGCTTTACTTATCTATCCTAAGTTGCCACAAAAATGTTGTTGATTATCTGTATACTGTAATGGGCTCGTACAATCACACAAAGCAAATATACCTTAGAAAGCTGAAACTACTATCAGTGAACAGTCTTTGTTAGCATGCTAATATTTTTCTTTGCTTTCAATTTGAACTCCTATCATCAGCCCATATTCATAGGACTCCATGACTGGCATGCCTGTCCCAAGAGGTCCCATTAGTCTTAGTCAAGAGAATTCCTTTACAATCATATGATTCTGAGTTTGTTGAGGTGTCTTGCTAACTTTTGTCTACCTTCTTTGCTTTGCATGGTATAGTACAGGGCTTCTTAAACTTTTCCCACTCATAAACACTTTTTGCCTGAGAAATTTTTATGTGACCCTGGGTATATAGGTATATAAAATAGGTATACAAATCAAACATTTAGTGCCAAATTGTTCTTGACCCCCATATACAATTATACAACCCCATATGGGGTCACGGCCCACGGTTTAAGAAGCTTTGGTATAGAACATATGGTAGGCTCTTAATATTCTTCTGTTCAATGAATGAAAAAAATTAATGGATGGATTCCATAACATTTAGAGGCAGTTCAAAGGTCTTCCAGTATAATCCCTGATTTTATAAGTAGTAGGCATACCTGAGTGGGGGTGGGGGAGAAAAAGAGAGAGAGAGAGAGAGAGAGAGAGAGAGAGAGAGAGAGAGAGAGAGAGAGAGAGAGAGAGAGAGAGAGAGAGAGAGATGGTCAGACCTGTTCTTTTAGGAAAATGACTTGGAAAACTGAACAGAGGATGGACTAGAATGGGGGGTAGGAAACTTTCAATAGGCAGAATCACCAGATTATTTTAATAGTACAGGAATGAGGAGATGAAGGCCTGTGCCAGGGTGGTGCAGTCTGAGGAGACTTATACTCAGGCAGCCCTTGATAATGAAGCTGACATATGCAGAAAAACCTAAGTGGACCTGGACAGCTACAAAAGGAATCATCATATGCTCACGGAAAGCTGGGAGTAGAAATTGCCGGAAGAGGGATTTATAAAAAGGGTAGGCAGATCTTCTCAGATAAAAGCAGGGATTGAGGTTGGCTGCCAGTATGGGTGCTAGAAGTTTAAGGAGCTTGGACAATCTAGGGCCATGCTAGGAGATGATGGTGGCCCGGTGAACTGGAGATGGTGGTGTTGACCAGGATCTGGAATAAGGATAGAGAACAATAGAGTAAGGTGGAGCACAGACTCCAGAGAATGAAGAAGGCAGCTGACACTGAAATGGCCCAAGGACCTGCAGTAGTAGTACATAAAACAGGGCCTTTCTTAATTAGTTCTGGCAGTTTTCAGGGACTGGAAGTGGGGATTCAATAGGGAGAGAAAATAGGAAGGAGGATTTAACTGTTTCTTTTGTTATTTGGATCGCAGTGTGATCTTGGATGAGGGTTTTATTCTTTACATGCCCTTTAATACACCTGTTCTGTGTTTAAAAGCTTATTGTTAGTCTAGTATTTGTAAGTATACTAGTAGAGAACTAGAAGTGAACTAAATTCATATCAGTCCATTGATAAGCATTTATTAAATGCCTACAATGTACTAGGTTCTGTGCTAAGTGGTGGGGATACAAAGAAAGGTGAAAGACAAGCCCTGACCTCAAGGAACTCACAATTAAATGGGAGATACAACATGGAAACAGCTACGTTCAAACAAGGTACATATAAGATAAATAGGAAATAATCAGTAGAGGGAAGGCAATAGATTTAACAGGGACTAGAAAAGCCTTCTTGTAGGAGGTGGGATTTCACCTTGGATGTGGAGGAAGCCAGTAGGCTGAGATGAGGAGAAAGAGCATTGTAGGCAAAGGGGAAAGCCAATGAAAATGTGCTGAGTTAAGAGATGGAGTCTCTTGCTCTAGGAACATCAAGGAGGTCACTGTCACTGTACTGAAGAGTACATACAAGGAAGTGTAAAAAGGTTGGAAAGGTAGAGAGTACAGGTTATCAGGGGCTTTGAACAGTAAACAGAAAATTTATTCTGAAGATAATAGGGAGCCACTGAAATTACTGAGTAGGCAGATAGCATAGTCAGACCTATGCTTTAGGATCTAGCAAAGAATAGTGAGGAGAGGTCAGATATCCATAAGGCTAACCAGGGAAGACTAGAGTTCTGAACACTTAGAAAGAAGGGAGTATCAAGGAGAAGAGGGTGATCAGTGGTTTTAATGGCTGCAGAGAGGTCAAGAAGAATGAAAAGTGAGAAAAGGCCATTAGAATTGGTAATTAATTAGTAAGGATGAGTGAAGTGCTTTGATACTAGATGACGATAGATGATACCACACAATAGATATCTTGTAATTACTTGAAAAAATCAGGCACATCTCTGAGCCTATGTATAAGGGAAAGGGGAAGGGAACAAACATTTATTAAGTACCAACTAAGTAAAAGGTATTGTACTAGGTATTTTAAAAAATATTATGTTATTTGATCCTCACAACAACCCTGTGATTAGGTACAATTACCATCCCCAATTTATAGTGAGGAAACTGAGGCAGATAAGGCCCTGGTCATAAGGTCATTAGTGTCAGAAGCCAATCTTTCTGATCCTAGGGCAGCTAGGTGGGGCAGTGGCTAGAGTGTCCACCTTGGAATTAGGAGGACTTGAATTCAAATCCAGCCATAGACATTTACTATCTGTGTGACCCTGGACAAATCACTTAACCGTGTTTGCCTCAGTTTCCTCATTTGTAAAATAAGCTGGAGAAGAAAATGACAAACTACTCCAGCATTTTGCTAAAAAACAAAACAACAAACAAAAAGCCAACCTAAATGGTGTCACAAAGATTTGAACATGACTAATCTACTAAACAGCAGCAACTTTCTGACCCTAGGTCTAGCTCTCTATCCACTGTGCCAACAACAACCTAGTTGGAAATTGTAAATTCCAGCAGTAGTGAGTCAAGTAGCGGTCAAATCTAGTGGTAATGGATTCTGGAGAGTGAATTATCCTTGGAGGAGGGTGTGGATCAAGTTTTTCTTCCTATTCTTCCCATTGGCCAGGTAATAGCCTTGTGACCTTAAAAGGTTAGGACATTTGGTGTCCCCATCTATCTGTGTATCTTTGACCTCTGGAGATAGTAGTAGTGTCCTCAAAGCAATAGTGGCTCACAGAAACATCAATAGCTTAGACACAACAAGGGAAAACTTGACACTCGAGGAAGGGCAGGTGGGGTATTCTACAAAGACAGCAACGCTTGAAAGCTAACAGAGAGTTATACCAATGGGGAACTTCAGGAGGATTCCATGAAGGGAGGGAAAAAAGATTTCTGATAACTAGTCACTTTGAATTTACCATTTGTACATAAGGGCTCTCTAAATATTAGCCTATTCCCCCCAAAGACCTTCATTGTGAGAGAGGACAGTATGTTCCAAGTTCTATAACTGCCTTTGCTATACCTGCTTAATAATTTTCCTTTCTAAAAGCTAATAAAATCTAGTAAGCTCATTGGATGCTGGACTCGTGAGCAACATTTCTAGAAACCCCAGCACCTCAGGGGTGGAATGGGCCCAAGCAGTGCAAGTAGGAGTTGAGGAATTTACCCAGAGAGGGGACTAAGATGTAACTCAAATTAAGTCAATGCTTATAGGAAGTAATTTGGAAATTCCCAGATAGTCATGGAGGTTTGGCATAATTCTTTGGTGGTAATAGTAGTGTTTAGGAACACAGTCTTTTCTTTATTACAGCAGTTCTCATATTTTCTTGTCTACCTCATGTTCCCTCTCCCTATTCCCCAAGATCTCACAGCTGGTTTGTAGCCAAGGCTGGAGAAGAAACCATGTCTCTTTAATTCAGTGTTCTTTCCACTGCCTCACACTGCCTCCTAATATCTTTCATACTGTGAAATACAGCCTCAATTATCTAATTTGTTGATTTACACACCTATACCCCCTGTTGTTTGTCTATTGACTGACTGTTAGCACTGCTTGGATGCTCGATCAGCTTATACTATTGATATGTTCAATACTCACTGTGTGGTTGCTTCAGGGACAGAAAAGTAGGGGAGAAGGTTTGAAAATTGGAGGGAAGAGGAGGAGGTTTGGAAATTGGAGGTGTTCCATATTGAGTCAGGGAGAATAGATACCCTTATTAGAAGCAACTAGTGATAGTTATAAAAAGGGAAACAAGGGCCGGGTCTCTGTACCTCACTCATGATGCTCCATCTCTTGCCTTCAGGTCTTTGTACTGTCAATCCCTTATGCTCAAAATCTATTTCCTTCTTACCTCCACTTTACAGAGCCCACTCTCTTCCTGAAAGATGCAGCTGAGATCCCATTGTCTGCCTGAAGCCTTTCCTGGTCTCCTTACCTGCTAGAACCCTCCTTCCCAAACTACCTTGTAATTGACTGCTTTCTGTGTATATGAATGTATATGTATGCATAGCCAACATATATCCATGTATTTATTAACTTTATACTGATGGGGGCAGCTAGGTGGCATACTGGCCCTGGAGTCGGGGGTGGGGGGGGGCCTGAGTTCAAATCCAGCCTCAGATAGTTGACACTAGCTGTGTGGCCCTGGGCAAGTCACTTAACCCCCATTGCCTCAAAAAAAACCCTAAAATTTTATACTGATGCCATACATATTTTTATACAATACGAGCATGCTGTGATTAGAGATAGTTTAAATCTTTGTATTTAATTCCAAGCACCTAGCGCATAGAAGATGTTCAAGGAATAGTTGCTGATTGATTGAAAGAAAATAGAAAGAGTAATGGGAAGTCATCATGAACTAAGTGCCCATGAGAGATTACACTGGCAGGAAGCCCTGGCATCCAAAACCTCTTTGTCTACTCTTCTTCAGCCCTCAGGTCTTACAATCATAGATTTAGAACTAGACAAGATCCCATAGGTCATCCAGTCCAGTCTTGTAACTTTCCAGATCACTTAGCTGAGCTGTTAGGACTAAGTTTGTCATACTCATGGTAGAGCTAGTATTTGAACCCATGCCCTCTGACTCTAGTCCACCTCTCTTTATTGCACGATGATCCCCATCTCTGCCTCAGCCCTGTTGGAGCAATGCCCTTAGCTAATACTGTATGATAGGTAAGAAAGGGATCTTGAGGAGCAGGACATAATGGCAGGATAATCAGATCAAGTATAGTAAGATATATTTCCTATCTTCTAGATTAAGAATAGAATTCTGCACCCAGGGAAATTTCTCTGCTCACCACACCTTTGTTTAACTAAGGGCAATATGGAAGAAGAGATCAATAAAAGAAATATAGTTTGGGTCAGCTAGGTGGCGCAGTGGATAGAGCACCAACCCTGGAGTCAGGAAGAACTGAGTTCAAATCTGGCCTCAAACACTTGACACATACTAGCTGTGTGACCCTGGGCAAGTCACTTAACCCCAATTGCCTCACCCCCCCCCCAAAAAAAAAGAAAGAAATATAGTTTACTGATGGCTGAGAATGAGGGAGAATAAAAGTTCAGGGATATTGGAAGGAAACTGCCAATATCCAATTGTGAATGAATGGCTAGCTTTGGAGAGATCAATGTTCATAGTTGTGTTGATGCTTCCTTCTTGGGTTATCTATCTTGTCCCGTGAATATGGATAGACAAAATCAAAAGTAACTGACAGTGTCCCTGCAGACCCAGACAGGATTGGGAGGCCTGGGACCATTTAACATTTATATATTCAGTCGGGCTGGCACTGATCCCTAGGACTTGTCATTGCATAAGTAATCTTGAAATCAGTGGGTGTAGCAAAATATCTGTCTTTTGCTTGCCATTCCTTCATCTTTGCTAATGCTATTCCCTAAAATGTCTTGTCTTTTCACTTGTATAACTCAGTCCTCTTCTTTTCTCTAATTGAATCTCTGGATTCCCCAACAGATTACATCTGGAACTTGACTGGTTCTGGCCTCCAGAACCACTGCCACTGAAAATGTCCACTGATCAGCAGAGACCAGGTAGGAATTTTCCCCAAGAAAAATTTACTTGGAAACAATAAAAACAAATAAGTACAAAACCATACAATAGCTTTCTGGCCTTGGGAATCCATTATGTGGAAGCTTTATATTGGTAGAACAGAACCCCTATGTTCTTTAGCTGTCTTTGTCAGTTGTTGCAGCTGGTGATAGATGTCTTTGAGATTAGCTAGTCTCATCTTCAAGTGACAGAAACATAAAATTGGCTTTAACCCCTCCTTTTATGCTTACTAGCTATGTGATTAGAACGCTCAGAAATTCAGTTTCCTAATCTATAAAATGGAGTTGTTAATACTAAATATTATCTGAAACAGTTTTTGTGAAGTTCAGATGAGGTAACCAGTGTGTATAAAATGCTGTGGAATCTTTAATATATTATGTAAATGTTAGTTTTTTTTTGTTATAGGGTTATTGGACAGGTTGTTAGAAATGGAACTATTTCTCTATAACCTATTTGGGTCAACTAAGGCAATTTACTAGCTAGTTATTAAGGCTGAGTGTCTTTAGCAGCTCTTCTAAATTAGCATCCTGGCCTAATCTTACTAGTCATATGTATATGGGACTCTTCTCTCCAAACCCAAAACCAAGACACATGGTCTTTAAAGGGTTTTTCTTTGGTAATTAGAGGCACACTTTCCTTTCTTGCAATTGGAATCCAGCATAGGTATATGGCTTTGAAGATGGATATCATCTTTTTCAGGAGTCTGTCCCCATTACATCTTGCTCTTTTTGGAAAGTGAGAAGTAGACTTTCTGCCCCTTCTCAAAAGGCTCATTCCCTTTGGGAATGACTATAAACTCTTATTTCCTTTCTCAGGGGCATCTCTATTTATCAGAACTTGATTAGAGTAGATATGACTAACAGGTCTTGAGTTTAATGGAAAGTCAAATCCTCCCTTGATTTTAACCAAAATTATCCACTTCACAAAGTTTTCTTATTTGAATTTTTCCAGAGATCTTTAAGAGGAATGAGTTTTCTTAATCTAATTGTTGCCATTTTACAAAAGTGTAAAATATATATTATGACAGACACAACTTCTTTTTTTTACAGACATAATTTCTACCAAAGAACAGTCACGTATTTAAAATTAGAAAGGTCCTTAAAGTCCAACTAGTCTAACTCTTATGCTTTTTGTTGTTTCACTATTTCACTTGTATCTGACTCTTCCTGACCCCATTTGGGGTTTTCTTGGCAAAGATACTAGAGTGGTTTGCCATTTCCGTCTCTAGTTCATTTTACATATGAAGAAACTAAGGCAATCAGGGTTAAGTGACTTGCCCAGGGTCACAGAGCTAGTAAGTATCTGAAGTCAGGGTTGAACTCAGGAAGATGAGTCTTCCTGACTCTAGACCCAGCACTGTGCCACATAGCTGTCCTCATTTTACAGAAGAGGAAATAGAGGAAACAATGAGAAACAAAGAGGAAACAATGTTCTGATTTTTTTTTCAGGGCATTGAGGGTTAAGTGACTTGCCCAGAGTCACACAGCTAGTAAGTATCAAGAGTCTGGGTCCAGATTTGAACTCAGGTCCTCCTGAATCCAGAGCCAGTGCTTTATCCACTGTGCCAGATTTTTTTTTAACTGGAAGGGACCTTGAAGATCATCTTTTGGATGAGGAAGCTGAGGCGTCCAGAGATGAAGTGCCATTGATAAACTAGAGAAAATTCCTAGGAGGGTGATCAGATGGTGAAGACCCTCATATTCAAGCCATATGAGGCTTGTTGGAAGAAACTAGAATTGTTTAACTTGGAGAAGAAAGGCTTATTGGGGGAGAAAATGTAGCTGTGTTTAAGTCCTAGAAGGACTATCATGTTCTAACAGGATTAGATCCACTCTTGTGTGGGCCCAGAGGGCAGTACCAAAAGGAATAAGTGAAAACTGTAGAGTCAAATTTAGGTATGATTTCAGGGAAAATTCCCTAACAATTAGGATAAATCAAAAGAGAAATGGGAGTACTGGTAGAGAGTGTTCTAGACAACTCTTTAAGACTATATGTTTTCAAAGAAGGTCCTGACTTTCATTGATAGAGACAATTTTCTAATCAAGGAGTTCCCTATATCAGAAAAAGCATTGGTGTGGTCCCTATGTCTGTCCTTTCACACTATTAGTTCCCATTGAGCTTGAACATCATTAAAACCTTTAAATCTCTTTCACATGACCTAATTTTTATTTGTGACTTCCCCATTTGTACTTATTAAGTTGATTTTATACCATAAAGTTCTATTCCAAAGTTGTTTCATGGCACAGGAGTGATGCTGTGTTGTCAAAGTCTATACCAACAGAATATAAATTCTGACATATTCTATCAGCCTGGAAAGACTTCAAGAATAGACTCAGTGAAAGACTGAGCTCTGAGGACCAACCCAGCCATATAAGCAAAGAAAATCATCAACAAGAGTTTGATGTCTAACTAATGGCTTCTTTGACTATACGTGAAATGAAGAAAAAATTTAAATGGTCTTCAGTCCTATATGGCTCTTTCCTGCTTCTGTAGTCATTCCTTGTGGTATATCCAGAAATGAGGCATTGCAGAATTTTTAAATCATCCATAAATATTCATTTAGTTGTTGGGGTCAAAATGTGAGATCACCATTCAGTTATCAGCAAAGCTTACACATTATCGAAAAAATTGAACCACATCAGTATTGACAGTCATTCATAGGATAAAAAAGAACCTAAGACTTAAGGGAAATTTCATATAAATGGAGAGTTGATTCACTGCTTTTACTCAAAGAGGAAAACAGAAGAGTTGGTAAAGCTTCATTATGCTCCTGAAGGAAACAGGAAACTTGATTCTGTGAGAAATTGTTCATCACATCTCCTTGAAGATAATTGCATCAATGAATCAGCATCTGTTATAGAGGTTGAAATAAACACATTGCACAAATAATTTCATAAGAATCCCCCAAACAAATCTAGATTTTCTTAATTCTCAGAGATTCTATTGTTAAAAAAAATGGGCACAAGAGAAGGTATTGAAAGTATTTTGGAAAATGTTTCAGTCTTTAAGAAATTTAGACAACTAAAGGCTTATAGACTACTCAGAAGTCTCATGAATTATCATGAATACTTTCTTCCTTAAAAAAACAAAAATAAACAAAAAAACAATCTTTGTTAGACTCCACTTTTTTTCAAACTATTACCTTGCATCTCTCCTTTTTTCTCATTTAAACTCCTAGAAAAAAAAAAGCTGACTATGGGAATAAAAATTTCCCAGCCCATGCATAGCCTTTGATCCAGTGATAACCATTATTAGACCTAGATCCCAAAGATCAAAGGAAGAGGAAAGGTACAATATATACAAAAATATAACAGCCTTTTCTGTAATGGCAAAGAACTGTAAACTTAAGGGGTGTCTAGCAGTTGAGGAATGGCTAAACAAATTGTGGCACGTTGCAATAATATTGTGTAAAAGAAATTATGAAAGAGTTGGTTTCAGAAGAACCTGGAAAAAATTTTATGAAATGATACAGAGTGAAGTAAGAAGAACCAGGGGATCAATTTATACTACAACAACAATGTTGTAAAAAAAATAAATAAGTTTGAAAGACTTAGAACTCTTATTAATGCTTTGATCGGCCATGATCCAAGAGGACTAATGATAAAAAAAAGCTACTCACCTCCTGAAAAAGAGGTGATGGATTAAATATGTAGACAGAGATACACATTTTGGGGGATGGCCAATGAGGGAATATATTTTGTTTGATTATGCATATTTTTATGAGGATTTCATTTTTCTTTTTTTCCATGGTGGGATAAGAGGGAAGGAAGTAGGAGGGAGAAAATAAATGCCTGATAAGTGAACATGTTTTTAAACATTCAATTCGGGGGCACCTAGGTGGTGCAGTAGATAGAGCAACGGCCCTGGATTCAGGAGGACCTGAGTTCACATCCAGCCTCAGACACTTAACATTTACTAGCTGTGTGACCCTGGGCAGGTCACTCAACCCCAATTGCCTCACACACACAAAAAAGATTCAATTCAATGACTATCTTTTTTTTTTTTTGCGGGGCAATGGGGGTTAAGTGACTTGCCCAGGGTCACACAGCTAGTAAATGTTAAGTGTCTGAGGCTGGATGTGAACTCAGGTCATATTTATTTTATTCAGTATATATATATATATATACACACACACACACATTGTCTTTTCTGATAGACTTTGAGATCCCTGAGGGAGAAAATTATTTCCGTTTATATATATATATATATATATATATATATATATATATATATATATATATATATATATATATATATACTACATATATATAGTCATAGTTATGTAATGCCTAGTATATAGTAGGTGCTCAACAAATAATTATTGACTCTGGAAGGGAGTTGAAAGGCACTGGATATGTTGCTGTTGTTGTTGTTATTGTTGTTCAGTCATTTGGTTGTGTCCACCTGGATTTGGCTTGCATACCAGACTGAAGGTTTTACAGAACCATTGCCCTGACTTCATTGTTGTCTGCTTGGACAATATAACTGTGCCATGCCAGAAAATTGAACCCCTTCTGTTAGAATTGTCTTAGGAAGATTCTGAAGATCACCTGACAAGATAAGGGACCAGACACTGTGGTCCTTTCTTGAGCTGAACTGTCAAGAATTCAAACTCTGCTGCAGGCAACATAACTCTGATGCACTGGCCACATTGTTCAAATGCCAAAATTATATTTGTCTAAAAGACCATTTTATGGAAAACTTACACAAGGCAATTGCTCACACAGGGGTCAGAAGAAGCAGCACAAGAATACTCTCAAGTTTTCTCTGAAGAACTTTGGAATCTTTTGTGAGACATGGGAGACACTGGCACAGGACCACCCAACATGGTGTGTCTGCATCAAAGAATGCATTGTGCTCCATGAGAATAGCATAATCACAAAGGAAACATGAGATCTGAAAATCTAGAGACATCCCTATCCCAAATGTTCAAACAGACTATTTGTAATAGATCTATGGTAGAGCCTTTCAAGCTCATTGGCCTGATTAGTCACAATTGAATACACTATAACTTGACCCCAAAATTGTGATGTTATTTGGTCCTCTTTGAGTGCAAAGGATGAACAATAACAATGTGCCTGACTCTTCATGACCCCATGGACCATAACACACCATTACTGTCCATGGGGTTTTCTTGGCAAGAATGCTGGAGGGGGTTATAATTTCCTTCTCCAGGGAATTAAGACAAACAGAGGTTAAGGGATATGCCCAGGGTCACATAACTAGTAATACTGGATTTGAACTCAGACCCTGACTCCAGGCTCTGTTTTCTATCCACTGAGCCACCTAGGCGGACATAGATAGCAACAAACAACATCATATACATATATATCCTCCCTCCCCCCAGTAAAATTAATTATAGTCTGATAGGATGAAGTTAATGATGCGGGAGTCAACTGCGTGCAATGAGAATATATGAACTAGAAAGCTATGAGGCGTAGCTGAGAGCTAGACCTATGATTTAATTGGTATAGAGAACTTCTGAGTGAGAAAATGCCCTTAACCAATGTAGTCCATCAATGTCTCTGCAATTTACTGTCTTACAGAATTGCCCAGAGCACTAAGAGGCTGAGTGGCTTGCCCAGATATCCACAGCCAGGATATATCAGAGGTAGGATTGGAACCCAGGTCTTCCTGGTTTCGAGGCTATATCTCTATCCACTATGCCACTGGTGAGAAGAAATGTCAAAATAACATAAAAAAGGAGATGATGAGAAGAAACTTTAACATCTTGGTACCTAGTGTACCATATTGGGAGGCAGAAATGATACTTCAAAGGTTAAGTTGAGAAGAAAGACTGGACTAGACCAAATACAGACATTCCTGGTATATAGTAGGTGCTCAACAAATAATTATTGACTCTGGAAGGGAGTTGAAAGGCATACTGGAGGACACACAATCTTAATATCACTTGGAGATCAAATGATCAAGTAATACAGAATGGGTAAGATACCAAAAGAAGGGACAAAGTCATGAATAATATTACTCTCCCCCTAACCCTAGCCCCAGAAAATAGATGTAATTAAACAATCAATTTACATTTTTTATTTTCTCACATTTATGAATATATATGTGAGAAAGATCTCAATCTATGTTTAGGGCATCTGTAATGAAAAATGAAAAGGGAGTGGCAAAGCATTTAAAAATTATTTTCAACACTGTACTACATCTTTAGGATCATACATTTGACTAAAAGAGGACAGAATCCTGCTGTGTTTATAGCTTTTTTACCACAAAAATTGAACATATTGAACAAAATGAGGCTTTTAAAACTCTCTTCTAATAAGGAGTCTCTTATTCACATTTTAAGACTAAACAAAATTCCTTGATAAGTGCAGCCACAGAGAAAATGCTCTGAAATGATCTTTTGATTAGAAACATCAAATGTAGAATAAAACAGAAATATGTGATCTCCAAAGGTATTTACCACCATCATGAAAGTAGCCTTGTGGAAGATCCAAATTGAAGAGATATTCCCTATAGAAGGTATCAAGAACTTCCAAATGCTCCTCTTTGTAGATAACACTGTTCTGACCAATATAATTGTTTTACTTTGTAATCTTATGGGTTTTTCTCAAAAATTTATACATTTAAAAACATCATTTTAAGAAGGTGTCCATAGGTTTCACGTCACTTGGTTGCCAAAGGGATCCAAAAAAGTTAAGAACCCTAAGTTAGTATTTAAGTGTATTTATATGCATAGTGATATATGTATGCAGCTAAGTGGTTCAACTGATAGAGTGCTGGGCCTGGAATCAGGAATAATTATCTTCTTGAGTCCAAATCTGGCCTTAGACACTAGCTGCGTGACTGGGCAAATCACTTAACCTTGTTTATATCAGTTTCCTCATTTGTAAAATGAGCTGTTAAAGGAAATGGCAAACCATTCCAGTGTCTTTTCCAAGAAAACCACAGATGGGGTCTTGAAGAGTTGAATATGACTGAAATGACTGAACAATATTAACAAAATATATGTTTATCTATCTATACATACATGTGCATACATACATGTGGATTATTTACATGTATGTGTGCATATAAAATGAAGAAGTAGGGAGTCAAATCAAGCTAAGAAGCATTTATTAAGCAATTATTATTTGTCAGGTACAGTGCTAAGCATTGGGAATACAAAGAAAGGTAAAAAATAAACAAGCAAAACCAAATGTACAAAAAATGGTCCCTACCTTCAAGGAGCTCATCTTCTATTGGGAGAGATAACAGCAAACAACTATGCACAAGCAAGAAATAGATGGACAAATTAGTAATAATATCAGTGGGAAGGCAGTAGCATTAAGGGGTCCGGTAAAGGCTTTTTGCAGAAGATGAAATTTTAACTGGGACATGAAAGAAGTCAAGGAATCTAAAAAATGGAGTTGGGGGAGAGAATTTTTGGCATGGGGGACAGTGATTGAAAATGTAAGAAGGTGGAAGAGGGAGTGTTATATGCAAGAAACATCAAGAAAGCCAAGTGTCACTGGATTGTAGAGTATGTGGGGAGGGTAGAATAGATGCAAGAAACTAGAAAGGTAGGAAGGAGTCAAATCATTAAGGGCTTGAAAACCCAAACAGAGGTTCCTATATTTGATTCTAGGTATAAAAGGGAACCACTAGAGTTTATTGACTAGGATAAGGGAGGACATGTCTTGGTTATACCTGTGATTAATTTGAAGGAAGATCATTTGGACAGTTGGGTAGAGGACAGATTGAAATGTGTAGAGTTGAAGCAGGAAGACCAACCAGAAAGCTATGATGATAGTCTAGGCATGAGGTGATAAAGAACTGCACCAGGGTGGTGACAGTGTCAGAGAAAAGAAGGGGGTATATGTGAGAGATGCTATGAAAGTAAAATCTATAGGGCTTGAAAACAGATTGCATATGGAGAGTGAGAGAGAGTGAGTGGAGGATTACACCTAGGTTTTGAGTCTGGGAAACTAAGAAAATGGTAGTGTTCTTGACAGTAATAAGGAAGTTAGGAATTAGAAAGAGTTTTATGGAAAATATAATGAATTTAGTTTGAGGTATGTTGAGTTGACAGAGTGGGTTGTATTACCATTAGGAAATTGCAGTGCTTTTAATGACCACAATATTCTTCCTGAAATATCATCTTTTAAACACTCTCTTTGGTTGATACTCAATGACTATGAGTCACAGAATACCAAAGTCTATAAAAAATTAAAGTTAAAGGTCACCCACAGGGCAGTGGAAAGGCACATGGTGGGCGTGATTAAGCTGCAATACATCACCAGTGACGAATTGCACAAAAGAAGTAACCAAAAAGACATAGTTAGAGAAAAATGTGACCAGAGAAAAAAGGCAGGTCAGTCATATGCTGATAACAAGGAATTACTCATGGACAAGTTGTTTGACACCTGGGCATTCATGCAACATCAAAAATTCTAGAGAAAAATCCCTAGGATTTTTTGTAGGAGGACACAGACTAGAACAGCATGGGATAAGTGTGCATGGGCTTCATGGACTAGTTGTTTGCTACCAGCATCATTACAGGTAGTACCTAGAGCAATGAGATTAAAATCCATGAAAGCATTAAAGAAGACACTTCATACTATGCAATTTGGCTTATCATTCTAGCCTGTTAAGATATTTTGGTAATCTTTCCCTGTCATCCAGGGTATTAGCTCTTCATTTCAGCTATGTGGCATCTGTGAATGTGATAAGAAAACAATCCATACCTTTATCCCAAGTCATTGATAAAAATGTTAAATACCATAGGTCCAAAGACAATTCCCTAATACACCATAAGGTGATTCCCTTTGAGTTGATGTTGAACCATTAATGAGTACTCTTTGGGTCTAGTTATTCAGTAAGCTTCAAATTCACATAACCAGCCCATTATCTTGTTCTTAATATCATGACAGTCATCAAAGGATAGGTAACTATATAGGTAGTCTATAGCTTTCCCCTCATCTTAGTAACCCTATCAAAAATAAAATTGAGATTAGTCTGGGATGACCTAGTCTTCATTTAGCAATGATTTAGCTCTTTCCAATTACTCTCTCCCTTTCAAGATACAACCATCTCTTTAATAACAAATTCTGTTTTTTCCAGATTTATAAAATTCCCATTTTTCCACAAATTACATTAAGTTCACTGACCTATAATTTTCAGTATCTACTCTGTTCCTTTCATGGCAACTTTCATTGCAACATTGCTCCTTTCATTGCAACATGCAGGGTGTCATACAGTTTGAAGGCAACACCTCTGAAGTATTCAGCATAAACAGGGGAGTCAAGCAAGGATGTGTGCTTGATCCCATACTGTTTGGAATTTTCTTCTCCATGCTATTATGTCATGCTTTTGGTTCATCAACTGATGGCATCTATCTGTATTCCTGTTCAGACGGAGGTCTGTTCAACATTTCATGTCTGAGATCCAAAACCAGAGTGAGAGGTAGCACCCTTAGAGACCTGCTTTTCGCTGATGATGCCGTACTTGCCTGTCACTCAGAGCGTGAATTGCAGACCTTGATGGATCGCTTCTCCCAAGCTTGCATGGACTTTGGCCTAACCATTAATCTTTTTTTTTTTTTTTTTTAGTGAGGCAATTGGGGTTAAGTGACTTGCCCAGGGTCACACAGCTGGTAAGTGTTAAGTGTATGAGGCTGGATTTGAACTCAGGTACTCCTGACTCCAGGGCCGGTGCTCTATCTACTGCGCCACCTAGCTGCCCCTAACCATTAATCTTAAAAAGACAAAAGTCATGTGTCAGAGTGCTGTGTCGCCTCCATTGATACACATCGGTAGCTACCAGTTGGATATCATAAGCCAATTCTCGTATCTTGGCTCTATTGTCAGTGACAATTTGTCACTTGATTCTGAGATCAATCAGAGGATTGGGAAAGCTACTTCAACCATGGCTAAGCTTGCCAAGTGTGTCTGGGCAAACAGTAAACTGATAAGATGAACCAAATTTGCTGTCTATAGAGCATGTGTCCTGAATACCTTACTGTATGGCAGCGAAACATGGACTACATATACTAGACAAGAGAAGAAGCTTAACAGCTTCCACATGCACTGCCTTCAGCGCATCCTTGACATATCTTGGTCAGATAGGAACACCAACACAGAAGTGCTCCAATGTGCGCAACTTCCAAGCATCTACACGCTACTGAAACAAAGATGGCTGCACTGGCTTGGTCATGTGCACCGCATGCAAGACAGGCGCATTCCTAAAGACCTACTCTATGGCGAGTTAGCCTCAGGCCAAAGACAGGCTGGACGCCCCCAGCTTTGCTACAGAGATGTATGCAAGTGAGACTTGAGGGCCCTGGGAATAGACACTGGCAGCTGGGAGGAGATGGCCAAGGACCATGCCCAATGGAGTTCAGTACTCAGGAGCAGCTTGCGCTCAGCTGAGATGGGCCTCCAAGCTCTGGAGGAAGAAAAATGAATGAGATGCAGGAACTGACGGGCAACAGAGAGCGTAGTTTTCTGATGTCCTCATTGTGGCAGGAGCTGCGGCTCCCGTATCAGACTTCACAAGCACACCGTGGCCTTTGGCTCTTCAAGGCACTGATCCATGGTTGTCCGCGACTGGTGGAAGCCTACATACATACTCTGTTCCCTTTTTGAAAAAAATGGAACCTTGCCCTTCTCAGTTCTTTTGCATTTCTTTCCACAATCTTATTTCTTTAAAAAAGTTTTATTAATATTTTTTACTTTACCTAGATTTTCCCTTGTGTCCTTCCTCTTCCCCCATTCCAGAGAGGCATCCCTTATAACAAAGAATTTTTTTTAAAAAAAGCTTTTCCTTCAGCAAAACTAATTAACACATTAAAAAATTCTAAATACATACTCTACATATATATGAATATAAAAGTGTAATATACATGGATATAGATATGTGTGTATAGGTATAGGTATATATGTATATGTATATGTATAGTCTATAGTAGTTCAGACTCCTATTCTCCTCACATATATCCTGACCGCTGCTAAGGAACAGGAGAAGGTATCTTCTCATATATCTTCTTTGGAAACAAGCTTGTTCTTTGTAATCCTGTAACTCTAATTTTTGATTGTTTGCTGGTGATTATTTCCATTTCCATTTTTGTAATTATTGTCTGTATTATTTTTCTGACTGTTATTTCATTTTGTATCAGTTCATGTTAGTCTTTCTATTCTTTTCTGTATTCATAATATTCATTATTTATTTCCACAAAATAAATAATCTATTACAATTATGTGCCACAATTTTTCTAGCCATTCCCCAATTGATGGGCATCTACTTTGGTTCTATTTCTTTATTACTAGAAAAAAAGGACTGCCATAGATGTTGACATATACAGAGCCTTTCTTTTTCTCAATGGCCTCCTCGGGATAAATGTCTATCAAAGGAATCTCTGGGTCAAAGGACATAGTTATTTTAACCACATTATTTTCATATTTTGAAATTTCTTTCTAAAATGATTAAAATAATTCACAGCTTCACCAACAGTTCACAGTTCTATAATAATGCCTGTCGGGGCAGCTAGGTGGCACAGTGGATAGAGCACCGGCCCTGTATTCAGGAAGACCTGAGTTCAAACCCAGCCTCAGACACTTAACACTTACTAGCTGTATGACCCTGGGCAAGTCACTTAACCCCAATTGCCTCACCAAAAAAAAAAAAAAGACATTATAATAATGCCTGTCTTACCACAACCTCTCCAACACTGATAATTCCCATTTTTTGTTATCTTTGCCAGTTTGCTGGTAGGATGTGAAATCTTAGTTTTTTTTTTTAATTTGTGTTTCACTTATTATTAGTGATTTGGCATATTCTTTCATATAGTTGCTAATAGTTGGGAGTTTTATTTTTGAGAACTGCATGTATCCCTTGGCTACTTATTTATTGGGGAATGTTTTTTAATTTTAATTTTTTCTGTTTTATATATATATTATAATTATATGTTATGATCACATATAACATATGTAATATATACATATATATTCTTATCTTTTTCTGTTAGTTGTCTATCTTGGATACCCACCCTTATCTAGAAAATTTGATACAAAGCTTTCCCCCTGTCTACTGCTTCTCTTTTTATCCTAGATACGTTGATTTTAGTTGTCAATGACTTCCTTGGAGAATTGTCTCCATGCCCTTTTAAAGATCACTGAAAGTGTGTTGATAAATAAATTTTTTAATTCATTCAGTATTCTGCAGTATAGTTTGTCTAGGCTTGGTGAATTGAATGCATCAGGCAACAGGATGTTCTTACTATCTCCTTATTTTTTTGGTATTTAATTCCCTATTAATCAGTTTTGTTCTGTCCTTTCCAAAAATTAACCTTGCTTAAAAAAAAAAAAACAAGCAAAAAAAAAAAGAAACATGGAGGATGGTATATACAATTCATGCATGCTGGCTTTTCTTGTTTGAATGACAGTTGAGAAAACAAGTCATTGCCTTTTAAGGTCTAATGAAAGGTCTTTAATAGGCTTGACATATTTTACAGCTTTCTTTTAGTACATTTTTTTTTTTTTGGTGAGGCAATTGGGGTTAAGTGACTTGCCCAGGGTCACACAGCTAGTTTGTGTCAACTGTCTGAGGTCAGATTTGAACTCAGGTCCTCCTGACACCAGGGTTTGTGCTCTATCCACTGCGCCACCTAGCTGCCCCTCTTCTAATACTTCTAAAACTAGTTCCAACACATATGAGAGACGTTTTCTTTTATGGCCAAAGTGGGACTTAGGCCAACAAAAGTAGCTACAAAAAAAGATGGTATATGAATTATTAGTCATTCCTTACTGCTTAAATGACCTCTATTTATTTACTAATGGGCATACTGCAAATATGGAGTAAAGCATACCTCTTCTCAGGGACTGTTTCACTGTTGTCATGGCATCTCCAGTACCTAGCTCAATGCATTGGACACTGTACACAAATAATATATTTTTTGGTGAGGTGAATTCAGTGTTTTCTTTTCTGTACTAAACAGCATGCTCCTTGAGGCTAGGGACTTTAACTAATTTCATCTTTTTTTAATATGTGGGAAGAATACAATAAGGACTAATAAATGTTTATTCTTAAATTTGGTGAATGTTTGTCTTCTAAAGATTTCCCAACAATCATGGTGGAGTCTATGACTTGAGAAAAATGCTCTAGGGAATCCTCAGGATGAATATTTTCATGGATCCCTTAATACGAAAAGCTGCAAGTCAGGTAATATCTCTTTTCTCAACTTGAAGAATTCCATGTGATTTGTAAACCTTTGGTTACTAGAAAGAGTTGAAAACCAGTCAGTATTCTTTGTTTTTTAAAATAATTATTGCTGCCCTTTTTTTAAATGAATAGTTTACCTTAACCACCCCCATTAAATCATTTCCTATAAAAAAAACCCCAAACAAACAAGAAAACAAGAACAAGCAGAAGCAGTGACCTAAAATGACACTGTAGACCATGGTCCACATCTATAGTTCCCACCTCTCTGCAGAGAGTAGGGAGTATATCATCTTCTCTTGAACAGTATAACAAAATTGGAGATATACAACTACCTGCACTGGCCCACTAGTTCCTTACTCAGAACACCCTTTCCCTGGTCCAAGACTATTACCAAGGCTGCCTTCTGTATACTTTTTATTTATACTGTATTTACTGATTTGTATATGTCACATATACACACATACACATATACATATATTATATATACATACACACTACATTGTTTCATTTGGCTATATGTAATCTTGAGGGCAGGAGCTATTTTTTAATCTCCAGCACTTAGTATAGTGCCAGATGGGTCAGTGGTTAGGGTGAAAACAAGACTTGGAGTAAGGAGCCCTTGAGTTCAAATCCTTCCTGAGATACTTACTTCTTTTTTGACCCTGAGCAAGTCACTTAACCTCTGTTTGTCTCAGTTTCTTCAACTGCAAAATAGGGATAAGAAGCATCTACCTTGTTGGGTTGGGAAATTCAAAAGAGATATTATAAAGTGCTTAGCATAGTACTTGGTATATAGTAGACTATGCATAAGTGCTTATTCCCTTCCCCTTCTTTTGTGAAAATCAAATGAGTTAACAATGTAAAGTGGTTTTCCAACCTTAAAGCATTATATAAATGTTAGCAATTTCTATTATTACAAGCATACAACAAATATTTGATATTTGATTGTTGATTGGTTTATTGTTTATTCATGGATTTGCTCTTTCAAAAAGCATTTATTAAACTCTTATTGTGTGCAAGGCACCATCCCATAGGAGTAACAAAAATAAGTAAGACAGTTTCTGCCTTTAAGTTAAATTGATTATTCAGATGAAGTGTCTGCTTGGTTTAACTCAAAATACCCTACACTGGGTATTCTTAAATCTGTTTAAACATGGCTTTCTGCCTTATTTTATTCATATCATGTATTTGTTTGGTAAACTCTTTTTAAATAGTGAAGTAGTAAAGTTAAGGCCCAGCTCAATCCCAGCCTTATGAACCTATCTTCCAAATTAGTTCAATGCAAGTGATTAGTTTTATTTCATTTAGCCCCCATTTTTGGTCTGAATATCTTTCAGGTTCTAGGCCTCTGAGTCTGTGCTATCCTTGATATTATCTCACAAACTTTATTAATTCATTCTATACTCTAGGTTCCTCTTCATTAAATCAGAGGCAATCTGTTTGTTTGTTTGAGAACGGGCCTCTCTATCTTGCCTTAATGCATTGGCAACTCATGGACCTGATTCCACCACTACTTGGACATGGTAGCTTTGACCTGTTTCATTTCCGACCTGGGCAGGTTTTCCCCTTTTAAGTAGATTTGCGGAGTCTCTCTCCTAGAAGCTCCACACATTGATGTCAGTCAGTAAAACCACAAAATTTGCTTTAGTTGTGCTGCTGCTCAGAACTCCTAAATTCAGGGGATCCACCACCAGCCTCAGCCCTCCCCACTCCTACCCCCCAGTAGCAGGAAGTGTGTGCCACCATTCCAAGCTAACTCTTTTTTTTTCTTTTTTAAATATAACATGAGGATACTCATGATTTGTTTCCATTCATTTTTGCTTCTGTAAGTTGCCGGTGTCTTGATGGTTTCCCAGCACTGGTATCTCTCCCCAATGTATTGTAAAGCTTGCATTCTAAAGCTCCCGTCTATAGGTGGAGCCGCCTATCTGGTGTTTGAACAAAACTCTTTCACTGATGATTCTATTTTCAGAGTTTTTTTTTTTTAATAATCTCCCAATTAACTGCTTCAATATGTTTATGAAATTTCTAACCTGATAATACCAACAGGCGTAACATTTGGTGGAGATATTTTGATGTGAGCAGAGCTGGTAGTGGTAATATAGCAATAATTGCTGGCTCATTTACGGAGTATTTAGGTCGTGCAGTGAGCCAGATGAGAACAGCTAATGAGCGCAGCTTCTTGCTGTAATTAGTTGAACAGTGGTGGCTCACAGATGATTTACAGTTTGCAAAAATCTGTGTATTTACTGAAGTGCTTATGTATTCTGTAAAGTTGTGACAAAGTAACAACTTGGGGATGTTGTGCTTTCTGCTCCTACATATTCTTCAGAGAAATTAAACAATAATACCATCCATGCCCACAGCTCTGGCGGCGAGTGGCAGCAAGTGATAGGAGGCTTCAGTCGTTTTCTTCGCCCCCCTCCCCCTGCTTGTTTCCTCTCACTATGTTGCATTTGCATTCCCACACTGTTTCTTCCACAGGCCTTTTTAATAATGTGGTAGGTACAACGAATCAACTTGATAGTTTTTTTTGGCCACATCTGGTGGAAGATGGGATTTTCTGGGTCTGTTGCACATAGATCTGAGGGAGCTAGAGTGAAAAGACCTAAAGAAATAGAATAAAAATATCTTGGTAACAGGAAAAGGCAGTGTGGGGCAAGAGATAGAGGACTGGCATGGAAGTCAGGAAGACCTGGGTTTGAATCCTGCCTTAGACATTTACCAGTCCTGTGACCCTGGGTAAGTCATTTAACTTCTATGGAAGGGGCTTGATTTGTTGCCTTCTAAAGTACTTTCCAGCTCTAAATCTATGATCCTATAATGCAAGGTGCCAACTTGATATATAGTGGCTGTTTGATCCTGGACAAGTAAATTAACCTTTCCTGTTCTATCACCTCTCTAAAACTCTAAGACCATCTATCATAGTAGAGAAGGCCCTCCAAAGGAATTCCCTATACTATGTAATTGCACCTTCATCAAAAATTGATTTTTAGTTCTCCTTTGCCAGAATGAACTGAGGCCAGAAATAGTTGTACCTGAGAATGTTAGAGGAGGTTAGACGATTGAGATTTGGCCTTTGATTTGGTTCAATTACTCAATATTAATTAAATGCCTACAACATGTCCTGTACTTGAGAGCAAGATGGTATAATGGATAGAGAGCCTGTGTAAAACAGGACCCAGGGGGCAGCTAGGTGGTGCAGTAGATAAAGCACCGGCCCTGGATTCAGGAGGATCTGAGTTCAAATCTGACTTCAGACACTTGACACTTGACACTTACTAGCTGTGTGGCCCTGGGCAAGTCACTTAACCTTCATTGCCCCACAAAAACAACAACAACAACAAAAAACAGGACCTAGATTCAAGTATTAAAATAAGTAGGCCACTTAAATTCTTTGGCCACAGGTAATATTTTTAATACTACAAATTATAGACAAATTGCCACTCTCTACCAGCAAAGGAGTTTCTCATATATCCTAAGGAAATCCCAGGTCTGGAGCCTCCTCTCTCCTAAAAATTAGTACAGTTTGATAGATGCTGGAAATACAAAAAAAGAAAAATTATATCATTCCCAACCTCAAGAAGTTAACAGCTTAGTAGGGGGATAAATAAATTGTGCATAATTTGGAAAGGATTATACATTTCTTGGAAAACATTCTTATAAACAAGAGATGAAAAACATTGCAATAAAGAAGAGATGAGGTTTTAATCTGCATTTCTGAGTCAGAAGTGTGACTCTAATATAGGTGAATAATTTGTTCTAAGCTTAAATAGCTCCAGCAAAACAATTCTACCGCTTTTCTTACTAGCCCCTCCTTTAGTCCTATAATAATTGTTAGTGTTCTCTCTCATACTTTCCATTAATATCCCTTGTTGCAAGTGAAAGAACTTCCTTTACTAACCTCTTAAGTGTAGATGACTGGTTACTATGCTAGGTAAAGACCATTGAAAAGTCTTAATAACTCATCCTCTAGACAGACAAAAATAAGCACTTGGTATTTCCGCAAGCATGGTATGTTGATACTGTGTAAAATGGTATCAAACTTGGGAGAAGAAATTACCTAAAGTCAACACTTAAAAAATATTTTACTTTTAATTTATGGAATAAACAAGCATTTCTATAACACAGTACAATAAAAAGGTGATTGCACATGAAACTGCAAATCTTCTATGTACAACTTGCTATTTCTTTCCAATATACAACAAAATTATCATGTAAATTTTTCCTATTTTCTCCACTCTCCCACCCTAGAGATGGCTACCATTAGACACAAAATATGTGTGTATATGTATATATACATATATATACACATATATACCTATGCATATATATATATATATATAAATTTATTCTATGTGTACTTTTGCTTCTCAGTTCTTTCTCAAATGCAGATAGCATATTTCTTCATATGTCCTTTATAGTTAATTTGGACATTTATAAAAGTCAAAATACTTATTCACTCAAAATTGTCCTTAAAACTATATTGCCATTACTGTATACAATATTCTCTTGGTTCCACTCATTTCACTCTTCATTATTTTGTGCAAGTCTTTCCATGTGTTGCTAAGATCATTGAGCTCATCATTTCTTATAGCACAGTAGTATTTCATCACAATCATATATCACAACTTGTTCTGCCATTCCCTAATTGACAGACATCCCTGCAATTTCCAGTTCTTTGCCACCACCTCAGAATACATAGGTTCTTTTTCTTTTTCCCTAATCATCTTTGTAAATAGACCTAGTACTGGTATTACTGGGTCAAAGCGTATAGGTAGTTTTATAACTTTCTGCATCTAATTGCAGATTGCTCTCCAAAATGTTTAGATCAATTCACAATTTCAACAACAATGAATTAGTTCTCCAATTTTTCCATATCTCCTCCAACGTTTTTTCTTTTAAGATTTCTTTTTCTCCACCTCTAGCAGACTGGTCTTTCTTTCTAGAGAAATAAGAGGAATCAAGTATGAGTCATAGTCTCTCCCTCCCCCACCCCTCTTTCTGTTTTTGTTTTCTAGTTCGGGTTGTCTATACACCCTTTTCTCATAGTTGCTTACTTTGGTTTACTTAGATGACAGTCATTCCCAAGGTAGGGAGCACTTTGGGATTATACTCCCCTAGAGGGCAAGAATTGTATGTTTTCTGTTTGAGTTATGCCTGTGGGCATTGATGAAAATGAATTCAAGGTAAGAAAAGTTATTCTAGGTCAAATGGATGCAGAAACTCTGTAAAAAAAATTGGAATGGTACAGCTGTAGTTATAAAGGCTGTTGTCAAAAAGATATGACCATTTTCTACTTATAAGAAGCAGTCAAGTGTTCCTTTTTAGAAATGCATTTGTTTTGACTGCTCATGTTCTTTTCTCAAAGAAGCTGCCTCCCTGGATGGCACCTACTTATTTACAAGGGCAGCCTTCCGGCTACAGCAACCCACTGCAGAAAACCAAACACCAAAGTGTTTTGCTTGAAGGGGAAAAAAGAGTATCTAGTAAGAGCTGTAGGCAGCTTTGGAACTGAGGTGTCTAAAAGTGAAATAGGCTGCCTTTTGAGGTAGTTAAGAACTCCCTCCCTGGATGTCTTCCAACAAAGGTTCTACTGTTCTTTCCAAGATTACCAATAATTTCTTGTAGATGGGATTGTCAGATGTGTTGTAGAGGGGATGCTTAAGTTTGGGTTGGGTTAGATTAGTGCCCCAAAGTCCCTTCCAACTCTGAGATTTGGGAATTCTATGTTTCTATGAAATAGCTAGAGACCTAGGCTAGGAACCACAGCATGAGAAAAGCACAGCACAGCAGATATTTGTATGCTCCTACCCTAATTAGTTGCAATTAAACACTCTAAAGAAGGGTAACTTGATTTTTTTTTTTCCGGGAGAGCTGGCATCATCTGATCTACCTCTAAACAGGGAATGTGCTACAGTAGATACAACACTCGAAGTCCTGGGTTCATGTCCTTCCTCAGACACTTATTAACTGTGTAACTTGAGGTCAATCATTGAACCTCTCTGGGTGTCAGTTTCCTCAGCTGTAAAAATGAAAAGAACCTCTAATGTCCTGTCTAGTCTATTTCCAGGTTATCCAAGTGTTCTTTCATGATGATGCTGTAGGTTTAAGATATATTATCTTTTTACATAAGGCATATACTACTCTTAGTAGAAGCCTTCATATTACGATGGATGTGAACAGTGGATTCAACCATGTGAGGGAAACATATTAATTGGTGGCCTCTGGATAAAGGGAAGGGTGACTCACATTTTAAACACTACCTCCAGTCCATCACAAGAATGGAAGCAATCTACCATATCATGTTAAGGGAATCTTTTCTCTCTGTCACTTGCTTCCCACAGTCTATGCTCTTAATAGACTAAATGAACAGTATACATTTTCCTAAAGAGTACCAGCAGGGCTTTAAGGTCCAAATTCTCTTAATATCAACAATTGATCCAAATACCTAATACATGTAGGAGTGTCTTACAATTAAGCATTGAGGCTCAAGTTGGATTGTAAATATATTATATGTACACTTTCCCTCTCAGATTACCTTCCATTTATTATATCTATATCTTGTATGTAACTAATTATTGGCATATTGTAACCCCTAGAATGCAAGCCCCTTGATGATGGGGACTGTCTTTGTCTTTCTTTGTATCCCCAGCACTTAGCAGTGTCTGGCACATAGTAAGTGCCTAATAAACACTTGTTGAATGACTGACAGATGGATTTTGTCCTATTACCTTTACAAAATGAAGCTGATTATATTAAAATAGTAATCCAAATAGATTTTTAAAACTCCACAGGGCACATATTAAGAATCCCTAGATCAGGGCAGCTGGGTAGCACAGTGGATAAAACACCGGCCCTGGATTCAGGAGGACCGGAGTTCAAATCCAGCCTCAGACACTTGATACTTACTAGCTGTGTGACCCTGGGCAAGTCACTTAACCTTATTACCCCACAAAAAAAAACCCCTAGATCAAATGATACCTTCTAACTATAAATTCTATTATCTTTATTTAGAAAGGAAGCTTCTTATAAATTATTCTTTAGAAAGAAGAAAAGTTAAGCTATAATTAATTGTGAACACTCAAGATTTATTTCTATTTCTCTTCCCCTCTACTACATATTATCCTATTTATTAGGCACCTCCATCCATTACATAAAAAGAAATCAAGCTCAGAAAATACAGAATTTTATTTATGCTTATTTTAAACAATCTTGCTTTTGAAGCAGTTGTTTTGTAGATGATTTATATAATCTTTTGGTAAAATCTATAGGGTCATAATAGGCACTAGATTAATATTATCATGCAGTTAAATTTTAATTTAAAAACCCTGTGGCATTACTGATAATAGCGGCACTAGCCACTTCAAACTTAATTTCAATATTATTCAGCTTTGTCAATGGAAAGAATAATAATACAGCAACTTACATTTTGCAAAATAATTTACACACATTATCTCATTTAAGCCTTACCACATCCTTCTGAGATATTTTTTTCCCATTGTTATTATTCCCCATTAGGAAACTGAAGCTCAGAGAGGTACAGGAACCTATCTATGGTCACATGGCAGGTAAGTAAATAGAGGCAGGACTTGAACCCAGATTTTCCTTAGATCAAACCTAGAATTGTGCCTAACTCTATCACAGTGTCTCAGAAAGAATGTCCTTGGCTACCAAATTATAGGATGTTCAAAGATTTCTATGAAATGAAGCTGTATCTGTATTAAATATACTATTAAATATGCCCCATTCTCTTTAGCATATAGATATTCTTTTAATTCAATCACTAAACTGTAATAAGATTGTAGATTTACAGCCAGAAAGGATTTAAGAGGCTATTTGGTCCAACCATACCATTTTACAAATGAAGAAACTGAAGATCAGGAAAAAATGATTTGTCCAAGGTCAGACAGGTAATAAGAATGGTTGTGTTAGTATTCTTAAATGAAATATTATATCATCTTTAATTAGGTCTTTAAAAAATCCCAACCAACTAAGATATGTAAAAGAAAATTTATTTTTCCCATGAGAAATGAAGGAAGATACAAGCTTTAGGGAAAGCTCATGTTCAATTCCATGTCTGAATTCTTAGTCAAGTGATCTATAAATCTCTGAAGAAATATTTCTTCTTGGTATATTCTCTAATGTTGCTCATGTTGTGAACATATTTCACCAAAAGATGTTCCTATTCAGTTTTTTAAAATATTTTTTATTCTGAACTCAACAAACATGAAATAAAATTAATATTTTCATATGCAAAGTAGAGCAGAAAAAGATTGCACATAAAACCATGAATCTTTTTTATGGACAACTTGCTCTTCCCTTTTAAGTATATAGTAAAGCCAACATATCACTTTCAAAATTGTTTGGCTTGTCTCTTTTTTCTTTATTATTTTGTGTGTATGTATATATGTGAATATACATATATATTTAATATTATATGTATACATGTATGTGTATATATATATATATATGCATATATAAACTTCAATGACCTTTTCTTTCTTTTATTTTATTGGTATCCCCCCCTTTCCTGTCCATTGAAAAGAAAAGACAAAACCCTTGTAACAACTAGTCATTATCAAGTAAAACATTTCTACATTGGATGTTCCTTATAAAACACAAACCATTCTGCAGCCCTTAGTCCATCACCTCTCAGTTAGGAGTTGGGCAGTATGCTTCTATATGAGTACTCTGGAATCATAGTTGATTATTACATTGATCAAAGTTCTTAAGTCATTCAAAGTTGTTTTTCTTTACTATGTTGTTCATATCGCATGAATTTTTCTCCTGGTTCATCTCACTTCATTCTGTATCAGTTCACACAAGTCTTCCCAGTTTTCCCTGAAACCATCTCTTTCATCAAATCTTACAATACAATCATGTTTATTTATACATGATATTTATATACTTAAATGTGATAATTTGTTCAACCATTCCCAAATTGATGGGCACCTCCTTAGTTTCCAGATCTTTATCATGACAAAAAGAGATGCTATATTTTTGTACATATGGGTCTTCTTGATTCTTTAATTTCCTTAATAGGCCTAATAATGATATTACTGGCTCAAAGAGTATTACACTGTTTAGCTACTCTTTGGGCATAGTTACAAACTGCTTTCCAAAACAATTGAACCAATTAATAGCTCCACCAATAGTGAATTAGAGTGCCTGTCCTCCTTTCATAGCCTCTCCAATAATTATCAGCTTTATTATCATCTTTACCAAGATAATGAGGATAAAATAGAAGGTCAAAGTTCTTTTAATTTGCAATTCTCTATTAGTGATTTAGAGCATTCCTCCCCCCTCCCCAGTATGGATGTTAATAGCTTGGATTTCCTCCTTTGAAAACTGCCAAGAGTCATTCCTCAATAGATAAATGGTCAATAAATGGTCACCCTTTGACCATTTATCTATTGAGGAATGACTCTTGTTCCCATTTGTTTGAATTAGTTCTTCATGTATCTTGAATATCAGATCTTTAGTATAGAAACTTGTTGCAAAGAGTTTCCTCCCATTTGCAGTTAACTATTTCTATTCATTAGGGAGAATGGTGAATAATTTTCTTTCTCTGTCTCTCCCTAATTTTGTTATTAATACAATATTTGTATCATAGGAGGAGGTTGGGAAGATCTCTTCCCATTTTTTCAGATTATATAATATTGAAATTAATTGTTCTTTAGATATTTTATAGAATTCACTTGAAAATTCATCTGGTCATGGAGTTGTTTTTTTCTTTTAAAGTTCATTTATTGCTTATTTTTTCCTGAAATTGGAATATGAAAATACTTTATTTCTTATTCTAGTGATTTGGGTATTTTGCATTTTTATAAATATTCACCCATTTAATTTATGTTTTTAGAAGTTTGGAGGGGTTTATTTCCTTTATTTCTTCTTTACTTGTGAATTCTTATTTTTTTATTTTTTATGCAATTTGGTTTTCCTTTCAACCATTTCTCTATTATATTCATTTTTCTTTTAAAAAAAGCTCTTAGTTTCATTTGTCAATTTAATGGTTTGTATGCTTTAGATTTTATCTTTATCTTTTGTTATTTCTTTGATTTACAGAATTTTTCATTTGAAATTTCACTGGAAGTTGTTTTGCTTGTTGCTTAAGTTTTTTTTTTTTTTAGTTCAATGCCCAGTTCAGTAATTTATCTTTTCTTTTGTTGATGAGTTCCGAGGTATAAATATCATCTAAGGACTACTTTGGCTGCTTCCCTAAAGTTTTCATATGCTGTCACATTCTTGTCATTTTCTCTGATTAATTAATCTATCATTTCTATGATTTATTTCTATGGCCTAATAATTTTTGTATTGAATTACTTAATCCTCAATTGATTTTTGTCCTTTTTTTAAAGGTTCTTTATTGAATATAATTTTATTTTTTTGTCATCAGTAAAATATATGTTTAATATTTCTTTGTTAGTTTTAAAAAATATGTTGGTGAGGTTTTTATGTCAATATGTGATCAGTTTTTGTAAAAGTTGCATGCACAACTGAAAATAATGCATATTCCTTTCTGTTCCTATTCAGTAATTGCCAGAGATCATATCTAACCCTTCTAAAATTGTATTCATGTCCTTAATTTCATTCTTGATTTGTCTATATCTAAATAAGGTATATCAAGATCCCCTATATTATTGTTTTGTGAATATCATGGGGGAAATTGTTTGTGGTGGGGGTTCTTAGGTATTCCTCTTTAAAGAATTATACCCTCTTGCACACAAATCCAATTGGGATAGAATAATCTTTCATTTAGGCACTAGAGAAAGGAGACCAAGAGAGAAGTCAAGATCTTCTCTCCAGGGGAGAGTTTCAGATAAATTCTCGAAGATACCTATCTCCTCAAACAGGAGAAAGGTAAAAGCTTTTATAGATGGTAGATGGGGTGACCTGATGGGGTCACCACCTGACAATGGAAAATTCCCTTTGGGGGTGGAGTTGGTGGTCCTGACCTCTGGAGTTTTCTGTCCCCTGTCACTGATCAGACAGCAGCCCCACCTAGTGGGTTTATCTCCCTTACTTGTTAGGTGTGTCTCTCCTTCAGTTTAGCTGGCCAGTTTAAACTTTAATAGTCACAAATTCCTTGATATGTCCCAACCCCATAACAATGAATCTCCAACACCTAATAATGTGAGGCAAAAAGTAGAGACTGATGTACTCACTAAATTTCTTAACTACTGTTATAGAGAAGATACAGCAGGAATGTAAGAGGGATTTCCTTTGAATGGTAGATCCCTCCAGATGCTTCTATTCAGGGATGACATTGTTCTGGTTGCATTAAGCTCCAGAATATTGCAGAGTGATTCTCACAAACTTTAATATCTTAATATTTAATATAGGTATAGATATGAGAATAAACTATAAAATCTTTTCTAATCATAGAGGAAAGAAAGAGTATTTGATTTTGAAATAGAAATGTATATTCTAATGTTCAAAACAAAAGGGTAAAGAACACTAAAAATATTCATAGCTTCTCATTAACAGGCATTTAACACAGATGAAAAGGATAACAAAAGAAAAGAGAATAAAGGGAAAGGAAATGCCTATGCTAAAGGCAAAGCCTTTAAAATAATGGGTTAAGCTGCAAGGGAGTATAAGAAAAGATTGTATAAATATAATTGCAATCTGTTTTACATGCTACTTTTAGTCATTAGAATAGTTAAAGAAGATTGTGATGGAATGCATGTCTTTTAGACATTGTCATGGGAGGATTATGGGCCCCGGTCACCCCAACAATTCTCTGGGGGGTTCAAGGAACCTTTTCCTTGAAACCTCAGGGGTTTTCCCTTGAAATCAAGTAGGCCTCTCCTTGAACACAATCAAGGACACACACACTCACCTAACGGAGATAAGCGGCACAGATTGAACTGAGCATGCTCCAGGACCATCACCCCACATTCCAGTCCTCCTAAGCATCTGGATGAGGTAATCCAGGAGAAGACCACCTGGAACCGCCCATCAGCAGACTGCTTAGACCCATCAGGACAAAGTTGACACCCACCACCAGATCTCTCACGAGGGATTCTTCCTACCACAGCGCAACGCGGGAAGACCACCAGCCCCTCACCCAATAAGAGACTCTTACCCACCCCTCATTGAAACCCTATAAAATGGCACCCCACAAGTCAGAGGGGGGGAAGCGTTTTGTTCTGGCAAACCCTTCCTCCCGGCCGGTTTCTCTTGTACCCCAATAAACCTGTTCTCTTATTCCTGATTAGGTCTTGTGCGAGAGTGTAATTCTTTACAGAGGAATCCTAAGGACCCACGTGCTTTCTCCTATCGGCTCTCCCCATATCATTCGAGGGGATTGGTGATCCTGTACAGTTTACACACAGGGCATGTGTGAGGTTGTATGGAAAGGAGGTACCTTTCCAATTCTCAAGGCAAGTAAGCTTGTGAGGTCCATTGATCACTTTCCCTTCCTTAATCATCATTGTCCCTGTATACTGTTTCTTGGGATAAGTGATATTGAAAAAAGGCCTACCAGCAGTGAAGCATTGAATGCCCCTAAAGGTCTCCCACAATGGTATTGCAAAAATAGGGAGAGTTGCATAGCGAGGGGACATAAAGGGAAGAGGCATAGGAGTAGAAAAATTTACACCATGTACTATAGGTAGGGATCCATCACTATCCTGGGGATGTCTCTTACACACCCAGCAATCTGATGGTCCAGCCCTGGCGACTGCATCACCTAGTTGGACGATTGCATTATCCTGCCAGGTGCCAGGGCTTATGACTGAGGAGGGGAAGGAGGGGAAGGAAGCAAAGAGCACAAGTAAGAGGAGTAACATAATAAAGTGATAGTGAGGGGAAGGTACACCGATGATGGTACTAGACCAGTCGCAGGCTGTCTCAGGATCAGCTCTTTCTTTTAAATAGATACTTCAGGTCCTTGACTGGTTCGCATGAATATTCAGCTGTGTCTTCTGCATCAGGTGCTATAGGGACGAAAGGTTTAATCCGAGAAAGATGAGTCCAGGAGTGCTGCCCCTCCAGTTTTACTGCTGTAGGGGTAGACAAGATTACCCGATAAGGCCCCTCCCAACGAGGGGTTAGCTGGTCTGAGGCCCTGCCTGTGTCCCAGACTTTAAGGAAGACTAAGTCTCCTGGCTGGGCAGGGTATTGGATGCCCGAGTCATCCTGAGGTGAAGGTTTAGGCAGTATTTGGTCTGCATATTCCCGTATGGCCCGATGCACAGACCCTAGCTGTTTGGAAAACCTAGTAATAGCATGAGTGTCTGGGTCGAGGAGGGGATCCATTACAAGGAATGGTCTACCATACATGAGTTCAAAAGGGCTCAGACCCAGCTTAGCCCTAGGGGCCATCCGTACTCTAGTCAGAGCAATGGGGAGTGCCTGGACCCAATCTATTTTTGCCTCTGTACAGATCTTAGTAAGGGTTGTTTTTAGAGTTTGGTTCATGCGTTCTACCTTCCCCGAGGACTGGGGATGCCAGGCAGAGTGAAAGTGGTAGGTAATGCCTAATGCCTTTGTTATGAGTTGAGTAACTCGAGAGGTAAAGGCAGTGCCATTATCACTCTGGAGAGATTTGGGTAGACCAAATCGGGGAATAATCTCATTTAAGAGGGCTTTGGCTACCTCAGAGGCCTTCTCTGATCTGCTAGGGAAAGCCTCCACCCAACCAGTGAATGTATCAACAAAGACCAGGAGAACTCTATATCTCCGGCATGTGGGCAGATGAGTGAAGTCAATCTGCCAGTCCTCTCCTGGGAGCTCCCCCCTGTGCTGGACGGGCTTCAAAAGGGAGGGAGGCTTTAAGGCTCCACCTGTATTAGTCTGGGCACATAGGGAACATCTGTGGCCGACTTCCTCCACAGCTTTGGTAATGCCCTTCCCGGTGAACAGAGTTTTAATTAGGGTAGTCAAGGACTCCCTTCCCAAATGGGTGGTCTGGTACAGTCCTGAAGCTAACTTCCAGACCATGTTGCCTGGAAGGAGGAGCTGACCTGCGGGAGTCTTGTACCACCCTGTGGCTTCGGGGATAAAGCCCTGGTTGCTAGCAAAGCTGATTTCCTCTTGAGTATACGAGGGAGAAATCCCTGGGGGAAGGGAAGGGTGGAGGGGAGCTAAGGCAAGGGCGTGGTGGCCCTTTCTGGCTGCAGCCTTTGCGGCATGGTCTGCTCTCCTGTTTCCCTGAAAAATTGAGGAATCTCCCTTTTGGTGCCCCAGACAATGCATCACGGCCACCTCCCGAGGTAGGGTTACTGCCTCAAGAAGGTGCATTATTTCTGGCCCATGTTTTACGGGGGAGTTCTTAGAGGTCAATAATCCCCGCTCTTTCCATATGGCCCCATGAGCATGGAGGACATGGAAAGCATACGTGCCCCTCAGGGGTATGTCTTTGTCTGTGGACACAAGAATCTGCCAATTTTTGTTACAGGCTTAACTCCTGAAGAGCACCCCCAGAAAGTCTTGACAACCTCATGTCTCAGTCCCTATAAACAATATGGACAGTGCACAATGGGATTTTTGGATCCCCGGGTAAAGGTTTTCCACAACCCCTCAACCCTACCTGCTAATCACCCCTCAAGGGTTAAGCGGGGTTCCTGGGATAACTTTCTCTGGTGGGTTAAGAAGGCAGCCGCTCTCACTATCCCTTTCATAGGTTATATTGAGCAGGATGCCATACTAACCAATCTTACTCTGGCCATAGAAAGACTCTCAAACGAAACAGCAGCTGGGCTAGAGGATTTACAAGAGTCCCTTGACACTCTGGCCAATGTAGTGTTAGATAACAGAATAGCCCTAGACTATCTCCTAGCGGCTGAAGGTGGTGTGTGTATGGTTCAGAATACATCTTGTTGTGTGTATATTAACAATTCAAGGAAAGTCGAGACCCGAGTACAACATCTCCATGATATCTCTCACTGGATGAGGGACACACGTGAGCAGCTTTTCTCTCCTCACGCAGGTTCCTGGAATTCTTGGTTCCTTTCTTGGTTCACTCCCTTCATTCCGATAGTGATATTAGTTGTTGTTCTTCTAATCTTTGGCCCTTGTCTCTTTAACCTTTTTGTTAAATTTGTCTCAAGCAGACTCAAGGCTTTCAACCTTATGGCAGCCACTACCCCGGCCTACATGCCTCTTCGCTCCCTGGACCAGGCCCATAATGACTTCTGCTGTACCCCCAATGATTCAGGGACATCTCTACGTCCATAACCAGCAGGAAGTAGTTACAGA
Organism: Dromiciops gliroides; assembly: GCF_019393635.1. Taxonomy (NCBI): domain Eukaryota; kingdom Metazoa; phylum Chordata; class Mammalia; order Microbiotheria; family Microbiotheriidae; genus Dromiciops; species Dromiciops gliroides. The sequence goes on from NC_057862.1 coordinate 202,249,026, forward strand.
AGATGAGACCACCGCCCTTTTTCCCTAGATATAAGAAGGGGGGAATGTCATGGGAGGATTATGGGCCCCGGTCACCCCAACAATTCTCTGGGGGGTTCAAGGAACCTTTTCCTTGAAACCTCAGGGGTTTTCCCTTGAAATCAAGTAGGCCTCTCCTTGAACACAATCAAGGACACACACACTCACCTAACGGAGATAAGCGGCACAGATTGAACTGAGCATGCTCCAGGACCATCACCCCACATTCCAGTCCTCCTAAGCATCTGGATGAGGTAATCCAGGAGAAGACCACCTGGAACCGCCCATCAGCAGACTGCTTAGACCCATCAGGACAAAGTTGACACCCACCACCAGATCTCTCACGAGGGATTCTTCCTACCACAGCGCAACGCGGGAAGACCACCAGCCCCTCACCCAATAAGAGACTCTTACCCACCCCTCATTGAAACCCTATAAAATGGCACCCCACAAGTCAGAGGGGGGGAAGCGTTTTGTTCTGGCAAACCCTTCCTCCCGGCCGGTTTCTCTTGTACCCCAATAAACCTGTTCTCTTATTCCTGATTAGGTCTTGTGCGAGAGTGTAATTCTTTACAGAGGAATCCTAAGGACCCACGTGCTTTCTCCTATCGGCTCTCCCCATATCAACATCATCAAGAACACTGGGCTAAAAAAATTACAAGACTAAATTATGTTTATTACTTATAATAATAAACATGAGTGAACCAAAGAAAAATAACAGACTGAATCAGGGGAAAGCTATCTACAGAAAATATGACAGATTTAAACTTGGCATACAAAATGTATAAGGAAAAATTTTTAAGAGCCACACTGGTAATTCCTGGGCCAGAAGAGATATATGGTCAAGGGGTAAAAACAAACAATTTTCAAAAGAGAAAACCTGAATTATAAATATTAACTTCAAAAAAAGCTTCAGCCTCACTAAAAATCAAAGAGATAAAAATTAAAACAACTATCAGGAGCTACATCGGGCCAATCAAATGAGCAAAAAAACCTTAAAAATCAATGAAAGCTAAGGTGGTGGAGGAAATGATACATTCATTGATTATTCTATTACTCATAAGACTTCTTTGGAGAGCAATATACCAGTATTCTATAGTAGTTATAAAAAAGTAATCATGCTGTTTGACTTAATGATTTTATTATTGGAAATATATTCTGAAAGTATTACCAAAAACAAAAGCAAAAAGACAAAGCACTTTCTATGTAAAGATTTTCATAGCAGCATTAGATTAGATTTAATTGTAAAGAAAAAAAATAAACTAAACTAAAACTAAAAAAAAAAAAGAAAGAAAAGAAAAGAACAAAACCACCAACAAAAACCCCAAGTTGGAAACAATCTACATGTCCAAAAATGGATGAATTGTTAAATAAGTTGTGGTATATTTTTATAAGGCAATATGACAATAAAATTAAGGACAAGTTAAAACATACCAGGAATTCTGAAGTGACATTCATAAAATACTGCAAGGCATAATGGACAGAACCAGAAATATGGGGTGCATAATAACAATGATATTTATACATCACCAAGAACTCTGGGCACAAAGGAAAAATGAATGAGACTGAATGGAAAAATGAAAAATCTTGAAGAGGATTCAAAGAGAATGGCTGAACTTTTGGGGATATGTAATGGATAGAAATTAACAAAATTCAAATGTAAAAAATAACCAAACAAGTTTAGTTGCATTTTTTTAGGGTAGCTAGGTGGCATGGTGGATACAATACCGGGCCTGGAGTCAAGAAAGCTTGAGTCCAAATATAGCCTTAGATACTAGTTGTGTGATGCTGGGCAAGTCACATAACCCTGTTTGCCTCACTTTCCTCATCTGTAAAAAATGAGCTAGAGAAAGAATTGACAAACCTCTCTGGTATCCTTGTCAAGAAAACCATAATGGAGTCATGAAGAATTGGACATGACTGAAACAAAAATAAATCATTTTTTAAAAGTTTGTGCTATCTCACAATCATTTTTCCAACTATAACTGTATGCATGTTTTCTGTCCTTTTCTTCTTTCTTTGAATCCTATGAATATAAATCTTTCATTTCCCTTCTTGTTTCATTAAAGTGAGAACATATTTTTCTTGCCAGTGAAATTTGTAGCAAAAATCATCTTCTAAAAGCTTCTGAATAATAGCATTTATTCCCATTTATGCATATTCCATATTTTAAAGATATCTACAAATGTCTATGAAAAATATTTCTCTTCAGAATCTTTCTTCAGCAGATATCCTTCGCATAAATTTAGATCATTGTTAACTACCTTCCTCAGAAACTGACTCCCATGCTTTGGAGCATAGCACAAGCAAGCATCACAGTAACTACAGGGTACATAGAATGGTGGTTCATATGAGGAGACCTTTAGGAAACTTCGGGTAGTCTGGGAGAGTCTCAACAGTGTTTACCCAAAAAATAGTAAACACTATCAAAGCCCAAAGTGGACAGCCGCCTACCCCAGAACCCCAAATAATTGAGTACTGGCTTGCCTCCCTGACTCTCCTAGAGGACCCACACCTCCTGTACAACAGAATCAAGCATCTTACTTCATTCTTGTCCCAGTAGATTGCAGAAACAAACCACATGAGAAGTTCAGAGCCCTTTGAATCAATTTTGGTTTCATGCCTGCCCCAAAACAGGTCAGATTGGTTCTTAGTCAATTCTTATTGAATGGATAAATAGGACCATTTCCACAGGATCATAAATTTAGAGCTGCAAACATCCTACATCATGGGCTATTTAGTCTATCCTCATGGTATTATAGATGATGATGCTAGAGGCCAGAGAAAAGAATGGATTTGCACAAGGTCCATTCAGATAATAAACTTTGGAAGTGAGATTTGAATCTAAATCATCTTTACTGTGGAATCAATGTTCTTTCTGTTATATTTTGTTCCTTCAAGTAATATTTCCCTTAAGGTAAAATATTAGGATAAATTCCCTTGATTAAAAAATCAATGACTTTTCTGATAAGTGCTTCATACCTTAGTAAACACTTAATAATTGCTTATTCATTCATTCATGAGGGATAAAATGGGTCTCAACCATGCTCATGGATGCCACTGATTATAACTGGCAGGTTTAAGGTAAAAAGAAATTTAAAAAAGATAAATGGGTGAGGGGAACAGGAAAAGAAAAAGGGGATAAGAAAGAAGTTAAGAGGGAGGGAAGGAATAGAAGGAAAGAAAGAGGGAGGAGGAAGAGAAAGTTAATAATGATTAAAAAGCCATAATAAAGATGATACTCTGATAGTAGTGCCACCTACCCATACATTCGTTCATCATATTCATTTTGTCTTTTTTTTTAATTATTTTTTTTAAATTGGGCAATGAGGGTTAAATGACTTCCCCAAGGTCACACAGCTAGTAAGTGTCAAGTGTCTGAGGCCGGATTTGAACTCAGGTTCTCCTGAATCCAGGACTGGTGCTCTATCCACTACGCCACCTAGCTGCCCCTCATTTTGTCTTTTTAAAAAGCAATTTATACGATAGATAGATAGATAGATAGATAGATAGATAGATAGATAGATAGATAGATAGATAGATAGATAGATAGAAAGATAGATCTATATTTAATGTATATAGATGTATGTGTTTGTACATATATATGTATGTATATGTATAAAAACAGGTCTCTCTGTGTATATACATACCTATATCTATAGTTCCTTTCCCTCCTATACTTCGCTGTTCACAGAAGAATCTGAGAAAAGAGAAAATATTGACATATATATATATTTTAAAATAGTATATGAAAGCATGTTAGGCAAACCTAGCAAAACCATATTCAGTGCAAAGAGGGATTCTTGTAGGTGCTGGCATTGGGGAAGTTATCTGAAACATATCACATGCACTGTTTGAGTGATCTTACTAATGGCAACAAGAAATGGGTTATTTGTCTGTATTTGATAAAGGGTGATCAGTAACATGTTATTTGGGATGAATGAGTTTGCTCTCTCCCTCAGCTTAGCTGTTGCTTGGTCTGGGCTATAGCAGAAGAGCCTAATTATAGACTCAGAATCTTGGATTTTTAGCATATTAAAAGTGTTAATTTGGACTTAATTATTGAACAGACAACCAAAAAGGTGCTACTTTTGCTTTTATTGACTCAGAGTTTACAGATGAAGTAAATAATGCAGTGCAAGTCTACTAGAAGGATATTTTCTTTCACTTTTTGCCAAGAGAGAAGCAAAAGAACCAACAGTTCTGAGGCAAGTAGTAAGATGTTTGGTGAATTTTCCTTCAGTTGCCTGGACACAGAGACCATCTGGCATGAAGAGGAAATCAGAGTCCAATGTGCCCTTTGTTAGGCAAGTGATTGCCACAGGGAGGAATAATTCCTCCTTTAATTGCTAACCTATCTGAGAAGAGAACAAAATAAAGGATCCTCTTTCTGTAAGGAAAATGACAAATGATCCTGAAGACTCAGCTATACTCATTCTTGGAAAGCTGGGTCTTCATCAACTTTGGTCATTCTAGATTCAGACAGTTCACAAAGTCCTTATTGACTTTTGGGGGATTTCAAAGCAACAGATGACAACAAAACTAGCCCCAAAGAATTAATTTTCAATCCTGATTCTCAACTACTCCTTCAAATGCTAATAAAGGAAGACAGGGAAGACAGAAATCTCGATTATGAGACTCTTGACAGAGTGCACCATCTTTTTTTTTCACCCATTGCTTGGTAACTTAACTCTCTTACCAAATGGGAGTTTGTGGGGCATGACATCATGAAGTCACTCATAAATACCAAGAAATTTTAAAAAGAATATAACCTTCACCCTTGAAAAAAAGATTTGAGCTTTACCTCCTAAACACATTGAGAATGAAAGAAAAAATGTTGGAACTTATAGAGCTAAAAGGAATAAATATTTGTTTAATAGATTGGGTTTTTTTACATTATAAACTTATCCTAATTCAGGATAAATTAACTAAATTCCCGTTATCGTGTTCTAAGCAAAAACTTGTACAAACATCTTGTACATTTGTCTGACTAATATTTTGGTTGGTGATAAAGAAGACAAAGAATGGACTTTCATCCACACTTGGCACCAAATAACATATTTCCCTTTCACAAATCTGCAAAGATTCTTGTAATTCATTGGAAAAGCTTGTGCTTTGTAATCTGATTTACATCAGTTTTACTCAAACAATTCCCTGTAGCCTTATTTCAGCATTTACCACAACTTTAGAGCAATTCTTCTTCTTCTTCTTCTTCTTCTTCTTCTTCTTCTTCTTTTTTTTTTTTTAGGAGCAGTTAGCAAATTTAATTTGGTGAAAGCAGAGAGAAGGTAGGCCAAAGAGGACATGTGGTGGGGGTTGGAAGGAAGGATGTTGGTAACCCTGACAATATAGTTAGTTGCTTCAGGGGTGAGAGGATCATTTTCACACCAAGAAAGTTAGGGGATTCTTTGTGGAAAGGGGACTTTTGTTCTCAGCCATTCAGCACCATCCGAACTAGCTCTTCATAGTTGATACAACCATTGCTGTCCTCATGCCCTGCCACCAACATTTCCACTTCTTCCTTGGTCATCTTCTCACCCAGAGTGATAAGGACGTGCTGTATTTTAGCACCCATGACTGTGCCATTCCCTTCCTTATCAAACACCCGAAGCCCCTCTACATAGTCTTCATATGTGCCCTGGTCCTCATTCTTTGCTACGGTCTGCAGCATTGGCAGAAAGAGTTCAAAGTCCAACACCTTCACATTCATCTCATCACTCTTGGGATTCCCTAAGACCTTGAGCACCTCAGCATTGGTGGGGTTCTGGCCCAAGGCCCACATCACGTCCCCACACTGGCTGTATAAGATCTTTCTATCCCTTGTGTGGTCAAACAGCTGGAAGGCCTCCTTGAACTCAGCAGTCTAATCCTCCATGAAGTCACACATCTTGTCCGTGCAGCTCAATTTCTGCTGCCGCCTCTGCTGCTGCTGCTTCTACTGTATGCAATGCCTCCTTTAGAGCAATTCTTAATGGGTGGAATAACCAGCAGAATGTTAGCTCTTCTAAGGCTGTTTCATTTATGGTTTTCTATCCCCAGTGGCTAGCACTGTAGCTTGTGAGTATTTACCAAATGCTGAATGAATAAATGTATAATTGAATGAATATCTATAATTAATATAATCTCAGCAAAAATAAAAGAGTAGAAACTTTTGAGTACTAAGGGGGTAGGGGAAGGGCTTTTGCCGCAAAGCAAAACGGAAGAAAAATATCATGGAACTGAAGAATCTATGCAAAAGAAGACATGGAGCAGGAGCCCAGGAGCTGGGGACGAGGCACAATGAAACTCATCATCCTAGAAGATAACCTTCAGGACAGTGAATGGGCTGCCAAGTACATCAGAAACTGAATTGTCCAATTTCAACCAAGGCCCAAAAAATATTTCATCCTGGGACTTCCTACAGGGAGCACTCCTCTTTATTGCTACCAGAATCTGATTGAGTATTATAAGAATGGGGACCTCTCCTTCCAGAACATGAAGACATTTAACATGGACGAGTATGTGGGCCTCCCACGTAACCACCCTGAGAGATACCATTCCTTCATGTGGAATAACTTCTTCAAGCACATTGACATTTGCCCTACAAACACTCATATCCTGGATGGGAATGAAGCTGATCTTCAGGCAGAATGTGATGCTTTTGAAAAGAAAATCAAGGAAGCTGGAGGGATTGAGCTTTTTATTGGAGGTATTGGCCCTGTTGGGCACATTGCCTTCAATGAGTCAGGCTCAAGTCAGGCATCTAGGACCCGAGTGAAGACTCTAGCTATGGATACCATCCTAGCCAATTTCTGGTTCTTTGATGGAGATCTCTCAAAAGTTCCCACAAATGCTCTGACTGTGGGTGTGGGTACAGTCATGGATGCCAGAGAGGTCATGACCTTAATTATGGGGACCCACAAGGCATTTGCACTACATAAAGCCATCCAGAAGGGGATAAGTCTCCTGTGGACTGTGTCTGTCTTCCAGCAGCACCCCCATGTAGCATGTGATGAAGATGCAACACTGGAGCTTAAAGTGAAAACTGTTAAGTATTTCAAAGGATTAATGCTTGTTCATAATAAGCTAGTGGAACCACTGTACAGTATGAAAGAAACAGAGGAAAGCCAGTCTTCCAAGAAACCATATAGTGACTAACTTGCCCTCAGAGCCAGCTATCCAGTTCCCCAAAGAGATACAGACTTTGATGGAATGGGTCTTTGGGATAAAATTATTTCATATATACCCACTCCAAACAATGTTTTATTTGCCTTTGATGAAAATGAGTGTAGGTGAATATTTTATATTTGGCTGTAAGGTATGAAACTTACAGAAATGGGTGTTTGTGCTGTAATTTTATTTATTTTCTATTAAAAATACAAAGCCAAGGTAAGAGTTATGCTACTTAGAAATCTATCTCATTGGTACTACCATATGGAAATGGTCCCAGAAAACTAGTTCCTGCCCCTGGCCTTAAAAGTTCAATTAGTATCAATATATTTTTATATTTCTGTGGATCTGTGATATGATTGATTTAGGTGCTTCCTCCAATGATGATGATCACCCCACATTCATGCCCATCCTTCTATCCCATGTGTCTCTTCTCCGTATTGTTCTATAAATCTTCCATAGGAGGCTTTACCATATGCTGGGAACTTTTCTCTAGATCTCATGTTATTGTATACATATTAATGGGACATGCAGGCTATCCATTGCTTCTCCCTTGTTCTCACTACATAATCTGCTTATCTTTCTTTTTTTTGTTTGTTTGTTTGTTTGGGTTTTTTTTTTTTTGAGGCAATTGGGGTTAAGTGACTTGCCCAAGGTCACATGGCTATTAAGTGTCAAATGTCAGAGACCAGATTTGAACTCAGGTACTCCTGACTCCAGGGTCAGTGCTCTGCACCACCTAGCTGTCCCCTGCCCATCTCTCTTTCTAGTCATACATGTCTCTGATATCATCTGTTATTCCTGAAGTCTCTCTTTGGGTGTCCAGCAAGGAAGTTTAAGTTAAATTTCAGGAAATTGATTTGGGTTCTCTTTTAACTTTCCTCCCATTCACTCCTTTCTTTCAAACACTCATAATGCAACAAAGATCAGTTTATTGTAGACCCATTCTAAAAAGAATTGACAGCAAATAAAAAGACTTCAGGGTAAGTGATGACAGTTTGTCAAGCAGTGATGGAGGAAAGGAAGACACAAGGGGATAAATTCACCTGGTCCCAGTGTGGCACAAATTCTATTCAGTTATATCATCTCTTACACTACTGCTTGCCAAGCCAGAAAAAGCTTGAGCTTCTCATGATTACAGTCAGTTTGGAATACTAGTTACCTTTTTCTTTTTCTTTTTTTGCCATTGGCTCATTCCTGTTACTCTTATCTCCACACCCTCACTCTGTCCCTCTTTCCTCTTAGCTAAGAGCAAAAGTTCCCACATTTTCTCTGTCCAGCAAGGATTGTGCCTCCCATGATCCTTCAGCTCCTCTTTCCAGTTGATAAAAACTGTACTTCCCATCAACCCCCTTTAGGATCAGGGACTACACACTGCTTCTCCTGAACCATTCTTCCTTGATAATATAATGGTGCTTTTAATGGCCTCATGTTTTTCCCCTGAAACAAAACATCAACATATTAATAAATGTACTTACTGCCATGCTAGCATAGTGAGGAAGTGTGGCACCTTCTTAACACTGGTCCTTTCATCACTTTAGCTCAGTGTTGAGCACATAATTAATGTTGAACACATTTTTATTGAATCAAATCATCAAACAGCATTCATCAAGTTTATGATGATAAGTCATGCCGTGTGTACTAGGGACTATAGAAGGAAAATTACACAGCCATAATCCCTGCCTTCAAAGAGCTTTCTCCATAATCTTCATTCCCTTAATCTCTTATTCCAAGTCATTTTCCATACTACCATCCCCCCTTCACAATCCATTTCTTCATACAAGTAAGTTGTATGCACCTCTCAGCACCCTGTAGGTTATTCCTAATAGTTAAACAACAACTATAATTACAATGTGTAATTGAGGAGTAATTTTCCAGACTACAGGTGCACAGTTTGCTTGAAATTTATTTGCCTACAAACAAGTTAGTTTAAAGCCTCCCCATCTCCTGTTAGTATCATAAAGGGACCAACTACCTGTCAATACCATCTGTCTTCTCAGTTGTGGATTTAGAATGAAAGCAACCTCTGATATTTTACTGGCTACAAGAAATATTCTTGAGCCCCCAGATATTCCTGGCACATAAGTTGTTGGAAGAAAGATCTTTTGAGAAGTTCTTCAACTTGTCAGATGCTAAACTTAGGAATCATTTATATCACAGTAATAAGAATTATTTAAGGGTCTTCTTTCTGAATAAAAAAATGTACTTCCTCAGTGACCTAACTTATTCCTGAATAGTCTCCTGGTAGAACTGTGTTGTTAGGAAAGCTAGGGCCTACTGACTATTTCTGGCTTGCCATTCACTAGCTAGCTGTGTGTCCTTAGACAGATAACCTAACCTCTCTGAATTTCAGTTTCTGAATTCCTTCCTCTTCTATCATTCCTTGCATTGTACTGGAAAGTGAACAGTAGTGCCTTTCTTCCCTGAAGGTAGAGGGTTGGACAAAAAGACCTATTGCGATGCATTCTAGCTTTTAGAAGTATAATTCTAGAGTATTAGGTCATAAGACAAAAACACAGGGGTAGTGTTATACATGCCAACATCACATATTTCCCCCCTTCACACTCAAGTCTCACTGATACTTAGATAGTTGGCTAGGCGAATGTCATTTCTACTTGCAAAGGAGAGCGCATTAATGCAGCATTTCCACAGTTTTCCCAAGCATTGTTTATAATTGTCAAAATGTGTAGCACTTAATACTCATTAGCTTTTGTATCAAAGACATTTGCACCCTCTTCAGTTTTTGCATTGAGCAGCAGGGGGTCTCTGATTTTGAGGAAATGTCTGGTTGGTGAATGGAGAACCTATGAATATCTGTACAATAAAATGAAAGTATTGCTGTGCAGCTTAAAGATGGCCCAAGTAACTTGGGTGTGAGCTGATGAAATGCCCTCAACATCTAAGAAAGCCATGTCTCCTCTTTAGATCACCCAGCAGCTTAGGGATCAGGATGGTACAGTGGATAGGACACTGGGCCAACAGTCAGGAAGACATGAGTTCAAATTATACTTCAGACACTAACTAGTGGTGTGATCTTTGGCAAGTCAATTGGTCTCATTTTCTTATCTGTGAAACAAGAAGGTTGGACTCAATAGCTCCTAAGGCCTTTTTCCAGCTCTACATTTATAACACTAGGAGAAAATTAAATCCTAAGCTCAGGTCCGTGGCATTCCATTCCATTCCCATATGATAGATACATATTGACTTTGCTATGATTTGGTGACCAAGGAATCATTCCATTCAACAAAAAATTTTAAGCAATCCCATTCACTTTCTAGGATGGCCTTAAAGAAACGCTCTTTATATTTTGAACACACAATGACAACTACAAGAGCTAGTTATTTCAAGTTAAACTTACTAGACAACACTTCCTAAGTAGCTAGAGATTCAGAGCCCTAAGTGAGGGACTTTGATTTATTATTATTATCTTTTAAGCAACAATAATCTGGCAGGGTTTTGCAAGGCAGATTTTGTGCCTGGGCTTGCTGCTTAATTTGCGTAATGATTTCACAAGTGTTCCACAGTAGGCTTCTTGGGTATATATTAATACAGTAGACTTAAAGTCACATATGCACAACAAAACAAATCATAAATAATGAGATACTAAAAACCAACTGTCACTGAGGTAGCAATTACTGGTGTCTCTTTTTTGCTTCAGCGACTCTTTCCTTTTACCCTGAGACATGCAAACAGAACAAACAATTAGCGAAATAATTGATGATCAGTACCTTCAAAGCTTGTGGTGACCTGGTTTATGCTTTATAAGTCTAATAATGAGAACCCCTCTTACTTGGTGATTAGTGAGCTGCCTGGCGTTCTCCAATGAAGCTCGGGAGGTACATCTGTATCAGACAAAAGGTTTTTATCTGCCCTTTACAGTTAGTTGGTCCCTAATGAACTAAGCTTTTGTCCCTTGCTGTTTTTAGATTCCAATTAAATTTGTTTATGGAATAGACAAATAATTAAATATGTCCTCTGTTTTCCAGTACTTAATATTGCCTTCCGATGGGGTTGTGTTACAGTCGGTGGCAATTAACATATACAATAATGTTTTTAATCACTTAAGTAATAAAACACATGCAAAATGTGCCCATGTTTTCTTAATCTTCTTTGGGCTTGTCAACCCATTCTTTTAACTTGGATTGGGTGCTCTAATTACCCTCTGCTGAGCTGCAATAATTCATCTTTTTTTTTTTTCATGAAGAAATAACATCAGTTTTCACTTTTATGCTTGAGGAAGCCAAAGAATGGCAGTTCATCCTGGAGCCTTCAGAGCCCAAAAGGAATGCATTAAGGTTATGACAAACTGATCTTGTGTTGTTCACAGCAAGAGGCATTAAACAGATAAATAGCATGTCATGTTAGCAACTTATGCTAAAGCAATGCTTCTCTCCTCCTTTGTTAGATTTTCTATCTGGCTTCCAGATTAGGTCCTCATGTAAAATATCTGTGGGAGCCATTTTATTAGCATGAAGACATCTGGAAGTTGTTTTTTTCCCCCTCTTTCAAGAAAACTGCTCAACTTCTGAAGCATCATCAAATAAAGTCAAAAGGCCTAAAAGCACAGAATCAGGGGACCAGTCCTTCCTGCTCAGTTCTACATGTTAATTTTCAGTGTCATCTAGAAGTATTTTTTTATTTGAAAGAAGGAAATAAGCATTTATTATGTTCCAGGCAGAGTGCTAAAGACTGTACAAATACTACTTCATTTGATCCTCACAACAATAGGAAAGTGTGTGTCTTTATTATCCCCATTTTACAGTTGAAAAAAGTGAGGCAGACAGAGGTTAAGTGACTTACCCAAGGTTACACGTTTCCTAAGTGTCTGAGACCATATTTGAACCCTTGATACCAGGTCCAATTCTATAATTATTGCACCATCTTAATTGGTTCAGCAAGCATTTATTTATTTATTTATTTAGTTAGTTAGTGGGGCAATGAGAGTTAAGTAACTTGCCCAGGGTCACACAGCTAGTAAGTGTCAAGTGTCCAAAGCCAGATTTGAACTCAGGTCCTCCTGAATCTAGGGTTGGTGCTTTATCCACTATGCCACCTAGCTGTGCCCTCAGCAAGCATTTATTAAGATGGCGGAGAGAACTCTCCTTCGGTACCCTCAAAAAGAATATTAAATCAAGCCTCTTCCAACCAGAGATAATTTAGAAGACTTCAGAAAAGGTCAGTCTCACTTGCGCAAAAGGGAGGCACAGCACAGTGTGGAGGGGGTAGTAGCTAGTCAGCAGGAATATGTAGGCCAAAGCCGAGCAACTGAGGCCCTTGGATCCTGGCTCAACAAACTGGTGGCACAGCAGGCCAGTGGTGAAACCCACCAGCACCAGCTGAGAGGGCAGGCTGCCAGCTAGAGGGCTACCCATAGGGCAGGCACAACCAGGCCTGGCCATTCCAGAGTACCAGAAGCAAGCCCAGGGTGGTGAGAAATCCACAAGCCATAGAGGCCTCAGTGTAGAAAGCCAGTGACAAATCCCCTATACCCCAGCACAAGAAGCTTGAAACACAGACCCTGGTACCCCCATAGCAGACCTCAACTTAAAAAAAAAATAAGCTGCAATATAAGTAAGAAACAAAAAAGAGCTCTTACCATTGAGAGCTTCTGTGTCAACAGGGAAGAGGCAAACACAAACTCAGGTGAGGACAATACTCTCAAATTGCCTACATGTGAAATCTCAAGAGAGAAGATGAATTGGTCTGAAGAACAAAAAGCCTTCTTAGAAGAGCTCAAAAAGGATTTTCAAAATCAATTGAGAGAGATAGAAGAAAAAATGGGGAAAAAAATGAAAGCAACACAAGAAAATTATGAAAAAAGAATCAGCAGCTTGGAAAAGGAAGCACAAAGATTGAATGAAGAAAACAAATCCTTAAAAAATTCATTTGAGGGGGCAGAGCCAAGATGGTGGAGGAAAGACATTAAACACACAGAGTTCCTGATACAATCACCCCAAAAGAGCAATAAAAGAACCCTTGGAGCAGAAAAATACACAAAAATATGGGCTGAGAGTTTTCTCCAGCTATAGATAGATTTCAGGGGGCTGTTCTGGGCCATGAGTAAAGCCTAACCCCGCAATCAGGCCGACACACCAGATACCCACCTGAAGAATTTTCCCCACTGCCTCTGAATTGGCTGTAGCACCAGCATCTTCTGGAACTAAGCATGCAGTGGGGTTGAACAGCTGGTGGGGGTGGGTGGGGGTGGTAAGTGCAGGGGTACCAGTGGACTAAGGGGAAGAATTCGACTGTCCCACCCCAGTGGGGAACCAGGAAGAAATCCTGAGCTGCAGGAGGCCCAGGTGGGTAAGGGGAGCAGGGGAACAGGCTCGTAGAAGCTAAGAACCACACCACAGGAAGCTTTGCTGGTTGGTTGTTTAGTAAGTAGACTTGACATTATCTCTGGATCAGAGAACAGGCCAGGTGAGATTAAAATCTTCTCCTCCCCAAACCAAAACACCTGGGACCCTCTGAAGCTGGGAACAGGAGCGGAGCCAAGAAGCAGCCCCATCCCCACCCCCACACCAGTAGACAGTTTAAAATAAAATAAAATTGAGGCCAGGCAGGCTGATAAGAAGCCCAATCAACCCCCAGGCCATGCTGTAGCTCGAACAGTGTGTCCTGGAAGCAGCACTACACTTTAAGAAGGAGTTAAAAGCCAAGAAATGGTAAACCAGGATGAGTAGGCAGAGAAAGCAGAAGACCATTGAAAACTTTTTTGGGGGAAAGAGACGACAATACAACCTCAGAAGAAGTAGATAATAACATGGTCAAAGCTCCAATATCCAAAGCTTCCAAGAAAAATATGAACTGGTCTCAGGCCACGGACTTGAAAAGAAAGTAGGAGAAATAGAAGGAAGATGTAGAGAAAGGGAGGAAAGAATGGAAAGAGAAATGAGAGTGATGCAGGAGAATCATGAGAAAAAAAGTCAACAGTTTGAAAAGCAAAATGTAAAAGGAGATTAAAAAACTGTCTGATGAAAATAATTGCCTAAGAATTAGGATTGAACAAATGGAAGCTAGTGACCTTATGAGAAATCAAGACACAGTAAAGCAAATCCAATTGAATGAAAAAATAGAGGGCAATGTGAAATATCTCCTTGGAAAAACAGCTAACCTGGAAAATAAAGCCAGGAGAAATAATTTGGAAATCATTGGACTATCTGAAAACCATGACCAAAACACCATCCTCCAAGAGATTGTGAGGGAAAATTGCCAAGCAGAAGCTAAAATAGAAATCAAAAGAATCCACCAATCACCTCCTGAAAGAGATCCCAAAAGGAAAACCTCCAGGAATATTATAGCGAAATTCCAGAACTCCCAGGTCAAGGAGAAATTATTGCAAGCAGCTAGAAAAAAGGAATTCAAATACTGTGGAGGTCCAATAAGAATAAAGCAAGATCTAACAGCTTCTACATTAAAGGACCAAAGGGCATGGAATATGATATTCCAGAGGGCAAAGGAACTGGGACTTCAGCCAAAAATCAAGTACCCAGCAAAACTAATCATACAATCTTTCAGAGGAAAAAATGGGATTTCAATGAAAAAGAGGTCTTTCTGGCATTTGTGATGAAAAGACCTGAACTGAATAGAAAATTTGACTTTCAAATACAAGACCCTGGAGAAGCATAAAAAGGTAAACAGGAAAAAGACTTTATGAGGGATATTAAAAGATCAAACTGTTTATATTCCTACATGGGAAGATAATACTTTGAACTCATAAGAACTATCTCAGTAAGGAATTCACAGAAGACACAGGTCTGAACTGCACATGAAGGGATGATATCTGTAAAGCATTTATGTTTTGTTCTTTGTGGGGCAGATGGGGTGGGATGTCTTATGTCTATGGCCAGATTTGGGCTCGGGGCCTCCTGGGTCCAGCGCTGGTGCTTTGTCCACTGTGCCACCTAACTAACCCATGATGACATCTTTAAAATAGGGTTGAGGTGAAAAAAATTTTTTTTAAATAGGGTTGATGTGTAGGAGGAATAGACTGGGGGAGGGAGAAGGGGAGAGATGGTCTGGGGAGAGGTAGTTCACATGAAGGAAACAAGAAAAAAGCTTATGGAGGGGAGAAGAGGGGGAAGGAGTTGGGGAGTGAGTGAACCTTAATATTATCAGAATTGGCTCAAAGAAGGACTAACATACATACTCAAGTAGGTATAGTAATATATTTTTGCTCTGAGGGAGGGGAGGGATATAAGGGCAGGGGGAAGAAGGGAAGGAGGGAAGGGCAAATTGGGGGAGAGAGCAGTAAAAAGCAAAACACTTTCGAGGAAGATTAAGATGTTCTGCATTGCTACACAAGTATGACATATTGAATTGCTTGATCTCATAGGGAGGGTTGAGCATGGAGGGAGGAAGAAAAACTTAAAACACAGAATTAGCTCAAAGAGCTTAATCTCATCAAAGTGGGCTCATGGAGGGAATAACATTTATACCTAATTGGGAGGAGTAATTTATTTAACCCTACAGGAAAGTAGGAGGGGAAGAGGATAAGGAAGGAAGGGTGAAAAAAGGGAATGCAGAGCAGGGGAGAGGAAAGTCAGAAGTAAAACACTGTTGAGGTATAGGTAAAAAGAAGATAGAAAATAGAGTAAATATAATGGGAAGGGAATAGGATGGAGGGAAATAGTTATGATAATTGATTATAATGGCAAAATGTATGGTACCTACTTTTCTGGGCTATTATGAAGAAAATTCTCTGTCAAGTTTAAGGTATTATATACAGGTTATGATGAACAGAAGACTATCAGAAAAACCTGGAAAGACCTACATGAACTGAAGCAGAGTCAAATGTACTGTATACAAAATAACAGCAATAGTGTAAGATGATCTGCTGGGAAGCATGTGGTTATTTTCAGCAAGGCAATAATTCAATATAACCCTGAAAGACTTATGAAAATGGCAGCCCATCTACAGAGAAAGAACTGATAGTATCTGAAAACAGATGGAAACGATTTTTAAAAAAATTTTTTTTCCTCTTTGACAATTCCTTAGTCTGAAGTTTTGAGGTTTTTTGACTGTTTTCTCTCACAACCTAGCTAATATGGGAATGTTTTCCTTGATTACTCATGTATAATTTATTTTGAATTGCTTGAGTTCTTGTGGGCGGGGGGTGGAAATGGAGGGAGGAAGAGAAGTTGGAACACAAAGGTTTTTTTTATTTATTTTTTTAGTGAGGCAATTGGGGTTAAGTGACTTGCCCAGGGTCACACACAGGTAGCAAGTGTTATGTGCCTGAGGCCGGATTTGAACTCAGGTACTCCTGACTCCAGGGCCAGTGCTCTATCCACCGTGCCACCTAGCTGCCCTGAATACAAAGTTTTTAAAAATTGATGTTAAAATTTTTTTACGTATATTTTGGAAAATAAAATTCTATTAAAAAAAATTCATTTGGCCTAATGGAAAAAAAGTGCATAATCTCACTAAAGAAAACAATGCCTTAAAAATTAAAATTGGACAATTGGAAGATAATGACTCCATGAGATACCAGGAATCAGTCAAACAGACTCAAAAGAATGAAAAAAATAGAAGAAAATGTGAAATACCTCATTGGAAAGACAACTGACCTGGAAAACAGATCCAGGAGAGATAATTTGAGAATTATTGGACTGCCTGAAAGCCATGATCAGAAAAAGATCAATTTGAAACTATGCCCAAAGGCCTATAAAACTGTGCATACCCTCTGATTCAGCAATACCACTATTAGGTCTATATCCCAAAAAGATCATAAAAAATGGAAAAGGACCCACACATACAAAAATACAAAATATTTATAGCTGCTCTCTTTGTGGTGGCAAAAAATTGGAAATTGAGGGGATGGCTATCAATTGGGGAATGGCTGAACAAGTTGTGGTATATGAATGTAATGGAATATTATTGTGCTGTGAGAAATAAGAAATGATAACTAGTCAGATTTCAGAAAAACCTGGAGAAACTTACATGAATTGATACTGAGTGAAATGAGCAGAACCAGGAGAACATTGTACACAATATCAATAACATGTAATGATCAACAGTAATAGACTTAACTCTTAGCAATACAGTGATCCAGGATAATTTCAAAGGACTCATAATGGAAAATGTTCTCCACATCTAAAAAAGAAAGAACTGTGGAATCTGTATGCAGATTGAACCATACTGTTTCTACATTTTTTGTTTTCTTTTCCTTTTTTGAAGTTTTTCCCTTCTGTTCTGATTCTTCTTTCACAACAGGACTAATGCACAAATATGTTTAATGTGATTGTATATATATAACCTATATCAGATTGCTTTCTGTCTTGGGGAGGAGGGAGGGAAGGGAGGGAGGGAGAAAAATTTGGAACTAGAAATCTTATAAAAACAAATGTTGAAAACTATCTCTACATGTAACTGGAAAATAATAAAATGCTTTTATGATTTAAAAAAAATTCTTATTGACTTGACTAAAGAACAACAAAAAGAACAATTCATTTAGATGATAGAATGATAGAATGCATTATTATGTATAATAAGGTTGGAAAAGTAGGCTGTAACCAGGTTATGAAGGGTTTTAAATTAAATAAGAATTTTTCAATCTTCAAGACAATAAGAGAGTCACTGGAGCTTATCAAATAAGTGAATGTCATAGTCATACCTGGAGTTTAGAAAAAAAGCTGTGACAGCTCATATAGCTGTGTGAGAAGGGATTAGAGAAAGGAGAGACTTTAGCCAGAGAAAACAATGGGGAAGCAAATGCAGTTGTTCAGGTAAGAGGTAACAAGGGCTTGAATTAAGGTGTTAGGTGTGTAAGCAGAGGGAAGGGAATTGATGTGAGAGATGTTATAAGCAGTAAAGAAGGAACTAGTGGACAAGGAGAGGTCAGAAATTAGGGAGAGAAGTTATCATTTAGGAGGAAATCTCCTATTGTAGAAAGGAGGGGATGGGATCAAGGGAATAACAAGAGAGGCTGGCCTTGGGGAGGAGAAGTGCCACCTCTCTTCATGAGAGACTAGGAAAAAAAAAGTAAAAAGTAAATGAGACAGTACTGAGGAGAGGTAGTTTATGACAGAATTGATTCTTGTGAAGTATGAGGGGAGATATCAGAAGGAGTTGATGGGTGTTGGAGGGTGTGTATGTGACTTGAGAAAAGAAGAGAAGTTGTTGTCAAACAGGTAAGAACAAACTGATGAGAGATACAGTGGAAAGCACACACTTGAGAGTAGATAACATAAATAGGGCCCTATCAACACAGTTGTGTGACTTTCTTCAGTGGCATTCTGGGTCACTAAGCAGGAGTAGGGAAGGTTTTTTGTGACAATAATCCAGAGTTGCTGTTCAGAATGAGATGAGAAACAATAGGACAGTGGGTAAATAGTATAAGAGAAGATACATCCAGGACTAGATAGGGTAGCTAGGTATCCAGTGTCTTCTGGAGAGTGTCATCTTCCCAGGTGACAGGAGCCTGGGAATGCAGTTTAACAACAGAACAAGAGTTCTGGAGAACATGATTGCTGTTGTTGTTTGTCCTTTGTTCTCAAAAAGGACCAGTCCCATCAGGAAGGTGATGTCTTGACTAGCAAGTGAAGTGGATTTAAGTGAGAAGTGAGAAGATAGAGTAGGATAGGGACTTGGGGGAGATAGACTGAAAAGGATAGGTTTTAGGGAGTAGGGAGCAGTAGCAAGGGAATGGACCTATGTAGACATCCACAGGAATTTCAGTAAGAGCCACTGGACAGAAGACCAACATTCTCTTCCCAGTAGCAATGGTCATATGGATCTGAATATTATTCCCTGAGATTAAAGGGTGGGGTGTGCATGGGCTGGGATAGAACAGATGACAAGATCCCTTTACTGACTTGGTCTTGGACTTGAGGTCAAAGACCTCTGAATAGGATGAGGCTCCCAGTTTGAGGCCTGTCTGGTTACAGAGGGTTGAGGGATGGTTGACCTATTCACCTTGTAGCTTTCTCACAGTGGAATATCCCTTCATACCTGCAGACTCCTTCTCCCATTGGTGAGTTCTTGGAGCCTCTATTTTGTTAAGGTGCCTAGACTGGCCACCCTCAATTCCTCTCCTGTAATGTTCCCTTGTGCCTTCTTATCCCATTCCTTATTTTCAGTTCTCTTTTATGGACTTTTCTCTCATTAAAACATAAACTGCTTGAGCGTATGTACGATCTTTCTTTTTGCTTGTATTTTCCTCCAGCATTTAATACAGTACCTGACACATATTAAGTATTTAACAAATGTTTGTTGACTGACTGATTGAGCCTTCAATCAACAGCCAGGCCCACTTCAAAACTGAGTTGATTTTTAAAAAAATAATAAACATTTTAATTTATATTTTTGGGTTCCAATTTTTATCCCTCTTTCCCTTCCTCCCCTTCCCCCTCCCTGAGGTGGCAAATAATCAGATATGGGTTATACATATATGATTATGTAAAACTACCATATTTGTCATTTTATACAATAAAACTTGATTAAAATAAAAATGAAAGAAAATGAAAAATAGCATGCTTCAGTCTGTTCCATCAATATTAGTTCTTTCTTTGGAGGTGGATAGTATGTTTCATCAATAGTCCTTTGGGAATGTCTTAGATCATTGTATTGTGAATAGTCAAGTCATTCACAGTTCTTCATCAAACAATAATGCTGTCTCTGTGCACAATGTTCTCTTGGTTCTGCTCACTTCACAACATATCATTTCATATGTGTTTTTCTAGACCTTTCTGAAGTTATCCTGCTTGTCATTTCTTATAGCACAATAATATTCCATCACCATCATATACCACAGTTTGTTTAGCTATTCCCCAATTTTTTGAGGGGCAGGGCAATGAGGGTTAAGTGACTTGCCCAAGGTCACACAACCAGTAAGTATCAAGTATCTGAGGCTGGATTTGAACTCAGGAACTCCTGAATCCAGGGCTGGTGCTTTATCCACTGAACCACCTAGCTGCTCCCTCCATTCCCTAATTGATGGGCATTCCTTTGATTTCCAGTTCTTAGTCACCACAAAAAGAGCTGCTATCAATATTTTTTGTATAAATAGGTCTTTTTCTCTTTTGGGAGATGTCTTTGGGATATAAACCTAGCAGTGGTATTGCTGGATCAAAAGGGATGCACAGGGACAGCTAGGTGGCACAGTGGATAAAGCACCAGCCCAGGATTCAGGAGGACCTGAGTTCAAATCTGACCTCAGACACTTGACATTTACTAACTGTGTGACACTGGGGAAGTCACTTAACCCTCATTGCCCCTGTAAGGAATTAATTGTGATCTGGGGTTTTCTTGATCCTATCTTTGCTTCATTATGGTCAGACTGAAAAAATGTAAGCTTAAAAGCCTAAGAGAAGATGGGTGTGTTCTTTGAGAGATAATTGAACAAACAAGAGGAACTCTGACCACAGGGAACATTTATTGAAACTAAGTAACTAAGCGTTCCCTAATAGCTCCACCACACCCACATGGGCCTGGCCAGATTATAATGGGGGCAGCCCATGTGGGTGTGCTGAGGCAATTGGAGACTCAGCATGACTAGGAACCACCCCTTCCTGTGGGAGAGACAGTTAGAGGCAGTTAGAGAGAAGAGTGTTCTGAGAGAAACAGAGAAGGAAAGTAGACAGAGGAGCTGTTGATGTTTGACCTTCAGACCAAAACAGAAGAGACTGCAAGCTAATTCTCGTTAGAGCTACAAATTTTGGGTGGTGGTGAGTTTTTGTTTTTGAGGCAAAGCTAGCTCTTTGGAGCTAGCTGGGCTGGAGGCAGGTTCAGGGTGCCTGGGGCATTTTAACCCCAGGGATTTGGATTCTTTCTCATTATCCCTAGCTCTATTAATCTCACTTGTGTTTTGAACTTGTTCCCATTAATAAACCCGTTTTGTTTTTGAAAGAGGCTGTTTCCTGCCCAATTAATTCTTCCCATACTAAATTTGTCCCTTACACCCTGCAAAAAAAGAAAAAGGAAAAGGAAAAAGGGATGCACAGTTCTACAGCCTTTGGGAATAGTTCCAAATTGCTTTCCAGAATGGCTGGAACTTTTTACAACTCTACCAACAGTGGATTAGTGTCCCAGCTTTCCCATAGCCTCTCCAACATCCATGTGGTTTTTTATATTTGCCATTCTGATAGGTGTGAGGTGATACCTCAGAGTTGTTTTAATTTTCATTTCTCTGAATGATAATTATCTAGAGCATTTTTTCATATGATTATAGATAGTTTTCATTTCTTTGTCTGAAAACTGCTTGTTCACATCCTTTGACCATTCATCAATTGGGGAATGACTTGATGTAGTTCTCTATATATTTGAGAAATGAGGCCTTTATCAGAGATATTTGTTTCAAAAATTCTTTCCCAGTTTTCTACTTCCCTTGTAGTCTTGGTTCCATTAGTTTTGTTTATGCAAAAGTTTTTTAATTTTATATAATCAAAATGTTCTATTTTACATTTTATTTTCTGTATCTTCTTTGGTCCTAAATTCTTCCCCTGCCCATAAATCTGACAGATGAATGATTCCATACTCCCTTAATTTGCTTATGGTATCATCCTTTATGTGTAAATCATGTACCCATTTTGACCTTATTGTGTATACAGTGTGAGATTTTGGTCTATACCTAGTTTCTGTCATACTGTTTTCCAGGTTTCCCAGAAGTTTTTGTCAAATAATGAATTTTTGTTCCAAAAGCTTGGATCTTTGGGTTTATCATATCATAGATTACTATAGTCATTTAACATAATATAATTTCTATCTATTCTATTCCATTCATCTACTTCTCTTTTTCTTAGCCAGCACCAGATTGTTTTGACAAGTACCACTTTATAATACAATTTGAGATCTGGTACTGCTAGACCACATTCTTTTATATTTTTTTTTCATTGATTCCCATGATATCCTTGAACTTTCCAGCTAAATTTTGTTATTGTTTTTTCCAGCTCTATCAAATTATTTTTATAGTTTGATTGGTATAACAATAAATAAATAAATAAACTTAGGTAGGATTGTCATTTGCATTATATTGGCTCTGCCTACTCATGAGAAATTGATATTTTCCCAATTGTTTAAATCTGACTTTATTTCTGTGAAAAGCATTTTGTAGTTCTGGTCCTATAGTTGCTGTGTTTGTCTTGGGAGGTAGACTCCCAAGTATTTTATATTGGCCACAGTTATTTTAAATGGAATTACTCTTTCTATCTGTTGTTCCTGGACTTTATTGGTCCTATATAGAAATACTGATGATTTATGTTGGTTTATTTTGTATCCTGCAACTTTTACTAAAGCTATTAATAATTTCAAGTAGTTCTTACTTGATTGTCTAGGATTTTCTAAGTATAATATAATATCATCTGCAAAGAGTGATAGTTTTGTTTCCTTGTTACCTATTCTACTTCCTTTAATTTCTTTTTCTTCTCTTATTGCTATAGCTAACATTTCTAATACAATATTAAATAATAGAGCTGATAATGGGCATCCTTGGTTCATCCCTGATTGTATTGGGAAGGCTTTTAGCTTATGGCCATTACAGATAATGCTTGCTGATGGTTTTAGATAAATAGTACTTATCATTTTAACGTAAGCTCCTTTTATTCCTCTGCTCTCTAGTGTTTTTAATAGGAATGGGTGCTGCATTTTGTCAAAGGCCTTCACTGCATCAATTGAGATAATCATATGATTTCTGTTGCTTTTGTTATTGATATGGTCAATTATGCTGATAGTTGTCCTAATATTGAACCATCCCTGCATTCCTGGTATAAATCCCAACTGGTCATAATGTATGATAAAAATGAGTTGATTAACTCTCCTCCTGGTTGGGAGTGGGGCATATGATCTTTGGAGGATCCTGGAGGTGAGAGCTAGGTGGCAACAAGCCAGATGGCTAGATGCCTGCATTGACTAGTCTTTCATTCTGGTCAGAGACTGGAGACTGGAGGCTGGAGGTATGTCAGTGTGAGCCTCCATCCCATTTTTTGTAATGCTTTGATGATGCTTAGAATATGAATATGGTTTACCACTGGTATGGGAAGAATGGTATTTGGTTACATTTTTAATTTAGTGGATGTTATACTGAGAATGAAGTAATTGTGTCTTTCATCATTTCCTTAACTGCAGAAAGAATTTATGGCTTCTCTTTTCTCCCAAATTTTTTTCGGGGTTGTCTAACTGTAGCCAATATTCATCTCCATTTTTTTCATTTGATTTTCATAGAATCACATACTCTTTGGGTTGGAAGGGACCTCAGAGTCACTCAGTCAGTGCAAGCTAGCCAGCCAGCCTGTCAGTCAAGAACAATTTATTACAGGTTTACTATATGCCAGGCATTCAGAATGCATCTATAAGCAGAAATACAGTCCCTGCCCTCAAGGAGCTTACACTCTAAAGAAGAAGACAACATATAAAGGGAAACTGAAAATGGGGGTGGGGAGTATTCCCAGGTCACTGTGAAGGAGAAACTGGCATTATGGAATTACAAAGAGAGGTCTTAGAGTATATTAGTGAAAAAGGGTGCTAGCTACCTGGGATGTCCCATTTTAGAAGCGGAGCTTTACAGTAATGTTTCTTTTTAGTATTCAAACTGTCTCCTAACCATACACTGCTGTTTGGGAGGGAAACAACATCTACTATCTCTTTTAACAACCATCTGTCTTTATTTTATCTTTTTTGTGATTCAAAGGCTAGTTACACTCAGCCAGCTAAATAGAGAAGACTAGGCATTTTACAAATTCTGTCTTTTGAACTCCTTTTCTCTTACTGCAGGTCCTCAGAACAGTTTAAACTCTTATTTGAATTATAACTCCCAAATTTTAATTCCTATCATATCACTGATCATTAATCTATTGACTTTAAATGATCACAACTGCCCAATTTAAGAAACTTCAAAGAATCCATGTAGAATTGGGGTAATAAAGTTTTTTTCAATCCTCAAGATGCCCCCAGTTGCCATGCAAATCAACTTGAAGAAAACCTGACTACTCCCCCCACCACCACCGCTTTTTTTAACCTTTTGTTCTGTATTCCTTCATTTAGGGGCAGCTAGGTAGCACAGTGGATAGAGCACTACACCTGACCTTGGGAGCACCTGAGTTCAAATCTCACCTCAGACACTTACTAGACGTGTGACTCTGGGTAAGTCACTTAACCCCAATTGCCTCAAACATCTGGGGGCCATCTCCAGTCCTCCTGATACATATCTTGCCATGGACCCAGATGGTTCTGGAGGAGAGAGTGAGGTTTGTGACCTTGAATAGCCCTGCCTCACTCAAATCCAATTCATTAGAAGCCATGACATCACCCAATGTATGGTCCTCCTTGAGAATGAAAGACAAACAACAATTTCTTCATTTGCTGTGCATTCCTGCCAATAGCAAAATTGCTGGACTCCTTACATTTTTATTCACTTATCTCAGAGTTCACACAGGATTAATGGCACTCAACATATAAGAATAATTAATGAAAATAGGTCATGTTTGGGGAAATAGGGATAGAGAAAATAAGATATTTGCTCTCTATACTCCTCATACACTCAAACACATATACATAACACTGGCAAACCTTTCTCTAACTCTTGGGACATTCTTTAAAGGATGTACATTTTCTTTGTTGTTCTTGTTGTTGTTTATGGGGCTATGAGGGTTAAGTGACTTACCCAGGGTCACACAGCTAGTAAGTGTCAAGTGTCTGAAGCTGGATTTGAACTCAGGACCTCCTGAATCCAGGGCCGGTGCTTTATCCACTGCATCACCTAGCTGCCCCAAGGATGTACATTTTCCAAAAAGGCACCAATAATCTAGATATTTCAGAACAAACTAAACCGATTATGACTCTAAAGCATGAAAAGGATGAAGTATGAATGAAGCTAAAGACAATGAAAAATTTAAAAATTAAAAAATTTTTAATTAAAAAATTTTAAAATAATACCTTTACCCTTTGAGCCCCTCAATGATCCCCCATCACCACCCTCTAATTTTAGTATCTCTATAACTGTCAGGTCCTTCCCTGATGCCTACAAATATCCTAATATCCCCCATTTTGAAAAAGTCTTCACTTGATAGATGCTACCATTCCCTAAAGCAGTCATCTTATGTCACTCCCAACTATTAGAAAAAGTTCTCTATACTCACTGACTCAATTTCTTCTCTTCCTGCTCACTTGTCACTTACCTGCAATCTGGCTTTGATCCTCATCACTCAAGTGAAACTGCTGTCTCCATGGTTAACAATGATCACTGCATTTCCAACTCCAGTGGCCTTTTCTCAGTCTTCATAATTCTTGATCTCTCCATAGCCTCTGACATTGTTGATTAACCCCTCTTTCTAGATACTTTCTACTCTCTGAGTTTTTTCTTTCTTGTTTTTCTTCCATCTCTGTTGCAATATCATGATCCAAATCCTATGCTCCTAACTATAGATGTGCCTAGGACTCTGACCTGTGTCTGTCTTTGTGTATATGTCTGTGTCTGTCTCTATCTCTGTCTTTGCATTTCTGTCTCTGATCTTATAAGTTCTTCAGCTCTCAAATATCATCTCTCTGCAGATGACTCTCAGAGGTATATATCCTGCTTTCATTTATTCCTGAACTCTAGTACCACATTGAAATAGTGGACATCTCCAATGGAATGACTCATAAGCATCTCCTCGAGCTGAACATGTCCACAACAGAATTCACAATTTCCTAAACCCTTCCAGCTTCCTAACTTTCTTATTTTTGTCTAGAACAGCATCATCCTTACAGTCACCAAATTTTGTGTAACCTCAAGTCATCTTTGGGCAGCTAGTGGACCTGGAGTCAAGAAGATTTGAGTTCAAATTCAGCCTCAGACATTTTCTAGCTATGTGACTCTGGCCAAGTCACTTAACCCTTTTCACCTCAGTTTCCTCATCTGTAAAATGAGCTGAAAAAGGGAATGGCAAAACACTCTAGTGTCTTTGCCAAGAAAATCCCAAATAGGGTCATGAAGAATTGGACATAACTGAAATGAATGAACAACAACAGTCATCTTTAATTCTTCACTTTCCCTCACCCTTCATATCCAATAAGTTGACAGGTTTTATCTGTTCTACTTCTATAATTTAATTCACATTCATTCCTGTCTTTTCATTTGCATAGTCACTACTGTAGGCCTTCAACACCTTGCTTGAACTATTTCTATAGCCTTCTAATTGGTCTCTCTGTATTCCGTTTCTCCCACATCTAGTCCTCCCTCCACACAGCTGCCAAAGTGAGATTACTAAAATGCAGATTTGATCTTCTTGCTCAAGGAGTGTTGGCAGGTTCTCTATTGACTTTATTGTGGGGTTTTTTTTGGGGGGAGGGTTGGTTTTTTGTTTTTTGTGGAGCAATGAGGGTTAAGTGACTTGCCCAGGATCACACAGCTAGTAAGTGTTAAGTGTCTGAGGCCGGCTTTGAACTCAGGTCCTCCTGACTCCAGGGCCAGTGCTCTATCCACTGCACCACCTAGTTGCCCCTCTCTATTGACTTTAGAACAAAATATAAAGCCTGTTGTTGCCTATTTAGAGCCTTTCTGCTCTAACCTACCTTTCCAGGCTTATTACACCTTTCCTTTACATTCTTTAAGTTCCAGACAGAGTGCACTATTCACTTTCCTCTTTCACAATATTCCATCACAATCTGTTTGTCCATGAATGAAATACACTCTCTCTTCAGCTTTACCTCTTGGAATCCTTAGGGCCCTTCCATATGACATGGACTCTAAGCTTTTCACCATTTTCCTCCAAATATTCTCCTATTTACCTCTCTTCAATGATTCTCCATCACCTACCAAATAAAGTATAAATTCTTCACTCTTCATTCAATGCCTTCCATAGTCTTACTCTAACCAATCTGTCCATTCTTACCTCATATGATTCCCCTGTACTGTCATGTTTAATCCAAATCAAACTACTCTTCTTTTTTCCTGCTGAGCCTATTATCTCTCATCTCTGTGCCTTTTCTCACTCCATTGTCCATGCTTATACTAGACTTCTACCATATCATTTCTATCTGTTGAAACCCCATGGTATCATTCTGATGACAAATCTTGAATGAAGACTCCTGACACCCCTAAGCCCTTCAACCCTAAAGAAGTAACCTAAAAAAAAAAAAGAAGTAACCTGTCTTTCCCAAAATTTCTTATAGTTCTTAATCTGGACCTCTCCTTTTGCCAACTTTGATATTATAGGATCACATATTTACAACTAGAAGAGGATTCAGAGGCTATCTAGTGTGTCTCCCTCATTTTACTGTTGAGGAAACTGAGGCCCAGGGAAGTTAAGTGATTTGCCTAAGGTTCCATAGGTAGTAAGTGATAGGGACAGTCATTTTTGTACTCATTCTGTTTCACTTCACCAATCAGATTGTAAACCACATGAGAATGTGACCTATGTTCTTTATATTTTTGTATCCCTAACAATTAGCACAGCTCTGATACATAAAAAGTGCTCAATCCATATTTTGTAGATTTCATTGACTATACCATGGTATGAAATTCGTGGGCAGGTAACTATAGATGTCTAGTTTTTCCAAGTATTGGCATCTCACAATCCCCAAAGAGTAAGCCATTTGGATTTTGGCAGTCAGTTCCAAGATTTCTCCCATTTATATGCACATTTAGTGCACAGACGGTAAGTGAGAACTAGGCTCTGGGTAACCAACACATTAGCATGTGTGAAAATAACTCAATTAACGCAGGTACAATGTGAACATAGCCATTAATTCCACTGGAAACAATGGCTTCTAGTGCTAGGACCAATGCAGGATCTTGCAGATGGTGTTAAGCCAATAATTTTTTCAAAGACACAATGCTGCAGCTGTAGAGCTGGCAAAATGCGACAACTTTGGAGAGAATAAGTCAGATTTTATCAGGAAGACCGACACTTGACCACATGAGTATCTCGGCTTACTGGGATGTGTTCCAAAATCCATCCATCTCATCCAGTGTGACAGCCACAAAAAAAGAAAGAAAGAAAGAAAGAAAAAAAACAGCCACACTTCACATCTCTGTATCAAGTCATGTCTCTGTCACACTAAGGCTGACAGAATAAATATATGACATCTCCCAATGATACTTCCCAAAGTCTCTCAATTAAAAAAAAGTATATATGCTTGTAAAAGAATAGGCTTAGTATCCAAACTGGCTAAAAACTGTTTTTTTTTTTCCCTATGGCCAAAAACTATCCTAAATAAAGAGAAAGATTATGATAGCATTAATTTTGTAGTAAATAATTGGATCCCTCAGAATTCTGCCCATATAATAGGTTACATTCTAGAAGGACCTAAGTATTACTTATAGATTAAAACTGGATAGATTAGATATAATAGGAATCATAGAGATAAAGGATTTAGAGCTTCAAAGAATCTGAGATATTGTTCAGTCTAATCTTCTAATTCTACATATGAGGAAATTGAGGCTAAAGAGATTGTGACTTCTTTTATTTGTTCTTTTGTTTGTTTGTTTTATTCTTTTTTTTTTTTTTTTTTGGTGAGGCAGTTGGGATTAAGTGATTTGCCCAGGGTCACACAGCTAGTAAGTGTCAAGGGTCTGAGGCCGGATTTGAACTCAGCTCCTCCTGAATCCAGGGCCAGTACTCTATCCACTGTGCCACCTAGATTCCCCCCCCCCCCGTTTTATTTATTCTTGACTCTGCCATCAACTAGCTATGTGACTTGGGCCTCATCTCTATGAACCTCAGCTCAGCTGAAAAATGAAGGGTGTGGATTACATGAACCTTAAGTTCATTTCTAATTCTTGAATTCCATGTTTTTGTTCTAATCATCTAATGTTTCAAAGACTACTGCAGTCTTTCAAATGTTGGTCGTGTAAAATTCTCTTAAGAATGACTGTTTAGCAAGCAGTCTTTTGTGTGTGTTGAATTTTCCCACTTCTGTACTTTTATTCATCCTTTTCTCCCTTCCTGGGATGCTCTTCCCATATTTATACTGATCATAATTCTGTCTATCATTAGGGTCAAGCTCAAATTTCAACTTTTCCATTAAATCAATTCAGTCCAATTCAGCACACATTTTTAGAGTAATTACTATGTAAATTGTCCTAGATGTAAAGGAGGAAACAGATTAATAAGAAATAGTCCACTTTCAAGGGGCTTATGATTTAACAGAGACTTTTAAAATTGTGTTCAGGTTCTAGGATTCTCTGATTTAGAGCAAACACCAATAACATAATGCAATAGCACTCAAATGAATTAAGGTTCTATTTACATTTTTATTGTCAACTCTAATCATTTGAGAATTTAGAGGGGAGAAATGCTTTCTAATTATCACAGACAATGCTGCATGTCAGTTAACAATTGTTGCCTTATTCAACAAGAGCACCTGATCTTTTACTAGGTTTGAGGTGGGGAAGAGGTATTACAAGATATGAGTGAATGGTCCTTATCATCAAGAGGTTTCTACAATAGTCAGAATAAGATAACAAGTATACATCTCCCCTACCCTTATGCCCATCATAGGATGTAAGCTCTTTGAGGGCAGGAAATGTTTCATTTGTCCTTGTAGACTCAGTACTACCTAAAAACTTGACATATAGGATGTGCTTAATAAATGATGAGGGAAGGAAGAATGAGCATTTATTAAGCATCTACTATGTGCCAGGCACTGTGCTCAGCACATTACAGATATCTCATTTGATCCTTACCACAACTCTGTGAGAAAAGTGCCAATATGATCTCCATTTTACAGTTGAGGAAACTGAGGCAGACAAAGGTTAAGTGATTTGCCCAAGGTCACACAGCTAGTGAGTCTGAAGACAGATTTGAACTCAAATTTTCCCGATTCCTGATCTTATCCATCTTGCTGCCTCAGTACATTTTGATCAATTGATTGATTACCAGAGAGTTAGTTGGCCACAGAAACTGATGAAGACAGTCTGTTGAGGTGTAGAGGACTTGTATCCTGCATCCATGGAAGATATAACCATACTGATGAATTCATGGATACTTAAAGAGTGAAATATAGACTTACATATTTTACATCCATACATATATATCACTATGCCAAGGACCTATCATATATATAGACCACCTATGTAGCAAAAGCTAGGGATTCAATATGGAAAAGTCAAATAGGACACTAGTCATATCAACAGTTCCCCAGGGTGAGAATTCTCTCCCTTGAGGCAGATTGCAAAATATCTTTAATTCATAGACTTAGAAAGTTGCCTGAGGCTCTAGGAGGTCAAGTGATGGTATTTGAACATGTTTCCCTGATCCCTGCACCAGCATACTTTCCACTAGGCCACACTGCTTCAGTAGCAATAGTAGTCCCCTAGAAAAGGAAGTTCTCCAAATTGTGGAGAAGATCCTCAATTGAGTATTTATAAAAACTCATAGGTAAGAATTGTACTGAACGAGAAGGCATGGGGGTAGTGATCTGTACTGGTGGCAGATGGAATCATGGATGTCCCAAATTTTGAAGCATATATCTTTTTATATCCTAATCACCTGGTATATTTCTGGGTACTTGGTGAGCACTCAATCAATGCATGCTTATTGTTGATGGAAAACTGTTCATGATGGTCGATATCTTCTACATGATCTTATTACTTCCTGTAGTGCAATAGTAAATTTGGGTTGTTCACCTTAACCATCTTGGAACTGCTGAAGTCATTTTGAGATTTTTAGCTTCCTGAGTTGGAGAGGGTGCTTTACCAAAATGCCAGTCAGAATTAATTCAAAAGATATTCATTGCAGCTCCCCAAGGCCTTGAGTTATTGGCATGTTGTTTTTCATTGACATATTTTGATGTAAGGTAGCATTTTAACTAGGGTGGGGAGAGCATGATTTGGGATGATTCAAGCAGTAAGTCACCAGGGACTATATTTATAGTCATTCTAATTCTCTGCTTTTACAGGGATCATCTGATATTGTAATTCCCACCCATTTAAAAAGTTTCAACACCCTAGCTTTGCTTTGATTATGAAATCTTTCACCTTCCTAAAATTACTATGTAGCTTGTATTTCATCTAAGATAGAATAAAATTGAATATTAGATTTGTTTTAATAATTATGGAAGGAAATTTGTTAAAACCCTTGATATACTTGGGCACATTCACTGAGGCTGTAAATCTTGGGTTCACTGATCTTATAATGACATCAACCAAAAGGAAAAAGAAATTCCAGTGATAGCCCTGCTACACAGTACTTGAATTAAAAATTGTCTTTTTTTTGAAGTCTTCACATATACTAATTATAAAAAGTCAGGTAAACAATGCTTGTTATCTATCTCCCTCAAATGTTAAAAAGACAGAATCATGGATAAGTGAAACTTGTTGCTAGAGGGGACCTTTTATAATATCTGGTCTGATATTCTCATTTTATAAAGGAGGAAAATGAGGCCCATGGAGGTAAAGAGACTTACCCAAGGTCACACAAATAACTAACAGCACAACTAGAAATAGAACTCAGGTGAACTCTAGTGCTAAGGCGGATGACTTCAACATAGGAAATTTTTTTGAGGTAGGGTGGATATGAATCTGTGATTTCATTAGTGGAGGGAAGCCACTCCATTGATGCATACAAATCAGCAACTCATCTTAGAGAGCTGCAGGCAGCATTGAGTCACTTGCCCATGGGCATAATGCAAGTATGTATCAAAGGCTGGACTTGAAGCCAGGTCTTTCTGACTCAAGGCTAATCTTCTATCTACTAATACCATATTAGCTCTTAGGGGTACTAGAGTAAAAGGAAAAAAAAAGATTTAGCACAGTTTCCTTTAAAGAACTCATAACTGAGCATGGAATAATTTATCTGTCAGATTTTTAGACAGAGGAAGAATTTAGGACCAAAGAAGATATAGAGAACAAAATAAAATATAAAATAGATCATTTTGGTTATATAAAGTTATAAAGGAGCATCTAGGTGGTACAGTGGATAAAGCACTAGCCCTGGATTCAGGAGGACCCGAGTTCAAATATGGCCTTAGACACTTGACACTTACTAGTTGTGTGACCCTGGGCAAGTCACTTAAACCTCATTGCCCCCCCCAAAAAAAAATGTAAAGTTTTTGCACAAACAAAACTAATGGAACCAAGATTACAAAGGAAGCAGAAAACTGGGGAAGAATTTTTGAACAAATATCTCTGATAAAGGCCTCATTTATCAATTATATAGAGAACTGAGTCAAATTTTTTAAAAAACACAGGTCATTCCCCAATTAAGAAATGGCCAAAGTATATGAACAGGCAGTTTTCAGACAGAGAAATCAAAGCTATCTATAATCATATGAAAAAATGCTCTAGATTACTATTGATCAGAGAAATGCAAATTAAAACAACTCTGAGGTATCATCTCACACCTATCAGAGTGGAAAATATAACAAAAGAGGAAAATATTGGATATTGGAGGGCATGTGGGAAAGGTGGGATGCTAATCCACTGTTGGCAGAATTGTGAAAAGATCCAACCATTCTGGAGAGCAATTTGAAACTATGCGCAAAGGGCTATAGAACTGTGCATACCCTTTGATCCAGCAATACCACTGCTAGGTTTATATCCCAAAGATATCCCCCAAAAGAGAAAAAGATCTATTTGTACAAAAATATTTATAGCAACTCTTTTTGTGGTGGCCAAGAATTGGAAATCAAAGGAATGCCCATCAATTGGGGAATGGCTAAAGAAACTGTGGTATATGATGGTGATGGAATATTATTGTGCTATAAGAAATGGCAAGCAGGATGATTTCAAAAAGGCCTGGAAAGACCTGTATGAACTGATGTATAGTGAAGTGAGCAGAACCAAAAGAGCATTATGCACAGATTTCAATATTTTTTGATGAAGAACTGTGAATGACTTGACTATTCTCAGCAATACAATGATCAGAGACAGTCCCAAAGGACTACTGATGAAACATACTATCCACCTCCAAAGAAAGAACTGATATTGATTGAACACAGACTGACCCATGTGATTTTTACTTTCATTTATTTTCTTTTATTTGAGTTTTCTTGTACAAAAATACTAATATGGTAATGTTTTACATGATTGCGGGGGGAGGGAAGGAGGAATAAAATTTGGAACTCAAAAGTATAAATAAAATGTTTTTTATTTTTAAAAGAATAAAATCTAGAGGAAAGGAGCAAAAAAAAGAACTCATAAATGTATATTGCTTCAGGTATAATTGATAGACAGTCTTACACATGGAGAGGCAGCATGGCATAGTAGATAGTGTACTCACCTTGGAATCAGGAAGATATGGGTTCAAATTGCAGCTCAGACACTCGAATTGGGTACCAAGTCACTTCATCTCTCTGTTCCCCGTCTTGCTCATTGGTAAAATGAGGGGGTTGGACTCAATAGTCTAAAATCCCCTTCAGCTCGAAATCTATTATCTTATGATCTGGCTTATTGATAAAATTGGTTTCCTTTTTATTTTAGTGCAACACCAGTGCTTTTTGTTAAGGTGTGCTGATTAAAGTTGTCTTTTATTAAACTCATCTTGAGAGACTTTCTCAAAAGGTAGGGAAGGGATATTTGCCAGTTCATCATCATTGGAAAGTATTTAGGGAACAGCTAGGTGGCATAAGGGATAGATTGCTACAGTTGATAGATTGCTGGGCCTGGAGTCAGGAAGACATATTCCTGAATTAAAATATGGCCTCAGGTACTTACTAGCTGTGTGACCCTAGGGAAATCACTTAACCCCGTTTGCTTCAGTTTATTCATCTATAAAATGAGTTAGAGTAGGAAATGGCAAGCCACTTGAGTACCTTTGCCAAGAAAATCCTAAATGGGGTCACAAATGGTTAGACAGGACTGAAAAGTGACTGAACAACAATGTTGTAGGCCTACTTAGGTCTACAATGACCTTTGGATAACTCTTAGCTATAATTCTTTACATCCCTAGAAGAAGAATAAAGATAGGGTCTAGACTTATGATTTCACTGATACAAGGAAGTTTCAAGTGATGAATCTCCCTCTATCAGATTAATACTTTCTGTGCAACTCATGGTCTCAGAAAGTTATCTAGAGCACTAAGAATTAATGTGACTTGCTCAGGATCACATACCAGTATGTGTTAGAGGGAAGATTTGAACCTAGATCTTCATGATTCTGAAGACAGCTCTCTAGCCACTACAACACAATGCCTGTCCACCAGAAGAACATTGTTGTAATTGTTGTTATTATTGTTTTTAAATAGGCTTTTAAGGAACAAAAAACAATATACAGATATAAATAAAAAGAACACTATAGGAAAACCAAACCCTGAGTACTGGAGTAGTCATTGTTGGCCTTGGAATGAAACATATTTTTATTCTTCCTCCCAATAGAGAGGTGACAGACTACAAGGGCAGAATGGTACTTGGATTGTCAGACATGGTAATAGTACTAGTTGTTCTTGATTGATGTTTTTAAAAGACACCTACATTTGGGGGGGTAGGCTAGAGGTAAATACTTAGAAATAGCTACAAGATAAAAATAAATAATTTTTTTTTTTCTTAAAAGGGACCTTTATTTAAGGGAAGAAGCTTGGATTCATTAAAAAAAAATATTGCATAAATTTCTCAAAGACAATCCAGCATACTCTCATTGTCATGGTCAAATTCCTGGGTGGTATCATGACAAATGTACTAATGAAGAAATGTCAAAGACAGGGCTGTAGGCCTGTATCCTACAACATTCCCAAATATGGCTAGAACCGGATTGAAAAATAATTAGGAAATATTTAACAAAATAGACAAAAATACAATAGAATATAAATAATGTTAATTGTTGTTGCTGTTTGTCCTTCATTCTCGAAGAGGACTATGACGTTGGGGTGATGTCATGACTTGCAGTGAATTGGATTTAAGTGAGGGAGGGCTGTGCAAGGTCACCAACCTGACTCTCTCCTCCAGAGCCATCTGGGTCCAGCGGCAAGATATATATCAGGATGAATGGAGATGACCCAGGATGTTTTGAAGGCAGTTGGGGTTAAGTGACTTGCCCAGGGTCACATGTAGTATCTGAGGTGAGATTTGAACTCAGGTCCTCCCAACTTCAAGGCCAGTGCTTTATCCACTGCACCACTGCCCCTTGATAATGTTAATATGCAGTTTTCCAAGTCAGTTTGTGGCTAGCAGGGATTCTTAAGTATGCTTAATAACCCCATTTCTATTTGAATTTGATCCGACTGGAGTAACTGACCAATTATATGTCTCTCATCCTTCCCCCCTCCCAGATTTCAGTACTAGTATTCGTTTTCAAAAGATAATTCATTAAAAACAACTACCACATTTGTAATCTTTAAAAGTTACTTTACGGGGTAGTTAGGTGGCGCAGTGGATAAAGCACCGGCCCTGGATTCGGGAGTACCTGAGTTCAAATCCGGCCTCAGACACTTGACACTTACTAGCTGTGTGACCCTGGGCAAGTCACTTAACCCCCCATTGCCCTACAAAAAAAAAGTTACTTTACCATTAATAAACACAAATCAAGAATTTTTTTGGTCCAGACATATCCTTCCCGTTAGAAGGCCATTCATAGCATGATTTGGTATTGCTCTCAGTATACCATTCAGATGAAAGAGATAAGTTTCAAGGAGATGAAGAAAGAAGGCTAAAAAGAAAGCAGGAGGGGGCAGCTAGGTGGCGAAGTGGATAGAGCACTGGCCCTGGATTCAGGAGTACCTCAGTTCAAATCCAGATTCAGACACTTGACACTTACCAGCTGTGTGACCTTGGGCAAGTCACTTAACCCTCATTGCCCAACCAAAAAAAAAAAAGAGAGAAAACAGGAATTGTTGGAAATGTTTCCTGAAAATGTTATCAAAAACAAATTAAAAAGATTATTTTAATAGCAACATTATGTTAATATGAGGTTAACAATAGGTAGCATGTATATAGCCCTGTAAGTTTTGTAAAACATTTTAAATATGTTAATTCATTTAACAGAGGTCCTGTGAAGTCAGTGCAATTATTATAGTCCCTGTTTTACAGATGAGGAAACTGAGGCACAACAAAGTTAAATGACTTGCCCAGGATTACACAGCTAGTAAGTGTCTGAAATAAGATTTGAACTCAGATCGTCCTGGCTCCAGGTCTCTTGATCTAATCACTGCTTCACCTTGCTGCCTTAATGATAGAGAAAAATCTGTCTCTAAGGCCTTCCAAAGATCATTTATATAATGACATCTTGTTTAGGATGTATTACTTAAAAGTAATCATACTTTTATAAATTTGGTCCATAGCCACAATGGTGTTTTCTAATAATTTCTAATTTTCTAAATTTCTAATAATAATAGGAGAATGGTTAAATAAATTGTGGTTCATTAATGTAATAGAAAATTATAATGCAATAAAGATTGAAAAGCATGAGGAATGCAAAGAAATCTAGAAAAACAGTTATGAAATAATGCAAAATCTAAAAAACAGAATAAGAAAAGCAGAGTATGTATTAACTATGGCCATGTAGGAAAAGCTTATGAAAATTAATTGACAAAAAAGTCCTGTTGAGGTTTTAAGTGGAGTGGCTGAAAAATTGAAATGAATTAATCAAAATTGGGAATGAAAATTAATTAAATTAACAACCAAATAATTACTAAGCAAGTTCAGTTGTTTGTTTAATGTTAAATTTTTAATAAGGCATTTAATTAAAATGAGAAAGCATAAATATTTGTCTTTTATTGGTATCATTCTTTCCTTTCTCATATCTTTCCACACCTTATATGTTATTTTTTAAGTGAGCAGCTTTTATTGATCTTAAAACCACATAGAGTTAAGGAGAAGGAAAGGAAGGAAGATGAAAACAAAGATTAAAGATAGATTGTGTGTTGCAAAGAATATAACTAATAACATAGTTCTAAAAAATTTCCAAATCTTCTTGAAGAAAGTCTTTTATGTAATACAAATTACAAATGTTACAGATTATATTTTGTATAAACTGTTACAAAGCATAGCATAGGGTTTTTTTAAATTAAAAATCATAATGCTTAGCAACAGACATTCCCCGAAGCTTAATTTTACTTCTGTCAAATACTTTCCTTATAATTTTTCTCACTTGGGTATAATCATTTAAGTTATTTATTGATGGTCAAATAATTCTTTTCTATAAACTTCTTGAATACATGAAAAACTCTTTCCAGCTTTCATTTGTGAGATTATGATGTCATATAACATATTTTAACCTTTATCCTGACTACTTAATTTCCCCCCCAGTCCATTAATGTACAAATTCTCTGCCTCCTAAAAGCTCATCTTCTAAGGCCCTAGATTATGAATCCATGAGATACATAAAGAATCTATGTTGTCTTCAGTTTAAGGAATTCCAGGTATGGAAACTCCCTCCACCAACCCAAGTTCATACCCTACCCTATGCCAAGTACTAGACAGCTGTCTGTGATGCCTAGAGCTTAAATAACTTTCAGGGTCATTATAGACAATAGGTGCCAGAGGCAAGATTTGGCCCCATAGCTTCTCAGCTCTGACTCCAAGCCTCTTGCCCACTACTTTATACTAGCTCTCATTTATCACTTGAATATTTTACCTTTTAAGTTGGCACCCTTGGAAGTGCGTTTCAAAGTGTAGGTCCCTTACTAGCTCCAACCCATAGAAGGTGATTAAAAAAAAATTTGTAGCATCAAACAGCTAAAAATTGACAGGTTGGTTTCTGAAAACACTGTTGTGGCTATGGACCGAGTTTATAAAAGGTTGATTACTTTTGAGCAATACTGAGAGACTTCTTAAACAAGATGTCATTATAGAAATGATCTTTGGAGGGCCTCAGAGCTCATGAGAAAAACTCCCAAACAGCTTATTAGGAGAAAAACAACAGCTCTGCTGAGATAAATGTGATAGGCATGAAAAGGCACATCTACACAAAAGCTGAGATCTGGGCGGTCCACCTACACAAATTCAGCTCCAACATCAGGATGGCAACCACTTTGGAATTTATTAGCATGGAGTATTTATTCAAAGACCGCATAATTTTATCGATTGTCAATAGTGGCACTTGCCAACATTCATATCTTCATTGAAGTGCAAAATTAAATATGGGAAGGAAATCTGTATCAGTATTAATACAGAACTCACTTGAAAAGATGGCGTTTCTTGAAAGTGCATCTAGCTTAACACTGACGTGCTCCTTAAAAGCTGAATATGGCCACAGCACAGGAAAATTTTATGCCAGATCTCATCCATCAGCTACTTCATAACTTGAAAATTTTTAATCCATTTGTTCATTCCAGAAATGGCCACTCTCCTACATTTTTTTTTGAAGTGTTGGGTGGGCAGGATGAAGCTCAAACAAAAGCAGTGATGGAGAAAGATTACAATGCATTATACTTGGGGGGGGGGTGTTAGTGCAAAGCATATTAGTTTCAAAAACACTATGTTTTGGGAACAGCTGGTGTGGGCTGAACATGGAAACAACTGTTGTAAAACAAATGTTAAGGAATTGCTGTAAACAAGATTCCATTTATTTACACTGTGTCTCTCTCTCTCTCTCTCTCTCTCTCTCTCTCTCTCTCTCTCTCTCTCTCTCTCTCTCTCTCTCTCTCTCTCCATATTTGTGTCTTTGTATAGACAAAAGATGCCATGTTTTTCTCCCTTAACTGTGGCTAGGTTCTTCATTTGGCCTTTTATTCTCATAATATGAAAATGATGTGATAATATTATGGCCAAGATGCAGGTGGTTTGTAAAAACCACACATCTTCTTTTGCCCATGAATTTGACTGCCAAAAATCCCTCAGGCCCTCTCTGAACTTTTTGGTACTCAGTAGGGGTACCCACAATGCAATATGGTTTGGCAATGTGGAAACCTCACTTCACTTAGGACCAACCTCATTTCACACATGACCTAAGCAGTCTGGAGTCTAGGTCCAGAAAAACAAGAGGGGCGTTGTGGAGAAAAATCCACATAGGCATCCACCCAGATCTCAGCTTTTTTCCTTAGAGCTATGCTATGTCAATTTCCAGCCACATAAGAACAATATCAATAATTTAACACCCTCTTGTCCTCTTTTCTCTATCTGCTTCCAGCCCACTCTTGCTCAGTTGTTTCAGTACAAAAAGAACTCAAAATATTAGTGTCATTTTCTAATGATGTTGTGCTTTTACCATTTCATACTTTCCAAACTGAACATGATCATAAGCTTAACTAGAATATTTAAAAAACCGATTTTTTTAAAGTGCCTGTAAAAATATCTCATGTAGTTATTCCTTAGAATGGAAGCTTTTAGAGGACAAGAATAATGTTGAATGCTCTTTAGGTTTCTTTGAATACCCTGAGTACTCAGTTAATACAACTATTTCTCCCAAGGAATAGTAGTTTTTTGTTTGTTTTTATCATAAACCTTTAATTATTCCTTAAGAGTTCTAATAAAATGTTGTCATTGGCTGACTAGTTGATGTATTTCCCTACCTCACAAGGTATTGTCCAATTTGATCATATGAACAACATCTCCTTGGGACTTTTTCAAGCATAGTCCAAGGAAGACCAATCAAGAGCTGAAATACTTTCTTCTATTTTTAGGTATCTCAGCATATTTCCTACTACTCTGAGTCTGAAATAGCCTAGAAAGTTTTGGTCTTTCTCCCTACCTGAATGGATTTCCTATGGATGGAACATTTGACTACTCTCCTTGATTTTGAGGTGCTAAATATCTTCTAATATCTCCCAAGAATAAAGGATTACTTTAATATTTCTTTGTGAATGCTTCTTGTGCTTTCCAGTACTTCTGAAGTCCTGAGGTCATATTCACTGTCCTGAATGTATGGCCAGAGTTATGCATCTTTGTAGGTGAATTGGGTGAGAAACAAGTGGTCATCAATATAAAGCCAACAGGTGAATAGGATGAGACACAGAAGTGATCATCATAAGACCAGGCCCCACTTATCCCCAACCTTTGTACCTTTGCTAATATAGTAATAGACAGGTTATCTACTCTGTTGGTTGAGTCCAATCTACAAAATGAATGAAAGTTAATGCTGACCCTCACTGATATATTTGTTTGTATTATGCTTTATTATTTGTATTGAACATTTAACTACACATGGAAGTTTGAATAATTAGGAGATACATTAACACTGGTACAAAAGGGAGGAGTTTTCCTTGTAGGAGCTGGAGCTGTTGAATCTGATTAAACTATGCATACATGCCTTAGATCAATGAGACAAACAATGACTGTGATAGTAACATCAGCAGCTTCAGGAGCTCTCAGCTCAGATCTGCTACAGGGGTCAGACAACTGGTCAGAAAGAGATTACAGGGTATCAGGGAATTGGAAATTGAGGGGATACCCATCAATTGGGGAATGGCTGAACAAGTTGTGGCATATGAATATAATGGAATACTATTGTGCTGTAAGAAATGATGAGCAAGTAGATTTCAGAGAAACCTGGAAGGACTTGCATGAACAGATGCTGAGTGAGATGAACAGAACCAGGAAAACATTGTACACAGTATCAATAACATTGTGTGTTGGTCAATTGTGATAGACTTGACTCTTCTCAGCAATACAATGGTCCAAGATAGTTCCAAAGGACTCATGATAGGAAATGTTCTCCAAATCCAGAAAAAAAAAAAAAAGAACTATGGAATCTAGATGCAGGTTGAACCATATCATCTCTAATTTTTTTGTTTTTTCCTTTTTGCTCTGATTCTTTTTGCACAGCATGAATAATGCAGAAATATGTTTAATGTGACTGTACATATATATAACCTATATCAGATTGCTTGCTGTCTTGGAAAGGGAGGAGGGAGGGGAGGGATGGAGAAAAAATTGGAGCCATAGTATCAAAGATTTGGCAGCTTCCATGTTAAAGGATTGTAGGGTTTAGAACATAATACTCTGGAGAGCAAAGAAGTTAGGATAATAACCAAAACTAACCTTCACAGCAAAACAGAGTATAATCCTTCAGCAGATGAGGGGTGGTGGTGGTGGTGTTGAGGTTGATGGACATTTAATGAAACAGAAGACTCCCAAGTATTCCTGATGAAAAGACTAGAACTGAATAGAGAATCTGACATTCAAACAGAAGACTTAAGAGAACTCTAAAAAGATATACATGAAAGAGTAATCAAAGGGATTCAATGAAGTTAAACTGTTTATATTTCTATATGGGAAGATGATACATGTAACTTCTAAAAATGCTACCATTTTAAGGGAAGTTAGAAAGAGTCTGCATAGACAGAGGTCACAGGTATGAGTCAATTATGTTAGGATAGTGAAAAAAAAAAAAGAATGTAAGAGTAAGAAAGAGGGATGTACCCGGAGAAGGGGGAAGAGTTTTAATAATGGAAGGGAGAATGGTTGATGTGGTAGTCAATGCTTGAACCTCACTGTCATTGGAATTGTTTCAAAGAGGGAAGAATATACACATACTCAGTTGGGAATAGATATCTAGTAGGAAGATAGACAGGGAAGAGATTAAAAGATATGAGGAGGATCATAAGGGGGAGGGCAGATTGGGAGAGGCAGTGGTCAGAGTCAATACAGACTTTTGAGGGGGGACAGGATAAAAAGAGAGAGAGGAAAATGTGATGAGAGAAAGTAACGGTCAATGATGATAACTAAATGTGAATGGGATGAGCTAACCCACAGAACAGAAGTGGATAGCAGAATAGATTAGAAACCAGAATCCAACAATATTGTTGTGTATAAGAGGCACACTTGGCATAGAAAGACACACATGCAATGGCTGGAAATGAAGGACTGGAGCAATGTCTGTTATGCTTCAGCTGAAGAGAAAAAGGCATAGGTGTCAATCATGATCTAGATAAATCAAATGTAAAATTAGACCTAATTGAAAGAGATAATCAAGGAAACTACATTTTTCTAAAAGGTACCATAGATGATGATATAATAAAAAAAATTATAGTTTCTCTGATAAATGCCTCATTTCTCCAAATTGAATCAAA
Source organism: Dromiciops gliroides (assembly GCF_019393635.1). Lineage (NCBI taxonomy): Eukaryota > Metazoa > Chordata > Mammalia > Microbiotheria > Microbiotheriidae > Dromiciops > Dromiciops gliroides. Next base: position 202,290,992 of record NC_057862.1, read on the forward strand.
TTTAAAAAATAAGAGCAATTCCCTAATTGATAAATAGTCAAAGAATATGAACAGGCCATTTTCAGAAGGAATCAAAGTTATCTATAATCATTTGAAAAGAAATGCTCTGAAATACTTTGATTAAAGAGAGGCAAATTAATATAATTCTGAGATACCTCCTCAGAAACAAATCCTGGAGGGTATGAGGGAAAATAGGTACATTAATGAATTTTTGATAGAGTAGTAAATGAATTGGTTCAACAATTCTGTAGAATGATCTGGAACTCTGCTCAAAGGACAATAAAACTGTGCATACCCTTTGATCCAGCAATATTACTACCAGGTCTGTATGCCAAAAAGATCAAAGGAAAAGGTAAAGAATCTATCTGTACAAAAATATTTATAGAAGTTCTTTTTGTGGTGGCAAAGAATTAGAAATTAAAAGGATGCTCAGCAAAAAAAAAAAAAGTGATAAAATAATAGAATTTGGCAGACGCCCAGGGGTCTCACCTGATTTAGTATTGTTTGAGAAACTGACTAAGTACCTATTGGGAGGATTACATACAGGTCACACATGACCTGTCCTGAGTGATATATACTGCTAAAATCAGCAGGGGGACCACTCTCTCAGCCATCCAGTTTGAAGGTCCTCCCTTTTGGGGGAGGGAGAAAAAAGGTAGAAAAGAGAATGCTGAGACTGGGAGCTGGCTTTTTCCTGTTGGTGAGCTTCCAAGAGTGGATTGGAGAGGGACTGCATGACTGATTCCCATAGAGACTACAGCCTCCAGGTGGTGAGTTAATAGAAATGAGGCCAGTTCTTCCAATTAGCTGAGCTGGAAGCAAGTTGGGGATTGAGTCAGTCTTTGTTAAGCCAGGGAGCTTATCCATTTTTCTCTTCCCCTATTTCCTTGTCCCTGGCTTTATTAACTTCACCTTTGTTATATATTTCATTCCCATTAATAAAACCTGATTTGTTTGTGGAAAAGAGGCTGTTAATTCCCTTTCTTATTGGGCTGGGAGAAATAACTAAAAAATGAAGTTTGGAAGGGAGGAAACTTTGGACCTAGAGGTCCCTCATTATTTTTTGAACCCCAATATTACAGCAAACCACCCAATTAACTCTCCCCATATTAAATTTGACCCCTACAAAAAGAATGCTCATCAGTTGAGGAATGTTTGAACAAGTTGTGGTATATGATTGTAATGGAGTACTATTGTGTGCTATAAGAAATTATGAAGGGGTGGTTTCAGAAAAAATATGTCAAGACCTATAAGAACTTATGCCAAATAAAATGAACAGAACTGGGAGATCACTGTGCATTGTAACTGCATTGCTGTAATGATGATCAATTGTGTAAGACTTGGCTATTCTGAACTATACAATGATCTAAGACAATTCCAAAGGACTCGTGATGAAAAATTGCTATTGAACTCCAGAGAGAGAACTGATGACTTCTGAGTGCAAATTGAAGTATGATTTCATTACAAGGTAGTGAGGGTTCATGAAGGGGAACTCTTATGGGGGTTAGTAGAAGGATAGTTGATAGTGATAGCCAAAAAAAAAGAAAAAAACAACAAGCAGTCAAACAAAAAATACACAGAAGATAGGAGAAGGAGGTTCAGGAGAGGACATACAGCAGTACTTAAATATAATATATTAAAATATATATTTAAAAACCAAACTATTAATAGAGATTCACAGTGTCAGATACAATCATCTTTTTTTGTTCTTTATGTGAGAAAATGTTCATGTTTGCTGAGTTTATCAAGTTCATATTTTTAAAAAACCATTTCAGTTAAAAAAAAGTAAACAAGTTTGCTTTTTTTTTTGGTGAGGCAATTGGGGTTTAGTGACTTGCCCAGGGTCACACAGCTAGTAAGTGTTAAGTGTCTGAGGCCGGATTTGAGCTCAGGTCTGCCTGAATCCAGGGCTGGTGCTCTATCCACTATGCCACCTAGCTGCCCCTGCTTTTTTTTTTTTAAATAGAAGAGAGCAACAGAGTACACAGTGGAAAGGGAGCATAGATATAGATCAAGACTTGGAAAGGCAAGGGCTGTTTTTAATAGGGATGCAACTGTGGGGAAAAGTATGAGAAAGGAATCTCTTATTCAAGGAAAAGGTGGGTGGGCTTGGAACAAATAGGCTTCCACAAATTCTGCTGAATGTAATCTCATTCCCTTTCCCTGGACCCACCTAAACTCCAGTTCGTATCAGTGGCCAGACAACAGTGAGGCCCAAGTCATGGAAATGGTATTCCCTAGATGGTAGCAGAAAGGAAGTAATGCCTCCTAGGAGATCAAGTAACAAATTAATTTATCATAGATTGAGTTCATTTTTTAAAGAGCAGAACAATTTATAGATTTTTTTCGATAATGTTAGTTGATGAATAAAAAGTTTTCATATTAACTCTGTTTCTTAGTCATTCTAGTGCACTGTAACATTCATTTACACATATATACATTCAACAAACATTTTAAAGCATCTACTTTAAAAAAAGATATTGACATGGAGAAGAGATTACAACTATATATGTATATATGCATGTATATGTGCATTTATATATATGATTATTATATATTATATTATATATATAAATGTTTTCACACACAAACATCAATCTCTCCTCAAGGAGATTCCAGTTTAATAGTCCAAGAGAATGAAACGAATAAACACCTCTAGCTGTGTTCCAAAGGATAGTGAAGTAAAGCAAAAGAGAGGTTTAAACAAAGTGTTATGAAAAATTTGAATAGAGAAAAATCACTGTCCTTTGGGGAAAAGGGGAATGGTGTCAGGGAAGGCCTGAGGAAAAAGTGACACTGCTTTGGGCCTTGAAGGAAACTTGGATTATTTTTGTCATTATTGAGAAAATAATTGGAAAATATTTTCTCTAAATTAGGACCCATGTAAAACAATATTACTTTGTAACAGTTCCTTATTAAAAGAAGGCAAAGTAAATCAATAAGCATTTGTTAAGGACTTGCTAAGTATGAGGCAGTGTGCTAAGTGCTGGGAAATACAAAAGAAAGAAAAATTAATGTTGTAACTCAAAGAGCTTCTACTTTGGGAGACAACATATAAATAGCTAGGTAAATAAAGACATATACAGATTAGATGGAAACTAATCTCAGAGAAGTAGCTCAGGGGACCAGAAAAGGTTTCCTGAAGAATGTAAGATTTGAGCTGAGTCTTTAAGAAAGTCAAGGAAACAAAAAAGCAGAGACATGGAGGGAGAGCATTTCAGGTATGTAGGACAGTCAGTACAAAGGCATGGAGATAGAAGATGGAGTTTTTATATATGCATGTGTGTATATACATATACATACACGTATATGTATACACATCTATATAGGTACAGTATATAGTAGGAAGGAGAAGAAATTATGAAGAGTTTTAAATGCCAAAGAACTTTTTATTTCATCCTAGAGACGATAGGATAAATGGAATTTATTGAGTAATAGAGTGCCATAGTCAGACCTGCACTTTAGAAAAAATAACTTTGGCAGTCAAATGGAGAATGGGTTGGAGTAGAGAGAGACTTGAGGTAGGGAAACCAATTAGAAGACCAGAGAAGAGGTGATGAGAAACTGGACTGATGTGGCAGCTATGTGAGTGGAGAGAAGTGGATGTATGTTTCATGAAGGCAAAGATGACAAGATTTATCAATGAATTGGGTATGTAGGGTGAATAGGAGTGAAGAGCTGAAGGTGACACTGGGGTTGTAACCTGGGTAAGTAGGAGGATGGTAGCATCCTCAACAATAATATGGAATGTTGGAAGAAGGAGGGTTTGAGGGAAAGATAAGTTCTGTTTTGGACAGGTTGAATTTGAGCTGCTTGCAAGATACTTAACTTAAGATGTCCAAACGTACTTGATAATAAAGAACTATAGCTCAGGAAAGAGACTAGGGCTGGATATACAGATCTGGGAATCATCTTCACAGAGATGATCATTGTAACAATGAGAACTAATAAGATCATCAAGTGACAGAGTGAAAAGAGAAGAGGACAGGACGGAACCTCAAAGGATACCCACCATTAGTTGTCATGCCATGGATAGAGAACTAGCAAAGTTAACTGAGGATGAGTCAGAGAGATAAGAGGAGAGCTAGGAGAGGGCAACTTCATGAAAATACAGAGATAAGAGAATATAGAGGAGGAAATGATCAATAGTGTTGAATGATGCAGAGAGGTCAAGAAGGATATGGAATAAGAAAACGCCATTAGGTAAGGCAATTAAAAGATCCTGGATAACTTTGGAAAGAGCAATTTCAGATGAATGATGAGGGTGAAAGTCAAACTGAAAAGGAGAGAGGAGTAAGAGTTGAGGAAGCAGAGGTACCATGTATAGATAGATTTCTCAAGGAGTTTAGCTATGAAGGGTAGGAGAGATATAGAATGATAGCTAGTGGGGATGGGCAGATCAATTGAGAGTTTTTTTAAGGATGGAGAAAACTTGGTGTGTTTGTAGGCTGTAGGGAAGAAGCTGGTAGATTGGAAGAAATTGGAGATTGAGGGGGTAATAGTAAGATCTGTCTTCAAGAGTAGATGAAAGGGAAAAGGATCAAGGGAATATTTGGAGGAGTTTGTCTGAGCAGTGAAAAGGATGGCTTTTTCTTCTGATATTTGAGAGAAAGTGGTTTGATAGGAGATGTCTCAGAGAAGAGAAGTGAAAAGGGAGAAGTTCTTGATGAAGAGCTTAATTTTTTTTATTGGTAAAGTATGAGGTGAGGTCTTTAGCTGAGAAGGTGAGGAAAGGGAGTGTTATGGGAGGCTTGAAGAGAGATTAAAGAGTTTGGAACAGTAACTGTGAAGATTGGAATAGCAAATAAATTAGAATGGAGTATAATAATTGCCTTGCTACAGCAAGGGCCTCCTTGACATTAGACAACATGAATTTGTAGGGAACTTAGTATGGTTTCTTGATTTCCTTTCACTCTGTTCAGTAGCACCTGAAGACATGGTCAGTGATAGGACAAGGATGCAATGAATTTGAATGTAGAGAATAGTTTGTAGTTGATTTGGTTTACCAAGATTAAGGTAGGGAAAGGAGGAAAGTATAGCTAGTTCAGGGTGATGGCCTAGGAAAGAACTAAGGAATTAGAGGAAATGTTGATCACAATGGGAATAAAGTATGATAAGGCATGTGAAAATGTAGATTGCTAAAAATTATGGTCAGACAAAGGAATTTAAGAGTTTGTGACAATAGGAATGAAATATGCTGGTAAAGGGAAGATCAAGGGTATGAATGAGTTGAGGTGGTATGGGGCAGGTCATGAGTATTTGAAAGTGAGGAAGCATTCTCCTGTACAATGAAGTCTCCATGTATGAGGGCAGGAGTTAAAAAGGGGTGAAAAACTAAGCCAGGCACTGAACCTATTGAGGAAGGAAAAATAATGTCCATGGGGTTTGTAGATAATTTCTGTCAGGATCTGAATTGGGTGATAAATTTGAAATATGTGAACCTCAAAGGAAGGGATAGTTCTATGTAATAATTATACAGTTTGGAAGTAGCAAGAAGGAGTGTTCTGGATTTATCACTATGACCAATAAGTCAGAAAGTATGAAAAGTATAGTCAGTATTGGAAAGGGTAATAAGGGAAGTGGAGGCATCAGGAAGAGCCAGGTTTTCCTGCATGAAAGCCAGAAAATAGTCATAAGAAAGGAAGACTTGTAAGATGCAAGGAAGTTTGTTGATTATGAAGTAGGCATTCCAGAGGGCATAGTGGAAGGGGTAGGCAGATCTAGAATGAGGCATTAGGAGGCAAAAGGTTTGAGGTGGATGGAAGAAAGGGAGTAGGTGTTTGGGGTGGGGGGGGATGAGGGATGGGGCTTATACATTAGCAAATAGTTCAAAAAATATAGGATGACATTCCACTTTGGAATGTGTACAGGCAGAGTATTAATTGTTAGAAAATTGTTATTTGAGGGAAGTACATGAATAGACTGCTCTAGGTCCTCCATTAGGATTCACCCTTGTGACAAATATTAATATTTTTTCTTTGAAGTTCTACCTCACAGTAGGTGGAAGCAGGTGTGGGCATGGGATCATAGTCACGAGGTGGGTGGTGCCCTTCCTGTGTTAGAAAAGGCCCTAGAGGGCAAGAAATGGAATAGGTCTTTTCCTGGTGTAGAGAGCACTGGAGAAAGGCCAAGAGGTCACAAAAGTACTAGAGAATTGCCCTGGTGCAAGGTCAGTGGGAACCAGGATATAGCGACAGGGTTTTATTCCCTCTTAGTATCTCATATATTAATCAAAAGCATTTATTAAATATCTACTATGCTCCACATATTGGTTGAGGCATTTGGAAATTAATGAACACTTTCTCTACTTGGGTAAGGATGAGTGGTTTAGATTGACTTCCCTGATTGATACATAGGAGGGATAATCTATAATTTATCTGTTGTCTAGTTGGTATATAATTCTATCAGGTAAAATATATTGTGTTAGAACCTGGGGATAGAAAGTTAGAAGATGACGACAGTCTTCCTGTCCTTAAGGGTCTTATATCCTTCTTAGAGCATGAGGCAGGAATAGGATACATAAGGAACACCTGTAAGTAGAATGCATGGTATTCTATAGGACATGTTGAGGGAAAAGGAGAGTTAGCTGTGATCTATTATAGGGGTTCTTAACCTCATAGCCATGAACCTGTTTTTAAAAAATATTTTGATAACTATATCACAGAATAATTGATTTCCTTTTTAATTGTATATTTTGCAATTACCACCATTACTATGAGAAGGGGTATATAGTCTTCACCAGATTTTCAAAGGGGTCCTTGACACAAAAAAGGTTAAAGACCCCTCATAAAATGGTAAAGAACACTGGACTTGGGATCAGATGGTCTTATATAAAGCCTGGACTGCATCTCTTAGTGGCTGTATGACCTTGGGCATGTCATCAGAGAGCCCTTGGCATAGTTGTCTTCAGACCAGGGCAGAAAGAGAGAGCTTATAATGATCTAGAACACAGGGGTCCATGTTCTAGGATATCTCACACATTTCAAGGATTATGGAGGATTCCAAATCAGAGTAATTTGGGTGTTTTTATAGGGAGGTTAAGATGTTTAGAAGGCTTGGTGGATTCCCTGCCTCTGAGATCACAGCTAGAAAGCCATCCATCTTCAGAATCCCTGAAGAAGAAAGAAAGAATAGAAAGAAGGGGATACTAGGTAGGAGGAGGAGGCATGGTTAGGGAGTCTTTTGGACAGAGAAAACCCCAAGGTTTTCCATATTACACCACCCAAATACAAGAAAGTTGAACCATAGTTTCTAAATGCATTAGAAGTGATTAAGTAATGCTACCATCAACCATCTCCTGTGTTGCACCGATGAATCATATCAATAGAATGAAAACTTTCATCACTTTGTATACAAAGCTTTGGAAAGAAACACACAGCAGCCATTCATAACATGTACACACTCATCATTTAGTACATACACCATTTGGTTCAGTCCTGAATATGTTGTTTTGACAGATGCTTTCCAGCCTCCTAGCTTTTAAACAACAGTTTTAGTTTGCCGAAATTCTCACTTCATCCTTCTGCACATAAAATAGATTTGTACCAGCTGGTTCAGGTAAGCCAGTTTCTTGCATCCTGATTCCAGACCTTTGCCTGGCAACAAAACTCAATTTAAAACTAATCTTGTCTAAAAGTTTGAAATACTTGGTTTGCTGGAGCCTTTAAAATTATATATATATATATATATATATATTCATTCTTATTCTGGCCTCAGATCCAACAGGCAAGCCAGTCCCCATTCTTTTCAAACTGATGCAACTACAGAAATGCCAAAACCGAAACAATTTTGAGATCTGACAATCCGCTACCCCATCGTACAGGATATTTAGTTCAGGATACTCAGATGAATACATGAAACTAAGATGGTTTATCAAATGACCACTCATATTTGGAATGTCTGGGATTGAAGAGACTCATAAAGGACAGAATTGGCATCACCCAAGGGGATGATAGCCTGTGGAAAGAGATGGGTGGAATTGAGAATGAATACACTAAAGTCAACTCTTGCCATATGGCTTTCAGGGTATAATGCTGTAGGAATGGACAAGATAAAATGGTATCATTTTATAGATTGTCTTCCTAAATGGGACTATTACAAATAAATATGATTCAAGGTGGGAGAAATGAAAACAGTGCCCATTTTGCTCAGAATGGCAGAAATCTTTGGGTCAGCCCTTGGAAAGGAAGGCTGGTCATGGTTCACACAAACATTAAAGAAGTCGACAGATCCAGACTGTTCCTCATGCTCTCTCTCTTCTCCTCTACTTCTTGCAACCCTCAAAGGCCCAGCTCAAGTGCCACCTCCCTTAAGGGAGCTTCCTTGATTCCCCTATTTGTTAGTGGGACTCCACCCTCTGACACTATATGTTTTATATATACATATATACATATACACACATACACACTCTATATCTATATATTCTATGTGTATATTATTGTGAGCCTGTTGTATCTCCCTAGGAGAAAGGAAACTCTTTGCAGGCAAGAACTGCCTCACTTTTATATTTGTATAGCTAACACCTAAAAGTGTCTATACGTAGTAGGCTATGTTTGTTTATTGATTGATATGCCAGGAACTGTTAGGAGAAACAAGATTCTGAGGCCCCCCTATAAGGAAAACACAATAGCCAAATTTGAGTTTAAAAACTCATGATAAGGGGCAGCTAGATGGTGCAGTGGATAGAGCATTGGCCTGGATTCAGGAGGACCTGAGTTCAAATCCAGCCTCAGACACTTAACACTTACTAGCTGTGTGACCCTGGGCAAGTCACTTAACCCCAATTGCCTCATCAAAAAACAAACAAACAAACAAAAAACTCACGATAGGGAATTCTTTCCCTCCCCCCCCCTCGCTTTGCTCCAATCTGAGTTCATGACAGAGCAGCTGGAGGACAGGTTGACAGTTGACATACTTACCAAGGATGATGACAACTAGTAATCATTTCACTGAGGAGAAAGAAGAGGTTTTTTTAAGGGTTTTTTGTTGGTTTGTTTTTGCTTCCCCAATGTATCTCTACCTCAATAAAGCCCTCAATTCAGACATTTTGAGTAAATATTTGAGAGATCCTTCCCTTTGGTTCTCACTATTTTTTTAACACTTCCTATGATGGTTTGGCCTTAAATATGTGTAAGTTGACTCAGTCAGTCACTCAATACACATCATAGAAGGAAGTGTAAATCATGGTGCTGGATTTGGAGTCAGAGGAAGATTTGTATGTCAGCACTGCTACTTATTTTGGGCAAGTCCTTTCACTTCCATTTTCTTATCAAGAGGATTGAACTAGATTACTTATAGGGGACCTTCCTTCTCTAAATCTCTGATATCTGACTAGATGCTCTCCAAGGTTCCTTCCATGTATAATAAAAGGTGTCTCAAAAAACTGTAGTGCATTTTTAAGCTTTACTGACTTCAAAAGTAGAAATTCCACAAACTTATAAAAGAAACCATGTTTGAAAGGTTATTTCAATTTTTAAAATATTGACATATTTCTTGTTAAAACTCAACTGTGAAGGGGCAACTAGATGGCGAAGTGGTTAAAGCACCAGCCCTGGACTCAGGAGTACCTGAGTTCAAATCCGGCTTCAGACACTTGACATTTACTAGCTGTGTGACCATGGGCAAGTCACTTAACCCCCATTGCCTAAAAAAAAAAACAAAAAACAAAAAAACTCAACTGTGTGTGGGGGGGCAGCTAGGTGGCACAGTGGATAAATCACTGGCCTTGGATTCAGGAGGACCTGAGTTCAAATCTGGCCTCAGACACTTAACACTAGCTGTGTGACCTTGGGCAAGTCACTTAACCCTCATTGCCCCACAAAAAAAAAAAGGAAAACAATTTTTAAAAAACCCCTCACCAATGGGGGACAACTAGATGGTGCAGTGGATAAAGCAATGACCCTGGATTCAGGAGGACCTGAATTCAAATCTGGCCTCAGACACTTGACACTTGCTGACTGTGTGACCCTGGACAAGTCACTTAACCCCCATTGCTTCACCAGGAAAATAAAACAAACAAACAAAAAAACAACTCAACTACTGTCTTCTATGTCACTCTTCAGTTTTTGAACTTCGGAAAAAAAACCCCAAACTTTAATTAGCCATCGTTCAAAGACTGAAAGGATTTCATTATAATTTAGGCCTTTGAATCAGCCAAAGATTGAGTTTTTGATACATATGTGATGTTTTGAAGTGCCCCCTCCCCCCCCCCCCCGCTAACAAATCTGATGGAGATAGATTGGATGACTGAGGTGGTCACAGAAGAGTATTTCTTCTAGCTGTCCATTGGCTTGAGAAAATATGCTCCAGAAAATGAAGATAAGCAGTACCCATTTTGTTAAATTAAATATGCAAAATTCATAAAAATAAATATATGGGAAATAAGTTGAAATACACTTCTAAATGATATGAGACACTCTCTTTAATTACTTTTATGGCCCTCAAATCAACTCTAATGTAATCCTTGAGGGCCTCCTCTCTCAATGTAAATATTAACCTATCTCCACCTTATCCTTCTGCATAATTTTTGTTTAGGTGTACCCGTCATTCTTCCACATAGGATTCCTCTTATAATTTTGGGGAATTTTGTGTATGTGTGTGTATGTGTGTATATATTGTGGATACTACTGTCACAAATACAAACATATTGACACAGAAAGAGAGTCGATACTATTGTCATACATACATATAAATATATATTAGGTATCTATTATATATGTGTGTATACATATATATATATATAGAGAGAGAGAGAGAGAGAGAGAATCTATTGACATATATGTGTGTGTAAAGTGGATACTACTATAATATCTAGCTGTTATTTCCCACTCCCATTACATGGATATCCCAACTCTTTGTTTGGTCATACCTGTCCTCAATGATGTCTTTTATACTACTTCTTGTGCATAATTTGTCATGGGTAATATGCTGTCAGCCACTTTTACTCACCATGCATCTTTACATTCACCTTTAACACTATAAATTTTAAATCTATAATCAAGATTTTTTATTTCATTAAAAGAAAACAACAGAAATAATTTTACCTAATGAGCCTACAATTATGATTATCAAGTGAGGCATGGAGATTCTCCTGAGAGGTGGTTGCCAATTTCATGGGAGAGATCTAGCCCAGAGAGCTGCAGATTCCCTTTAGGTGGTGATATCCTAAAGGGGGTTCATGTTTCCATATGACATTGTGCTGATTGCATCAAGCCCTGGAACACTTCAAAGGCTCCTAGAGCTGCAAAATATCTCCAAAATAACACAACCATACATGCAGGAAAAACCAAATGCATTTGATATAAAGTTGGCTGCATAGAACTAGAGAATCATCCTGTAGAGATGCAGTCATTCTTTACCTTTTTTGTGTCATTGGACCTTTTGTAAGTCTGGTAAATCCTATGTTGCCCTTCTCAGAATAATGTTTAGAACTGCATAAAATAAAATACATAAGTTTACAAAAGAAACCAATTATATTTAAACAAGATGTATCTTTTCCTCTATCCAAGTTCACAGACCCCCTGAAATTGATTTAAAGACACATTAGAGGTTCATGGACCCCAGGTTAACAACTCCTACTATAGAGTGTCTAGACAGATACTTCAAATGGACAATGAGGTGGGTCCAGAGTAGAATAGGAAAAAAGAGCAAGCTGAAAAAAGAGCATCGACTTTGAGAAATTTTTTTTTAATTTGCCCAAATTTCTCCCTAAAACAAAGGCTTATCTCTTTTTCACATTGATAAACTTCTAGAGATGTCTTGCAGTGAGTTGTAGAACTCTACTGAAGCTAAAGAACAAAAATTGAACATCAATGAATAGAGTTCAACACGGTGGATGTGAGCATGCTATAATACCTTAGCATGCAGGAAATAGGCACTGGACATGTAAAATGTCCTCAGAGAAACATTTAGCTGATGGATGGACTGGTTACATATGGGGAAAAAGGGTAGCTGATAAACAGTCTGTATGTTCAACTAGTATTCTCATGATGTAAAAAATAAAAATCCAAGAAGGGTTTTGGATAGACTCCCTGAGGCAAACTCAGTCTTTCAAGATGGGCAGTCAAGAATGAGAAGAGATCCACATCATTAAATAGAATACTTGTATTCATGGAATATTATAATAATATGATTTTTAAAAAATATCTTTTGGGGGAGAGGGAGAAATTTCCAACATTCCCTGAGATATAGGCAACTAAGTAGTACAATGAATAGAGAGTTAGATGTGTAGTCAGGAAGATAGTTCAGATCCAGCTCTAGCCACCTAGAGATGTGGCCTGTCAAATCGCTTGACCTCTGTTTGCATCAGTTTCCTCATATATAAAATGAGGATAATAATAGCACCTACCTCTCATGGTAGTTGTGAGAATAAAATGGTAGCTAGTATTTGTAAGGCATTTTGAAACCATAAAGTACTGTAAAATGCTAGCTATTGTGATGAGGATGATGGGGAGGAGGGTGAAGATGACTATGAAAATTAGATTGATGCCCCCTGCTGGAGAAATACTATAGGAAAGTTCCACCATGAGAAGGCACCTGAGGGCCAGCCATGTGGCTTGCAAGGTCAGTTCCTTGGCATCAGGAAGTGACATTTGCTTGTGGGTACTGTCAATCAAAACTACCAGCCATTTAGCTTGGAGCTGTGCATGGGGGGATGGGATGTTTCCAGTTTTCACAGGAGGCTTGTAGGATGAAGAAGTGGTGAGGCGTTCTCTCTCTCTCTCTCTCTCTCTCTCTCTCTCTCTCTCTCTCTCTCTCTCTCTCTCTCTCTCTCTCCCTCCCTCCCTCCCTCCCTCCCTCGGACCTGGGGTGGAGTGGAGCTGTGACACTGGCTCCTTTGGATAGATAGATGAATCTAGGCCTCTTTCTCTCTCCTCACGAAATTCTTAGGCTCCTTAATAAATACTTAAAAGTCTAAACTCTTGCTAAAGCTTCTAATTTATTGGCAACCATTCATTAGATTTTTAGACAGCCTAGCTAGAATCTTAGCCACCTTACGGACAGCAACTATTCATGACTGAAGATAATTTAGGCTGTCATAATTCCAGAAAACAAATAAAGTTTTGGTTTTAAACCCTTAACATTATACATACTTTTTTTAGAGGCAAGAAGATAGCTTTTATGACGTTTTCTGTGTGAGCTATCCAAGCATACATATGAATTCCCCTAAAACACTGCTGCTGTATGGAGTCCCAAAGCCTCTGGGAAGCTTAAAAGGCTGTTGGAGCCATTTTGTAGTAAATGCCACATTCTTTGCCACTTTTCTTTCTGATATCTTTTGTATTATGTACTTTTGGGTAACTTTGGGCCTTCATTAGGCACTTTTCTGAAATTGGAGACTGCAAAAAAAAAAAATAATCCAGGAGCAATCACTCTATTACAGCCCTCAATTTGTCTGATGATTACATAATAGTTTTGGGGGATTTTTGGGGGGTTTTTTTGTTTTTTTACTGTGAGAGGATGCCTTCTCCTCATCCCCCCCTCCTTCCAAAAAAAAATAAAAGCCACATTTCTAAGAAGCTCCTCAGCTATTTGGATAAGTTGAAAATTATCCACAATCACAGAGGAATTCCAGGTGTTTAGAGAAGCTCTTCTTTTGGAAGTGTTTTTATATCACAGCAGAACCAGAGCTCAGCTAACACTCCCTCAGCCCCTCCCAAAATGCACAACAAAAAGTGGCCAATGAAGACTGCACCAGCTAGGATCCCATAGGCCACAGATTTGAAGGAAGATCCTGTCACAGGCAAAATGAGAATTTGTTGGGTACTTGTGAGAAGTTCTACATTAGTCTGATCAAAGACTGAAGTCTTTGTCTTATGTCCAAAGGCATAAAGTCTTATGGAAGGGATTTGGGGAAAACAACAAATCTCATACAAACTCCTCTACTTTTCAAACACAAACATCATATATGTTATAAAACTGACAAATCTATATTTAAGATATGGATGCAAACAATTTTTAAATATAGATGTTTAAGGAATGTGTAGTAATTAGCTGGTACATTATTGTTAATAAACCACTGGCAGTTCCATTTTCAAATTGTGGGGTTGGAAGGGGGAAGAGAGAATAATTGTAATGGTGTAAACAACATGTATTATATAAAATCATTAAAAACAATGCCAGAAAATGACAATAGGACAAAAAAATCACTAATTCTCTTTTATTTTTTTTCCTCACTATGTGCAAAAAACCCCACAGCTTCACTTACATCCAGAGGCCTCTTTTGAAAATGTCCTGGGAGGCTTGCCAACTCCATATTGACAGTGACACTGTAGGTAGGCAGTGACCATTCATAGTTTGGTGCAATTAAAATGAGTTTCAGCATGTCCACAGGGGTAACATCCTGGAAACCAGTAAAACTGGCAGTATATCAGACAACTCAATTGAAAAGGAGAAACAAATAGACCTCAGGCTGATGCACTGAGAAGGGTACTTTCTGTATGGCACCAACTTAGCAGAAAACTCAAAGGCCCCCAAAACACATGAACACAAGAGGCTTAGTCTCCTTTTCATAAGCCCAAACATTCTCCCACTTTGGGACTGGGAACTTATCCAATGGAAGGTCTTCAATGTGCTTTAGCCCCAGCAGCTGTGTTGTGGTTCTTTAGTTGGTACAAATAGACTGGGCTATTGCAAGAGAAGGAGGCTGTGGGTTTGATGCAGTTCAGTCCTCATGGGCAATGAAAATGATGGCTTTGACAAAGAATAAAAATGGAAAGTTCACTGTTACAGTGATTTTTACTGACATACAACTTCCTGTTCATATGCAAATCAGAATATTAAGTTTTATAGATATCTTAAGAAATTCACCAACATAATGTCCTGGAATAGTTTGGGGAATCTCAATATTTTTCCAGATCACTCTTAAAATACCAGGATAAATGGCATGACTATGGTTATGTGAATGGCATTTGCTCTATGAACTTGGTAACCAACTAAAGTAAAAAGCAATAAGTCCCAGAAAGAAGATCCAAAAGATTTTCTTTCCCACAATAACATCCTTGGAATCATCTCCCTAATCTCAAATCAGTTCTAAGACTCTAGAAATGCCTTGAAGTTGACTGGAATTCCAGTAGAGATAGTGATACACTGGTACTGTTTACCTTCTTGGTATATTCAAGACATCTTGATGCTGAACTAAACTAAGACAGTAGGCTTCATCAGGCTTATTCCTGATTGGCTGCTTTCATTAGTTGAGCATCAGTGACAGCTACTGTCCTTTGTATCACCTAGAATTGGTGAGAAGTGAGCCTTCCCATAAGTGCCTGTTTTTGTTTGTTGCCACCTCTGGTTTGAGAAGGAAAAGCAGGGAACATAGGTTTTGCAGCTGTTTTTGTAACCTGATGTTCTGGCTAGGTTTGCTTGCCTGGTTTAGAGTCAACTTAAGTTTTATTGCTATGAGCTGTTCTGATTTTACAATAAAGCATCTTGGTAGGGGTATAACTACTTGATCTGGTATGTTGTTGTTGTTTGTCCCTAGTCTTTGAAGAGGACCATGACAGGTGATGATGTCATGACTTGCAGTGAATTGGATTTAAGTGAGGCAAGGCTCTACAAAGTCACCAACCTCACTCTCTCCTCCAGAGCCATCTGGGTCCAGTGGCAAGATACATATTAGGATGACTGGAAATGACCCCAGATGTTGTTTTTAAGACAATTGGGGTTAAGTGACTTGCCCAGTGTTATACAGCTAGTAAGTGTCTGAGGTCAAATTTAAATTCACATCCTCCCAACTTTAGGGCCAGTGCTCTATGAACTGTGCCACCTAGCTGCTCCGATCTGGTATGTATAACCCAGACAATCACAATCTGATGAGCTTTGCAGTTCTTTGGCTTAAAGAGAACTTTAATTCACTTTGAGGTAAATATGTCTGAACTCCTTTACGAAGGTGATCATGAGTTGAAAAGGCTTGTAAATGCTATATTCAAGTAAAGAAAATAAAAGAAGTTGACTATCTGATAGTAATAAGCAATAAGGACCAATAGAGTGATCAGATAATTAATTTTGCTATAGTGCAGATATTCCCAAATGAATGGACCAACAACATGAAAACCTGCATATCAGAGCTTTAAGCTCCCACAAACACATGAGTTTCCCTTTCTCAGATATTTCTCTACCCAATTCTTAAAACTGTGTGTCCATTCTCTCCAAGAGATATTAAGCATGTTGATGGGACAGCGTGACCCAGGTTTGTGTGCAGATTGTGATACATCTTATTATTTAAGCATTTGATTTAATATATATATATTAAATCAAATATAAATATATATATTAAAATATATATATATTTAATATATATAATATATATATATTAAAATATATATTATATCTTTGATATAATTGTTTTTTGTTTTACTGCTAAGTAAATGGTTTTTAAAATCTAAAAGTATCACTCTTGGGAGTGACTGGCATATAAATATCACACACTGTGTAGGTGTGTTACATTGTGAGTGGCTGGTTATTTAAATAGAAAACACCTTGGTAGGGCTCTAAGAGGTAGAGTGGTAAGTAGAGGAAGTTTGTTTCTCTTCAACAGGGTGACTCTGAAAGAACTATAATATAATAATATGGTGGCATTCTCTCTCTAAAAACCCAGACCTGCCAAGATTGGAATGAGTACACCAACAGAGAGTGGGTTGGTATTTACATGCCCTGTTCAATGGGCAATATGGTCTGGCACTGGGGTGTGTGTAGCTATAGGAAGGTCCGTCCATATTGCACAGACATCATTGATGTTATACTGTCAAAATTCCAAATATTATTAAAGGGATGGTAAGTGATCATTCAGAAAAAGAAGGAGTGATGAAAAAGCAAGCCTGGTTTTATCAAGATCAGGTCAAGAAATATACAATGGTTTCTTTTTTTTTTACAAGGTTTTAAAATTGCTAGATCCAGAGGATATTGTATATTATTGTTTATATTTTTTGCTAGCAAAGCATTTGAACAATCCTGGCATTCTTTTTTTTTTTTTTTTTTGCTGGGCAATGAGGGTTAAGTGACTTGCCCAGGGTCACACAGCTAGCTAGTGTCAAGTGTCTGAGGTTCGATTCGAACTCAGGTCCTCCTGAATCCAGGGCCAATGCTTTATCCACTGTGCCACCTAGCTACCCCCAATCCTGGCATTCTTATAGGCAAGTTCGAGATATATAGGCTAAACATTAATAGGGTAAAGTGGTTTTTGAACTGGTTTTATGATTAGTAAAGTGTTATAATCACTAATTGTTGAATAACAACTTGAAAAGAGAGCTCTAGTGAGGCAGCATATGTCTCTATCTTCCCTTAGCTCTACAGTATTTAACACTTTCATCAGTGACTTGGATAAAAGTCTGTATGATATGTTTGTCATATCATTTGGACATATTTTGTACAGAGGACACAAAGGCAGGAGAGGTAGCTAATGAATTAGAGGAGACTTAGATTATAAAAAGAGCCTGATAGGCTAGAATGTTGGGCTATATCATATAATAATAGGGATAAAAGTAAATTTTTACACTTGAGGTTTTTTTTTTTTTTAAATCACAAATTGGAGTGGATATGGTGAGGCACTTAAAGTCTGAAAAAAGCCTGGTGGTTTTAGAGGACCACAAGAATAATATGAGTTAACAATATGATAGGGCATTCAAAAAAACTAATGAAATCCTAAAATCACATAGGTTTAATTCTGGTGGTCACATCTTAGGAATGATATTGATAAGATAAAGAACATACAGAGGGTGCAAGCAGAATGAGTAATAGCCTTGCAGTCATGATACATGAGGATCACTTGAAAGAACTAGAGATGTTTAGTCTGGAGAAAGAATGACTGGGGCAAGGGAATACATTTCTACCATATTTCTCCACCCCTTGAAATCTTGCTTCTGTCTTTATGACTCAACAAGCTACTTTCTCCAAGATCACCAAGATCATTTAATTGCTAAGTCTATTGACCATTTTTGAGTCCTCATTCTTCTTGATCTTTCCATAGCATTTGGAACTATTGACCACCCCATTCTCTTAAATGTGCTCCATTCCTAAGTTTTCATGAGACTGTGTTTCCTAGCTATTTATCATGAAGCCAAGAAGTATTTATTAAATACCCACCATGAGCCAGACACCATATTTGCTCTGAGGACATAAAGAAAGAAAGAGGGGAAGCTTGGTGGTGCAGTGGATAAAGCACTGGCCCTGGATTCAGGAGGACCTGAGTTCAAATCTGGCCTCAGACACAACACTTACAAGCTGTATGACCATGGGCAAGTCACTTAACCCTCATTGCCCTGGAAAGAAAGGAAGGAAGGAAGGAAGAAAAAATATTCTTGTCCTCAAAGAATTCACAATTTAATGGGAGAGACAATATGCAAACAACTATGTACAAAAAAAGATATATGGGGTAAATTGGGGATAATCAATAGAAGTAAGCCATTTGCATCAAGGGGAATAAGAAAAGACTTCTTGTATAAGTTAAGATTTTTGCTAGGACTTGAAGGAGGCCTAAGAAGTTAGGAGACAGAAATGAGAGAGAGAATTCCAGGCATGGGAGGCAACCAGTGAAAACCATGAAGTTGGGAGATTGCATCATATCTGAGGAGCAGCAAAGAGTAGAATGTTATTGGATCACAGAGTACAAGCAGGTAAGTAAGGTGCAGGAAGACTGGAAAGATAAGAAGGGCCAGGTTATTGAACGCTTTAAAAGTCAAATGGAATTTTATATTTGATTTCTGAAGTAATGGGGGTTAATGGAGTTTTTTTTTTTATTGCAAAGGGTTGGGAGAGAGGAAGTGGCATGGTCTGACCTAAATTTTAGAACATCTTTCTTAACCTCCTTTGCTAAATTGATATCCATGTCTCCTTCCCTAAATGTGGTCATACCCCAGGACTCTTTCCTAGGCTATATTATCTCTCTACCCTATTTATTTCCATGATCTCATCCAATCCCATGCCTTTGCTCATGTTGTCCCCTGTGCCTGGAATCCCTACTCATCCTTTAGAACACAATTCAGATGCCACTTTCTCCATGAAGCCTAGCTTGATCCTCCTCCTGTCCCAGTCAAAACAGGACTCCCCACTTGACTTAATATAATATATGTTTAACACCTTACCAATGGAATTATAATATAATGCTATGTATTATGGTTATCTTTGCTTATGTCATATACCCCTACTAGCTGCATAATTGGAGGTACTATACCTTGTCTAAACTTTGTATCACCCTCACTGCCTTATATACACACAAACACACACACATACACATGCACATGCATATGTAGATATGTATATATGCATCTAGAAGCTATTGTATCAACAACTCCTTCGATCAATAAGCATTTATTAAGTTCTTACTATGGGACAGGAACTGTGTTACACACTGGGAACAGAAAGACAAAAGTCACACATTTCCTGCCAAGAGTTTACATTCTGATAGATCAATCGATAGAGATATCTCTAGATAGATAGAACTATATCTATAAAGACAGCTAGATAAATAAAGCTCTATCTGCATCAATTGATCTATGTATTGATTGATTTATCAGAATGTAAACTCTTGATGGTAGGGACTGTGTGACCTCTGTCCTTCAGAAAGATAGATATAAGTATAATATAAATATATAGATAGAATAAAAATATATCTATAAATAGATGGAAATATATCTATAATTTATCTAGTTCAAACTCAATTGATCACTCTATTTAGATAGCTATCTGTCCATCCATCTCTCTCTCTCTCTCTTTCGGTATCTGTCTATGACACAAAACATACACAAAGTTTCCTTGGATAAAAAGGTAGTAGCAGCTGGTGAACCAGGAAATGCCTTTTGCAAAAGATCAATTCACGAAATGAGTCAACCTCAAATACCACTTCAGTCAAGATTAGGATGTACGTAGACCAGAGTGCTAGTATAAAAGGTTGCAGGGGATCCTTCCCCGGAAGAATATCTCAGTTCTTTGGCCATTTACTTAATAGTCACAAAAAAGATTGCTCCTTAATTATATCATAAATTTATATTTTGCAGCTTCACTGAGCTTTAGACTCCTCCAGGGCAAGGAATGTCTTTTTTTAACCTCAGAGCCCTGAAGAGTGTTCAGTGTATAGTCTGCTTAAATGGACCTGTTGAATGCACATACCTGTTGAATTCTTTAAAAAGAAGATTGTAAGGTTTTTTCCCCCTCTATGAGATCTGGTAAGATCAGTTGTAGAGGATTAAATTTCTGTATGGTTGTAAAGGACTAAATTCTTTTGCACCCAAGTAATAAAATTGGGGTGGGGGGGGGGGAGGAAATCATTCATTATGGTTCACTCAGCTCCTACTGTGATTGCCTTTGCCTTGTGGAACAAAACAGAAATTTCTTTTCTAAAGCTCCTGGACAAATAATAATTATAGCCCAAGAGGATCCAAAAATACTTCCTAAGAAAAGCAAAATACACAAGGGGGTGGGGGGTGGGGGGATTTGACCCTTAAAAAAAGAAAGATGTTTTTCTCTTCCCCAACATTTGGAAATGTGACAGTACCTTGCCTCCAGCACCTCAGTTGTTTAATCAGGACACAGAAGGATTATTAACTAGAGAACTCACATTCTGTTTTCAAACCCACATTCATACCAGTTAGAAAAATAGCATTGCTGAAAGAATATTATACATCTTTCACACCATACTTGGAACGTTTTCTGACAGCCAAATCCAAAAATGTACAACACTCTCTAGACGATGTCAACTCGAGCAATCCCACTTCAAGCACAAGCAAAAATCAGTGATCTATTTTTTTTTTCTCCCAAAGGCTCTCCTACCCTACTGTTTCCCAAGTCAAATGTGCCGGAGGGATAAATCAAATCTTGCCATAGAATTCAAATGCAGATAATATGAAGAAATGCCATTGTTGCTGCTATAGTGATGGAGGTGACAATCTAAAAAGTTTGCCTGACAGCAGAAATGACACTTTTGACATGCTATATATAGAGACAGAAGTGTACAATTTGGGATCTGCAATAGATTGTGACTCAGACTGCTTGTTCTCACACTTATATTGTTTCTTGGCACTGCTTTGCATCTCAATGCATATACCAGTTCTGCCTGTAACAGACCTTCTTAGATGATCATCATTATCACCATGGCACAGAATCAAGCTACCTCATTCACTTCTCGCTGACTTTAAGTAAAGCATGATATTATGATGAATATCAATATCATGTAAGGACTTAGAGGTACTTTGTATTGTAGAAAGTATTTCCTACCTTCTAATGACTGACTAGGGAACTGACTATTGGAGGTTAGTGTTTTCACAGAAATAAAGGAAAGTATCCTTTCTTAAAATCATCCAACTGTCACTGGGGAGGGGACAGGGAAAGGGGAGCAGCAGAATGGGGTTAAATCCCACATGAAAGAATCAGGAAAGGGTTTATGGAGTGGGGGGAGAGATGGGGGAGGAGAAGGGTAGTTAATGAGCCTTACATTAGTCAGAATTGGCTCAAAGGCCTTAATCTCATCAAAATTGGCTCAAGGAGGGATTAACATACACACTCAATTGAGTGGAGTAATCTCTCTAACCCTACCGGAAAGTAGGGGGGGAAAGGAGATAAGAAGGGAGGGGTGAAAGAAGGGAGGGCAGATTGGGAGAGGGGGCAGTCAGAAGCAAATTCCTTTTGAGGAGGGATAGGGTGAAAGAAGATAGATAATAGAGTAAATATCATGGGGAAGGGAATAGAATAGAGGGAAATAGTTAACAATAGTAACTGTGAAAAAGAGGAAAGGAAAAAAATGTACAAAAATATTTTTAGCAACTCTTTGTGGTGGCTAAGAATTGGAAATCAAAGGAATGTCCATCAATTGGGGAATGACTGAACAAGTGGTGGTATGATTGTAATGGAAAATTATTGTGCTATAAGAAATGACAAACAGGATGATTTCAGAAAAACCTGGAAAGACTCATATGAACTGATGTATAGTGAAGTGAGCAGAACCAGGAGAACATTGTGCACAGTGACAACATTATTGTTCTATGAGCAATTGTGAATTACTTAACTTCTCTCAGCAATACAATGATCCAAGACAATCTCAAAGGACTAATGATGAAGCATACTATCCACCTCCAGAGAAAGAACTGATATTGATTGAGCACAGACTGAAGCATGCTATCTTGTGCTTTCTTTTTTTTTTACTTGAGTCTTTTTATATAAAATGACTAATATGGTAATGTTTTACATAATTGCACATGTATAACCTATATCTGATTTCTTACCAATGGGGGGGTAGGGAGGGAGGGAATGAGAGAGAGATAGAATTTGGAACTCAAAACTTTAAATAAATAGATAAAGGTTAAAAAAATATCATCCAACTGAGTGGTATTATGAAAAAATGTTTTAGAACTTAGAAGAAGAGCATAAACTAATGTTTGGGGCTGGCTGGGAATTGCTGGACTGCACCAGAGAGTGGAGACACCATGCTCAGCTTTTGTCATGGTAAACGTAAAATGTTTTGCAAGATTTAAATTACTGTGTAAATGTCATCAGTTACCACATTCTTCTCATCATATTGATAGGGTTCAGATTGAAATGATCAGAGGAGAAAATATTCACTATTCTGTATTCTTTCATATCTGGCATTCTGTGGACTATGGTGCATGTGAATATAATGACCGCTTTTTGTAATCAAATAAGAGCATTGGGATATAAATTCATCTTCTATAGACTCAATGAAAGCTTCTTCAGAGCAATGCCAGATAATACAACTGGTATAATAAGTACATTGACCTGTTCTCAAAAAAGTTGTAATTTCTTCCACTGGGTTCCTACATTTTGAAAGGTTTTCATTTCATAATATAGTTTGTAAATTATGGCAACATTTATTAAAAACATTTTTCTTAAATTTTTTTATGGATCATTATCATAGCTGATTGTAGACAATGGTTCCATCTGTTATGATTCTCTGGTCTCAATACTTGTTGAAGTTTACTTGTCAAATTCTCAAAGATATTTTGATGTTTGTATTTGTAGTATTAGAATTTGTTGCCTGCTAAGTTACAAAGGATAAAGAGCTTCTGGTGCATTATTCTATGTACCCAATCGTGTTTTTCTAAGTATCCAGTAAGTGTTAAAGTGTCTTATCCTATCAGAATATGTGACACAGTTTCTACTACCTCCATCTCAATCAGTAAATCAGGATTCTTAACCATAATCCATTTGTAATTTCTTTTGGTAATGATCGAGTTCTGAATTACTATCCCAAACCCTATTGTTTCTATAAAGAAATTTGTAGCTCATTCATTTGTTTGATACTTCTTTTTTGGCATATTATTAGTTGGGTTTATATGAATGTTGCCCATGGAACACTTTGATTTCACTTTTGGATCTTAGCTGCTTCATAGACTCCTTTCAGAGACAAACCATTTTTTGTTGTATTTGAAAAAGCCAGTGGCTGATAACCTTTTCCTAGCCATTATTATTGTTATGTAAAATTATTTTCCAAAAAAGTATTTTTGTAAATTTTTATTATATGGATTATGGGCTCTGAAAACATCTGACAATTCTCTTCTTCTTTTTTTGTTCAGAAAGTGTTCATCTTTCCATTGGTGCCTTGGTGTGATGAGCCCTGTGTGTCCTGCTAACTTTGTGCAGGTTTTTGTTTGGATTCTATCTAGATCAATAGATTCTAATTGCTTTAAGTGTCTTCTCCCCTTTATGCTTTGACTTCAGGATGCTAGTCAGTCTCTCTTAGTACTCAGCTTCAGATTTCTTTTTGAAAACTATATACTTATTGTGTCTTATTTGGAGAAGGCAGAGGTATTTTTAAGTACTGTCTTTCATGGGTTCAGTTTGACCTCTGGATTCAAGCTCAGAATTGCCAATCCCTACTCTTTCTTGGCACACATTAAGAATTTTATACTTGGGGCAGCTAGGTGGCACAGTGAATAAAGCACCAGCCCTGGAGTCAGGAGGACCTGAGTTCAGATCTGGCCTCAGACACTAGCTGTGTGGCCCTGGGCAAGTCACTTAACCCGAATTGCCTCACCAAAAAAAAAAAAGAATTTTATACTTAACAAGTCCAAATGATATTCTGATTTCACTGGAGAAGTTTTCATAAGATTAAATAACTATTTAACGGGATTTTTCAATGGACTCTTAAAACTTTTCATCCATTTGCAACAAATGATTAACATGAAGTTTTGCTATAATTCCTTCTTTGACTTGAAAGTCAGATTTTTATTTTATTCAATAGTGACAGTAATAGAGTTGGTGCCAGGCAAAACCATATATAAAGGCTTAAACTGCTTCCCTGGAAGAGGCTACATTTTACATAAATTGTTCTTAACCTTGTTGCATTGGTTGTCTGTTTATAATTTTCCATGTCTACATCAAATATTCTAGCATTCTCACTATGACTAGATCTTTTATATTTATAGTACATGGCTAAGCCATAAGTGCAGAACTAAGTCAAAAACTTTGTGATAATTGAAAAAGGTGATACAAATGTTATGGAGTTTTCAAATGATTTCTTCAAAGATATGCAAAGTCCTTGCTTTTAATTGGCAAGATCTGTTTCCAGATCAAATGAGATAATGTTTATAAAGTGCTTAACGCAGTACCTGGGACATGCTAGGTGCTTAATAAATGGTTACTTCCACCCCTCATGCTATCTGCAGCAGTGTATTGATGTTTAACCATTGTTCAATCTGCAACCAGATTCCACAGTTCTTTTTTTTCTACATTTGGAGAGCATTTTCCATCATGAGTCCTTTGGAAATTATTTTGGATCATTGTATTTCTGAGAAGAGTTAAATCTATCACAGTTGATCATCACACAATGTTGTTGTTACTGTGTACAAGAGAGCATTCATTCTTTAGTCCATTTTATGTATATCTAGCAAGTGGGTTATTGGCATTTCTATTTTATTCCAATATGTCCTTTCTTTTTATGGCATGATAATAATAATGAAGAAGAACTATTTCTATAGTACATTTGCAAAATGTTTTTACAAATTTTTGTTCATTTTATACTCACAACAACTTTGGAAGATAGATGTTATTATGATCTACATTTTTACAGATGATGAAACTGAGATTGAGAGAAGACTCTCAATTGCTAGTAAATGTCTGAGGCCAAGTTTGAACTCGGTTCTTCTTGGTTCCTGGTCTAGTACTCTTAACTACAGAACCAGCTGAAATATGAAAAAGCAACAGCCTTTCCACTGTCATATGTGCCAAATTGATCCTCATGATGGTTTCAAAAAGGGCCAGTCTGTTACCCTATGCCACCTCATTTATTTCTTTGATTCATAGAAATAGTTACATCACCCTAACCAGGGTGCTAATCTAAGTTCCCCCTGCAACTTATTATTATTATAATGTCCATGTTTTAAACTTTTTTATAGTATTTCATTTTTCTAATTACATGTAAAGACAAATTTTAACATTCATTTAAAAATTTTGGATTCCAAATTTTATCCTTCTCTCCTTTACCCCCCCCCTCCTCCCCAGGACAGTAAACAAGTTGATAGAGGTTATTTACATTTATTTGCATCTTTTTGATAGTCCTATGACAAATTGCTATTTTGTTATTATTATTTTCCATGGACTCTAACAAGGTTAGTAAAATAACTGTTGTTGTTATTGGAGGTGTTTTTGCAATTAAATATAAGCCCATCTTCTGAGTATTATGATTATGACTATTTTAGGCTTATTTTTTTTATCATGTTCAGACTGAAATCTTCTGGGGATAAGTTAGTGTTCTATAAACTATTATAATTATTATTATTATTAGTCTCTACTTCTGAAGTTTTTATGGAAGTGAAAATACCTTCAGAGAAAATAGGCTTAGTGGATGGGCAGTCAACATTGGAGTCAAAGATGACCCTTATGTGCCTCTGATATATACTAGCTCTGAGATCATTAGCAAGTCACTGAACCTTTCAGTGGCTAAGCAACACTCAGAAACTATGTGTTACAAAAGACTTGCCACTCTGTATTGGTAAAGGGGGTTTCTACATCTCTATTGATGCAATTACAGATTCAGATATAACTATGGAGTTACATGAGTACAGCTGGCTGGACCTGTCTAGAATGAAATGTAATTCCAATGTGGAAGATTCTGTTCCCCAAATCATACCAGTTCCAGTTTTGGGGATGAAGGTGGGAGCATATCACCTGGGCTTATGGTACCCAAGACTAATTTTAAACATGAAATATCCATGGGCAGAGTAGTTCAGAGACTTTGCCCCTGTGATTCTATACCTGAGAAGCCCTGATTTTGAGTTATTATTTCTAATTAATCAGTGAGAATTTATTGTTATTGTTTAGTTGTTTCAGTTGTGTCTGATTCTTCATGATCCCATTTGGGGTTTTCTTGGCAAAGGTTTGCCATGTCTTTCTCCAGCTCATTCTATAGATAAAGAAACTGAAGCAAACAGGGTTAAATGATTTGCCCAGAGTCACACAGTTTTTAAGTATGAGTCTGGATTTGAACTCAGGTCTTCCTGACTCTTGGACCAGCACTCTATCCTCTCTGCCACCTAGCTGCCCCAGTGAACATTTATTACATGTCTATTATGCACCAGGTACTATGACAGTTATTAGGATAAAAAGACAAAAACTATTTAAAAATCCATGTGTAACCTTGAGGGTTACCAGGTTACCATATTGGACTAATGGTCAGTTAGGGTATTTTTGTAGTCCCAGGTATATAGTAATTCTTCACTTGGGAGTGTTGTAATGAAACCCATGAATGGCTCATGATTATTCTCCCAGTTAGAAAGAGAATACTCTCTAACAATTGGTTGGGAGTTGGTAACTAAGGCCTGTGCTAGGAAAGGTCAGTCCTATGTGGCTCTCAGAGCTATCCCATTGCCTCCATGCTACAAACAAAAGGATACAAGGAAATGTATAGGATAGGGTCATTCCAAGTATTTATAAGGAAGAACACTAGATCAATCTAATACAGTCTGTAACAAAAAAAAATGCTTTGGAAACAAGTGCCACTTGAACCCAACTGAAGGTAAAACAGAGGGAAAGGAAGAAGGACTGCTACCAGTTATGTTTCCCTCTAGATTTCTGAGGTTTTTTTTCCCCATCAGCATTTTAACCTTTTTATGGGATAACAGCAATATATATATATATATATATATATATATATATATATATATAGAGAGAGAGAGAGAGAGAGAGAGAGAGAGTCATATGTCATGTATGCTTGATAGGTGTCACAGTGGATAAAGTGCCAGGCCTAGAGTAGGGAAGACCTGAGTTCAAATCCCACCTCTGACACTTAGTAGGTGTATGACCCTGGGCAAGTCTTTTAAGCCTATTTGCCTCAGTTTTCTCATCTGTAAAATGAGCTAGAGAAGGAAATGGAAAACCACTCCAGGTGGCATCTTTGACAAGAAAACCCCCAGATGGGATCATGAAGAGACATAACTAAAATGACTAAACAACAACAACAACAAATATGTAATACCTGCATGTGTTGGGGAATCAGGGGATGGAGCATAATTGTAAGGTCTTTCAGTTGTCTGTTATCTTAACCACACATACAGCTCTATAGGGTTGGATCTTGTACAGTGAGGCCTCTAAAATTTCAAGAATATAACAAATAAGTAATAGTATCAGAATGTATGATATAAATATATGTGTATGTGCATATATGTTTCTTTTAATGCAAACATCTTTATCTCTACTCAAAATAATCTATTTTAATGAGGGCTTTGCTGCACATGCTAAGGTCACCTAAAATTAGAGGTACCCTGCTTCTGGGAGAAGACATTCTGCATTCCTTTACCGCTTTTCATTGGCCATGTACCCAGAATAGGATGTGTCTCTAAAACAACCAGACTGGAATGATTTCTTTCTTCTCTGACATCCAGAGGAAATAATGGTCTTATTCAAGCACAGCATGGGCAACATGAACCAAAGGGTAAGGAAAAGGGCTATCTCTCTCCTTATCTCTTTTAGGCTCTACATTCCCAAGAAACAGGGTTTTGGTCTAGGCTTTCACATTTCATCAAAGTGTTAAAGTATTGAGAACCACCACATCTCTTTTCTACAGAATGAGAGTTAGCTCTTGGAAAACAACTTTTCTCTGAAAACATGTGCTCGTTCTTCAGCATTGGGACTACCTCTGTAGCAATTGAAAATGTCATGAGCAATGGAAAATGTCCTAAGGCCATGGGAATTTCTGGGAAAGGGAGAAAAACAAGCAAAAGAGGGAGGAGGAGAGGGGAAAAGAAGAAAGAACATTATGAAAAAGGAAGAAATGAGATGGAAGAGATGTAAATGAGGGCTAGGAGAGAGGAACTTGGAGCTGAGAGCAACAGAGAAAATTCCACTCTGTATTCCAACAGGGGTATATACCCTGTGGTGTAAATGCCATTCTGAATGATTCAGGACTTTGATCTCTTATCTCCATGTCTATGCCTTGGACCAACCATTTACATAGTCAGGACATTAGTTCTTAATCTAACATCCCATACTGTATGACACATCTATCTACCACCCAGAAAATCCACCTCTAACTTCCTTGGGGGTTGTAAACTGCAGATAAGCAGAACAATTATGGTTTAAGAAAATCTGGACTAAATTTAAGCTACCTCTTTACTCTTAATTAGGAAAAATTTGGTTTTTATTTTCCTCATACATTCATGCATGATTTTTTTTTTATCAAGCACCATATATAAATAAGTTTCATTCAGTACTTCTTACATGCCAAGAGAAAATCAAGATGTCCTAACTTTCTAACTCATAGGTATGATCTCTTTTACTAAAACAAAAACAAAACACCTTTGGGGTCTTCCCATTATAAGATAAAATCCAAATTCCTCAGCTTGGCATTCAAGATTCTCCAGAGTCTGTTTCCAGCCTACCTTTCCATACTCATTTCATATTAGCCCTGTTTTGATGTTCCAGCCTAACTGAACAAATGAAATTGAGCTCTCACCTAACAGGTGCATCTTCTACCAAACATCATCCCTATTGACCTTAATTATGCTTTCAGATTAAAAAGGCATTGTCAGTAGGCTTGAATTCAAATATGATCTCTTATGGGGTAACATAAGCTATTATTACATTGGACTGGGTTAGCTTATCAAATCAGTGGAAAACAAAACTGAGTCTTCATGAAATGTGACATAAAACTGGAAATTTTAATTAGGGAAGCAGAGAGAAATTGTAAAGATCCTAGCTACTGGAGTGAGAAAGGAAGTACATGCAAGGATTGCTTCCAGGACTATTACCACAAGTCATCAGAGAGCTCATTGTGCCTGGAGAGGAGATAAGGGAAATGATAGAAAGTTGGAGGATTATTGAATAGTTCATTGCAATAGAATGGGATTTAGGGCACAGAAGACAAAGTACACCTATTCCACAGTTTTGCTCAGATCCAGCCATGAGCATGAACTCTTTTTGATCCTCAGTCAAGTTTCTGGTACTATTATGCTTTCACTTTGATTCAGTAAATATCATTTGACCATTTAGCCATTCAGCATTTATTGAGAACCCACAGTAGATATCTTGTCTTTCTCATTTATCAAGTGAGGAGGTTGGACTTAGTGATCTTTGAGATCCTGTCTAGCTCTAAATCCATGATCCTTTAGGTCGATTAACCTCTTTTGGGTCTTAGTTTCCTTATCAATTAAAAAAAGAGGTGGTTGAATGGCCTTTATGAGCCTTTCCAATTCTAGATAGCTGTAATCGGTGCGATCGTGTTTATTGTATTTCACCTAGGTAGCTAGGTAGTACAGTATTTAGAGTGCTGGTCTTGCTGTCAGAAAGAGTCAGGTTCAAATTCTGCCTCAGACACTTACCAGCTATGTGACCCTAGGTTAGTGACTTAACCTTTCATAGCCTCAGTTTCTTCATCTGTAAAATGGGAATTATAGCACCTATCTTCCTGGATTATTGTGAGAACTAGACAAAATAACCACATAAATCATTTTGCAAACCTAAAAGTGCTTTATAATTGCTATTACTTTTTCAGTCATTATGCTTCAACAATAAGATATTCTCTCTTGTTCAACTTGTCTCTATTTCTTCTAGTGCTCTGTGAATTCTGCCCAACATTGGCCCACTGCTTCAGAAAGTCTGCTTAGAGGCTGGATTTAAAGTATTTCCAGTACCTTGATTTCCTCCTTACAGAAAGAGACATCTTATGCTAACATTTAAGTACTATTCCAGGTTACCTGTTGCTTTTCTGCCTCCCCCTGAAATCCTGATCCTCAAGGATCCCCATCCCCTTTTCCTTTTCTCCTTGCTCTTTGCTCTTGGGGTATCTGGTGGCAAGGTTCCCAGAAAGTTGGTGATCTCTCCCAGCACCTGCTTGTTTCAAATATGCGAATGAATTTTTCACAGTTGAACTCTGAACATTCTTCTTCTGACAGAGCCTTGCTTTGCAACACATCTGAAATCTCTCTGAGGCTGTGCATATGTTACTGTTTATCCAACACGGAGCTCGGGCCTCTTTGAACTTCCATCTCTTGATAATGTGTCTCGTATTTTAACATTCTCGCACTTTAAAAAATGAAACTGTTTAGAAGCTTTTGTGCTCTTCAAAGGATTTTCTCCTGTTGCTCCACACCCTGTTTGTAGGCAACTGCCAAGACACAGTGAGAGCATTTCATGTGGAAGTCTAATGCCTATCATTTGATTGGTGAATAGTTATAGAACCATTGATCATCTCCCTTATCTCTTTTTTTTTTCAAATTTTTATTCATTGGACTATCAGTTTAGAGCTAGAAGGGACCTTGGGCATCATCTAGTCCAAACTACTCATTTTACAGATGAGAAAACTGAGGCACAAATAGGTCTAGTGACTTGTGAAAGGATAAACTCCTTGATTTAGAACTGGAAGGGACCTTAGACAACACTGGGTCCAACTGCCTCATTTTATATATAATGAAACTGAGGCTAAGATAGGTTGAATGGCCTATAGGGTCATAAAAGCATAGGTTTAGAGATGGAAAGGACCTTAGATGTGATCAAATACAATCTGCCTTTAAAGATGAAGAAAAATGGGACCCAGAGAAGTTGTGACTTGTTCAGTATCATATAGCTAATAAGTGTCCAAGATAAAATTTAATCCAATTTTCCTTTCTTAAAACCTTCCTTCTCTTCATCTAGAGAGTTATCCCTTACAGGGAAAAAAAGGCGTGGTGGGGGAGGAAGATGAGAGAAAAAAAAAAACAGTTCATCAAAATGAAGAGACATGGGGCAGCTAGGTGGTGCAGTGGATAAAGCACCGGCCCTGGAATCAGGAGTACCTGAGTTCAAATCTGGCCTCAAACACTTACTAGCTGTGTGACCCTGGGCAAGTCACTTAACCCCAATTGCCTCACTAAATTAAAAAAAAAAAACCAAAAAAAAAAAAAATGAAGAGACATATCAAAGAAATCTTAGTATATGCAACATTCCATACCCATGATCCCCTACTCTGGCAAAGAAAGGAGGAGGGTGTGTTATCTACCTCTTTTTCAGGGCCAGGTTTGATCATTATAACTGTACTCCATTGTGTTTAGTTACTTTGTTGTTGTTCTTTCCATCTACATTGTTGTAGACTTTGTGTGTATTGTTTCCCTAATTCTACAGTCTTCATTTTGCTTTCCTTCACATAAATCTTCCCCATGCTTCTCTTTTTACCATTCTATGATATTCTACCACAATTTGTTTAGCCATTTCCCAACTGATAGGTATTTGTTTTCTTTCCGGTTCTTTATTATTAAAAAAAAAGGTTGTTTATAAATATTTTGGTGTAGATAGGACTTTTCAGTCTTTGGTCTCCTTGGAGTATGTGAATAATAATAATAATAATAATAAACAATAATAATGACAACTAACATTTATATAGTGCTTACTACATGCTAGGCACTTTACAATTACTTTCTCATTTAAGCCTCACAACAACTCTGGAAGGAAGGTGCTTATTATTATCCCCATTTACAGATAAGAAAACTGAGGTAAACAGAGATTAAGTGACTTGCCTAAGGCCACATACCTCAAATCTGAACTCAGATCTTCCTGACTCCAGGGCTGGTAGACTGGTGCTCTATATACACTGAGCCACCTTACCAGTGGCAGTAGGATCTCTGTGTCAAAGTGTATAAACACTTAATCACTTTCTTTTTCTTTTTTTTTGGTGAGGCAATTGGGGTTAAGTGACTTGCCCAGGGTCACACAGCTAGTAAGTGTCAAGTGTCTGAGGCCAAATTTGAACTCAGGTCCTCCTGACTTCAGGGCCAGTGCTATATCCACTACGCCACCCTTAATCACTTTCTTAATGATTCTTTTCTTTAGATATCACTTGTTTCAAAGCCTGTGTGTCTTTTTCTACTGTGCCCCAGATGTATGTTTTGTGTTTGTTGCATTTTAGGCATAGCATCCTACATCTTGAGTTGGAAGGAACTTCAGAAACCATCCAGTTCAAACTCCTTATTTTATAGATGAGGAAACAGAAGTTAAGTGACTTGCCAAAAGTCTCATGAGTATTAAGGGTCAGAGGCAGAATTTGATCCTGAGTCCTCTAACTTAAAAGTCACTTTTCACCTGTGCCATCTTGCCTTTCATTAAGGGCTTTCCTCTCCAGGAAGATGAAGCTCTTCACTGCTCTATCCAGATTCACCCATTATCCTCTTCATCCTGCTTCTTCCCAAAGTGGATTGTGAAAGACTAATAAAAGTCATCCTTTTATTCAGGAAATATAGCATGGAATGAATAACAGAGAGAGAGCCATCTTTGAAAAAGATTAAAATCTACCTCTAATACATTTTTCACTGGGCAAATCATGTAACCTTTTAGTGCCATAAGCAATTCTCTAAGAGCATAAACTGCAAAGGTGTCAACTGGCCCTGGATTAGGGAGTTTCTTATACCTATGAGATCACAGGTTCATTCCCCTATCCCTTATATCCAGTGCAAAAGGAAAGGCTTAAAACTCAAACAGGACCATGTGGGTACAGATCGCAAAGACTGAGATCAAGATGTTGGACTCATACAATAAATCCCTAAGTATTCTAATATGTCACATGGGTACAAGTTTAGGTGTATATATATTTTTCCATGCAAACACACTGTGCTTTAGGTTCCTTTTTTAAAAAGAATTTCTGGCTTGGAGAGACCTGAAAATGACTTTTCTTTGGCTCTTTAACACCTTCACACACCACAAGATTATTCTCCAGGAGAGATTTGGCCTCCTTGCTGTCATGAAACCTTGGTGAGATATTTCCCTGGAGCCCCTCCAAAGCCGAAGGTTCCCACATGGCATCCTTTTACACCTCCAGGGAAGAAAGGAGGTATTCAAGCTACATCGTTTGCTGGCTGTTTTCTCGTTTGGCTCTGACATGCCAACATTACTCCAGCATTGGCACCTTATGCTGAGAAAATATTGGCCTTCTCTAATACCACTTTTTTTTTTTTCGTTAGACTTTGGGCTAGACATGCCACCTCTCTCTCTCTGCCTTGTTTCTTTTTCTGTGGAACAGTCCAATAATACTCTCTCCCATAAAGGCTAATAAAATGAATAAAGTGCTTCAACATCCAGTAACTACAGCATTTACAAAAAAAAAAAAAAGTAAAGATTTCCAAAAGATGCCCATACTTCCATTTGTCTTTTGTACCCTTAAGGTTACCATCTCTCTAATCAACTAATTTTCTTTCAATAATAATTGATATTTATTTACAAAGCATTATAGAGTTTACAACATGTTTTATATACATCAATTCAACTATACTTCACAACAGGTACATTATCTCATTTTTTCCAGGTGAGGAATCCAAGGCTTAGATTCTATGGTCCATGGTCAAGCAACTAGGAAATGTCAGAGGTGGGATTCAATATGGTCTTCCTGATTTCAAGTCCATCTCTCTGTCCCCTAGGTCTTGGGGCTCTTTTTCAGTTTTACATATTGTCTATACTAATTGTCTTTGAGCTCTTTCTAGAAATCAATCTAGTTCTCTTTTGACTCAGAGATTCATTCAATAATATATATATATATATATCAATAATATATATATATATATATATATATATATATATATATATATATATATAGTCAAAGGGGCAGCTAAGTGGCGCAGTGGATAAAGCACGGGCCCTGGATTCAGGAGAAGCTGAGTTCAAATCCAGCCTCAGACACTTGACACGTACTAGCTGTCTGACCCTGGGCAAGTCACTTAACCTTCATTGCCCCACAAATAATAATAATAATAATAATAATAATAATAATAACAACAACCATAATAATAACAAGAACATATTGTCAAAACTAACCATCTTGAGGTTCTCATTTTGTCAGTAACCCTCAAAAGCCTCTTTTTTCTCTCATCATTTGTCTTTACTCTTTGACTCCAAAGTGAATTTTAGACTTAGTAAATTACTCAATCAATTTATTCACTGTCATAACCTATCAGTACCTATAAGTACACCACTTACAATGCCCCTGAAAAATCTATTTGGGGGGTTGAATTGGTTTTTCTTTCTATACTGGTCAAATTCACTGACTTTCAAGGTAGACTTTCTGAAGATCTTGGTTCAGAAAATGTTCTCTGTGATCTATATTCCTTAATGAGATACAAGAGATGAATCAGGTCCCAAGGATGTTTTAGACTGACTTGGTTGTCTAGACCAAGCAAATTTTTTAGATAATTCCCAAATCACTGCCTACAGCCTTTGCAATCTATTTCTCCAAATATGTGATCACTATCCACATCTGGTCAGTGACATTATTAACTAAATATGTAAAATTTTAAAGACAGCTCCACTTGCCTCAGGAATTCAGTGAATCATTTTTTGAAGCAAAGCATTCAGGAAGGGTTTACCTAATAATGGACCAAATAACGTTTTTCTATTTGTTGCATTATTATTCATGCCCTCTAAATTATCTCCAACACTGTGCAGTTTAAGGATTTGAGTTTGAATGGAAAGGCAATCAAATTACTCCCCACAAAATAGTATTGGGATTTATACACATTATTTTAATATTATGTGAACCTTTATCATACCTATAGTAGAGTCCATGATGTCTATCTACATTTTTATGAGAAGGTTAGAATACTAAAATAGACAAAATTCATGGGGAGTGTGGTAAAGAAGACTGGATGAAATAGAGAACTGTCTCATGTTAGGTTGGTTCTTTGGTTCTTTAGAATCATTATGTCTCATAATTTATGTAATCAGTATATATTTTTTATGCCAAAATATCTAAAACCACTACTAAAGCATTATCTAAAATTAATAGAGGATTATTTTAAAATAAAAATCCCAAATCATTTGTTTTTGCCCTTCCCACTGCTGCCATCCTTATTCACTAGTCGGGAAGACCTGAGTTCAAATCTGACTTGAGACATTTACTACTAAGCATATGATCCTGGGCAAGTCACTTAACCTCTGTTTGTCTCATTTTCATAATCTGAAAAAGGAGGATAATAACAGTACCTACCTCTCAGAGTTGTGAGGCTCAAATGAGGTTATAATTGTAAAGCTCTTAGTACAGTAACTGGTATATAGTAAGTATCATATACATACTAACTTTTATTAGCTATTATTTTTATTGTTTTGTTTTGTTTGGGGGGGGGTTGGGGGGGGTTGTTTTGTTTTGTTTTTTTGCAGGGCAGTGGGGGTTAAGTGACTTGCCCAGGGTCACACAGCTAGTAAGTGTCAAGTGTCTGAGGCCAGATTTGAACTCAGGTACTCCTGAATCCAGGGCCGGTGCTTTATCCACTGCGCCACCTAGCTGCCCCCTATTTTTATTATTTTTTAAAAGATTTTTGATGACCTTTTTTGTCCCTTCATTCCACTATTCTTATGCTCTATTCCCCTCCTAATTCCATGCCCCAAACCTCACAAGAAAGAGAATTAAAAAAAAAAAACAAAAAGAAAAAGAAAGCTCTTGTAACAAATATGCACAGTCAAGTAAAACAAATTCTCCCTGTCTGAAAATGTAGGTCTCGGTCTGCTTCCAGAACTCATCACATCTCTGTCAAGAGATATCAGGCTTTATCATCAGTCTTCTGGAGTCATGGTTGGTTGTTGAGTTGTCTGAGATCTTAAGTAGTTTAAAGTTGTTTTGAGGAAGTTTCATTCTAATAGGGGAATACAACACATAAAAGTGAAAAGGAAAGAAGTGAGGAAGAGAAAGGAAAGGAGAAAAAGGTATCTGAGGGGGAGGGGAATGGTTGGGGGAGGTCAAGAGTGTTTCTCAGAGCCCTGGACTCCAGCAAGATAAGCAAAATCTCACACACATATCATGCTGTGACACTTACCCTAGGATCCTGCAGGCCATGTCAACAGAACACAAACTCTAGTTGGATCTACCAGGCTTGTAGTACTTCACTATGAAGAGATGGAGACTCAAGAAAGATGAGAAAAATGCCCTTTTAACTTTAAAGACTTGTGATTTCAACAGGGTGAGCAATTCCTGATATGAAAAGTCCCTCCACTAGTGGGGATCATCAAATCATCCTAAGACTAAATCACCTTTGTCTTTGAAGGTTACTTTGACTCTCTACCCTTCTAGGACTCAGTAGATTGTGTCTTCTAGATTTTCTGCAGCTAATAAATTCATCTCCCTGCAGCCTGGTGATGAGGTTCCCTATGTTTGTTCACTTAGCAGGAGAGTACCAGAATCAACTTGAACTAGCTAGGGAGAATAGGTTGTTAAATTTGCTATTACCTTTAAACTTACACCTTAGAAATTGATTTAATTTCTAGATTTGATTTAAGTTTTTGTTGTTGTTGATTGCCTAGATTGGAAGTAATGGAGAAAATGTTAATAATGCACATTAAATGTAAAAGTATGTTGTGCAGCTGGTTATTAATCATTTATCAACAGCTTCCTCATCTGTAAAATGAGGGGAATTGGACTCTATGACCTCTAAGATTGGTTCTCACTCCAACTCTATGATCTTATGATACTGTGAATTTAAAACAGCTGCTATTTTTGTGTTTAACTGAGCATTGTTGTATTTAGTTAATTATATTTCACTTTATAATTTACTTTTTTTTAAACATTTCCAATATTTTATCGTAAAATGTTTACATTTGTGAGGAGAATTAGCATATATAATTTCTGGGGAGTTGGGTTGGTGGGATGGTAGCTGAGATGCATAAAGGATCATTTCCTTTGTGGAAGGAAATTCCTTCTCGATCTACATTTGTGGTAACATCTCACTTGTCAGTGGGTCTTCATTCCTAGTTTGACTGGTTTCTACCTAGGACTTGCTTGATTTACTGGAAGAGTACTTTTTTCCCTTTGTGGCTTCCAAGTCAGCAACACACTCAAGCTATTCCTTGATAGTTTCATATAGGCTATCAATTTGGCTCCGAAAGTATTTGACAAGCTTTGCCTGCTTTGCCTTCAGTGTGGGTGTTAAGAGTCCATTTTCCTGCTAAACTTTTTTTAATTTTGGGGAGTGGGTAGCGCAATGAGGGTTAAGTGACTTGCCCAGGGTCACACAGCTAGTAAGTGTTAAGTGTCTGAGGCCAGATTTGAACTCAGGTCCTCCTGAATCCAGGGCTGGTGCTTTATCCACTGCACCACCTAGCTGCCCCCCAAGAGTCCATTTTCAATAGAAAATGCTTCTGGGTGAATGTAGATGTTTTTGACTTGTTCAAAGGACTTGAGGCCACCTTCCTGCCAATTTTCAGCATGTCTTCCAAAATGGTCTTCTTTATAAGCTCATTTAAGCAAAGCTCCTCATGAGAACCCTGGACCCCAAGTTTTGCTGCAAATTTAGGAAGTACATCTGGATCAGGAACAATCACACCCACTAAGGATGACTGTAAACTCTCTCCATGTACAAAAACTTGGGATACTGGACCACTCCTGATGTACACATATTCTATCTTCTCTGGGGCAATGTATTCTCCTTGGGTCAGCTTAAAGATGTTCTTCTTCTGGTCAATGATTTTCAGGGTTCCATTTGGTAGCCAACGACCTATGTCTCCTGTGTGAAGCCAAACATCTTTGTCAAGTGTGTCAGCTGTTTTCTCAGGATCCTTCAGGTAGCCTTTGAATACATTGGTGCCTCTGATGCAAACCTGTCCCTCTCCATTCACTAAGAAGTAGTTCATTTCTACTGTGTCTTCAAGCTTCACTTCACTACAGGTTAAGAGAGCCCCAACCTGACCTGTTGTCCAGTCCCCTATAATTTACTTTTTTGTTTGTTTGTTTTTGCGGGGCAATGGGGGTTAAGTGACTTGCCCAGGGTCACACAGCTAGTAAGTATCAAGTGTCTGAGGCCGGATTTGAACTCAGGTACTCCTGAATCCAGGGCCGGTGCTTTATCCACTGCGCCACCTAACTGCCCCTATAATTTACTTTTTAAAAAAATTTTATTGAATAGAATTTTATTTTACAAAATATATGTAAAAAACTTTTAACATCAATTTTTAAAAAATTTGCGTTCCAACTTCTCTTCCTCCTCCATTCCCACCCTCCACCTAATAGAACTCAAGCATTTCAAAATAAGTTATACATGCATTGTCATGGAAAACATTCCCACATTAGCTAGGTTGAGAGAGAAAACAGTCAAAAAAATCCCCAAACTTCAGATTGAGGAATTGTTAAAGAGAAAAAAAATTCTTAAAAATGTGTTTCCAAGAGCAGCTAGGTGGTGCAGTGGACAGAGCGCCAGCCCTGGAACCAGGAGTACCCGAGTTCAAATTTGGCCTCAGACACTCAACACTCACCAGCTATGTGACCCTGGGCAAGCCACCCAACCCCAACTGCCTCAACAACAACAACAACAAAATAATAAAATAAATGTATTTCCATCTATTTTCAGATACTATCACTTCTTTCTCTGTAGATGGGTTGCCATTTTCATAAGTCCTTCAGGGTTATATTGGATCATTGCCTTGCTGAATATAACCACATGCTTCCCAGCAGATCATTTTACACTATTGCTGTTATTTTGTATACAGTACATTTCACTCTGCTGCAGTTCATGTAGGTCTTTCCAGGTTTTTCTGATGGTATCCTGTTCATCATAACATAAATAAAGTACCTTAAACTTGACAAAGATTTTTCTTCATATTAGTCCAGCAAAGTAGGTACCATACGTTTTGCCATTATATTCAATCATCATAACTATTTCCCTCCCTCCTATTCCCTTCCCATGGTATTTACTCTATTTTCTATCTTCTTTTAAACTATTCCTCCTCAAAAATGTTTTACTTCTGACTATCTCCTCCCCTACTCTGCACTCCCTTTTTTTTCACCCTTCCTTCCTTATCCTCTTCCCCTCATACTTTCCTGTAGGGTTAAATAGATTACTCCTCCCATCTGGGTGTGAATGTTATTCCCTCCATGAGCCAACTCTGATGAGTTTAAGGTCTTTGAGCTAATTCTGTGTTCCAAATTTTCTTCTTCCCTCTCTCCTCAATCTTCCCTATGAAATCAAGCAATTCACTATGTCATACTTGTGCAGTTATGCAGAACATCTTTACCTTCCTCGAACATATTTTGCTTTTTTACTGCTCTCTCCCCTAATCTGCCCTTTCCTCCTTCCCCTCTCCCCCCCTCCCCTTATCTCCCTCCCCTCCCTCAGGGCAAAAATATATTACCATACCCACTTGAGTATGTATGTTAGTCCTTCTTTGAGTCAATTCTGATGATATTAAGGTTCACTCACTCCCCAATTCCTTCCCTCTCTTCCCCTCCCCTCCATAAGCTTTTTTCTTGTTTCCTTCATGTGAACAACCTCTCCCCAGACCATCTCTCCCCTTCCCCTTCCCCCAGTCTATTTCTTCTACACCTCAACCCTATTTTAAAGATGTCATTATGGGTTAGTTAGGTGGCACAGTGGACAATGCACTAGCCCTGGACCCAAGAGGCCCCAAGCCCAAATCTGGCCCCAGACATAAGACACCCCACAAAGAACAAAACATAAATGCTTTACAGATATCATCCCTTCGTATTCAGTTCAGACTTGTGTCCTCTGTTAATTCCTTACTGAGATAGTTCTTATGAGTTTGAAGTATTATCTTCCCATGTAGGAATATAAACAGTTTGATCTTTTAATATCCCTCATGAAGTCTTTTTCCTGTTTATCTTTTTATGCTTCTCCAGGGTCTTGTATTTGAAAGTCAAATTTTCTATTCAGTTCAGGTCTTTTCATAACAAATGCCTGAAAGTCTTCTTTCTCATTGAAATTCCATGTTTTCCTCTGAAAGATGATGCTTAGTCTGGCTGGGTATGTGATTTTTGGCTGTAGTCCCAGTTCCTTTGCCCTCTGGAATATCATATTCCATGCCCTCCGGTCCTTTAATGTAGAAGCTGCTAGATCTTGCTTTATCCTTATTGGAGCACCACAATATTTAAATTCCTTTTTTCTAGCTGCTTGCAATATTTTCTCCTTGACCTGGGAGTTCTGGAATTTGGCTATAATATTCCTGGAGGTTTTCCTTTTGGGATCTCTTTTAGGAGGTGATCAGTGGATTCTTTCAATTTCTATTTTAGCTTCTGCTTCTAGAATATCAGGGCAATTTTCCCTCACAATCTCTTGGAGGATGGTGTCTAAGCTCCTGTTTTGGTCATGGTTTTCAGGTAGTCCAATGATTTTCAAATTCTCTCTCCTAGATATATTTTCTAGGTCAGCTGTTTTTCCAAGGAGATATTTCACACTGCCCTCTATTTTTTCATTCAATTGGATTTGCTTTACTGGGCCTTGGTTTCTCATAAGGTTACTAGTTTCCATTTGTTCAATCCTAATTCTTAGGCAATTATTTTCAGCAGACAGTTTTTTAATCTCCTTTTCCATTTGGCTTTTCAAACTCTTGACTTTTTTCTCATGACTCTCCTGCATTGCTCTCATTTCTCTTTCCATTCCTTCCTCTCTTTCTCTACGTCTTCGCTCTCTTTCTCCTACTTTCTCTTCAAAGTCCCTTTTGAGGGCTTCCATGGCCTGAGACCAGTTCATATTTTTCTTGGAAGCTTTGGATGTTGGAGCTTTGACCCTGTTATTATCTTCTTCTTCTGAGGATGTACTGTGGTCTACCTTTCCCCCAAAGAAGTTTTCGATGGTCTTCTGCTTTCTCTGCCTTTCATCCTGGCTTACTATTTCTTGACTTTTTACTCCTTCTAAAAGTGTAGCGCTGTTTCCAGGACACACTGTTGGTGCTACAGTGACCCAGGGGGTGATTGGGCTTCTTCTAAGCCTGCCTGGCTTGTGAGTAATCTATAATTTACTTTTGATAATTTAGGATGAATGGTATTGAGGAAAAGACCCTGACTTTGGAGTGAGAGCACCTGGGTTCTAATCCTGCCTCTGATATCTCTGGTATAACCACCAGTAAATTGCTTAACTTTCTTAGCACTCAGGTTTCTTAACTGTAAAATGAGGGCATTGGACAAATGGCCTCTGAGGTATCTTCTAACTCTAGATTCTGTGATCTTGTGTTTCTCCAAAATCCCTGTGACATTAATAGCATTGTTGTTATTGTGGAGTTGTTTCAGTCATGTCTTACTCTTCCTGATCCCATTCGGGGTTTTCTTGGCAGAGATACTGTAGTGATTTGCTATTTCCTTCTTCAGCTTATTTTGCAGATGGGGAACTGAGGCAAATAGGGTTAAGTGACATGCTCAGGGTCACATAGCTAATAAGTGCCCGAGACTGGATTTGAACTCAGGAAGATGAGTCTTCCTGACTCCAGGGCTGGAAGTCTATCTACTGTCCCACCTAGCTGTCCAATAATAGCATGTATAATTATTATTTTTTATACATAACACAAACATATAACATATTACAAATTAACACATTAATTACATTAATACACATCAATAATTATTCTATTATATTTATACTCAATTAATAGCATAGATCACCCCAAAACAGAAGTTTGAAGAAATGTGATGATGCCAAGATTTTTCAGAGTCAAATAAGATAAAATGATATTCCATTTATCCAGGAAACTGTTAAAATATTATGTTTACTATGTCCATGAACTTTTCCTACAGTTCTTTGGGATAATACAAAGAGACAGACTCTCTGAGGTATCAATAATAGTGATCACTGAGTCAAAGTTATCAGACACTAGTGGGAAAAAAAGCAGCAAGTGAGGAATTGGATGATAAGCCATTCCTACACCCACAATGATCTTGAGAGACAGCCCCAGATCTCAGTGATTCTGTTTCTCTACATCTTAAAATCAGTTAAATTTCTCTCGGTCACAGAAATGTTCTGAAACTTAATGAAGCTTGAGCTCTGGGATAAGTTACATGACAAATTTTTGAGGTGTTTTGTTGCTAACAACAGGAAGAACATACCTAGGAAATTATGACAAACAGTAATAACCACAGTGGAAAGTGACAATTGGTCTTTTACCAAAGCAACAACTTCCTTTGGACTTGAGAAAACAAGAGAGAAACCTCGAAGGGAAAGTATTGGCGGCAAAAATCCAACACAATAACAACTATTTGTGCATGTTGTCGTAACTTTATTGGAGGTAGAGGGAAGCAGAAAATCAGGACACCCAGCTTTTCTAAAACTGAGATGAAAAGAAGTTCGGAGTAGAGTTCTACTTAAAAAAAAAATGTAAATACTTATCTTAATTTACTTACAGCAGAGGTAAGAAAGACATCAGCAGATGATGTGCTTAAGAAATGAGTGTGACCATCTTGTCCATTTTTGGAACTGCTTAATAAATGCTAAAGAGACAGCAAGGGACCCTGAAGAGTGCTAGATTTGGAGCAAGAAATAATAACCCACCAGTCAAGAGTTATTATTAAGCATCTAATCATAGACACTTATATAGCACTTAAAGGTTCTTTCCTTCCTTCCTTCCTTCCTTCCTTCCTTCCTTCCTTCCTTCCTTCCTTCCTTCCTTCCTTCTTTCCTTCCTTTCATTAGGGTTAAATAACTTGCCTACGATTACATAGCTGTTAAGTATCTAAGGCCTGATTTGAACTCAGGTCCTTCCTGACTCCAAGACCAGTGCTCTATCTACTGTACCACTTAGCTGCCCCCAGTTAAAGGTTTTCAAAGCACTTTACATTGGATCCTCATAACTCTTCAAAGTAGGCATAACAGTTATTACTATCCTAATTTTACAGATGAGACAACTGAGGCTCTAATATATTTAATGACTTGTTCATGTTCACAAAGGTAGGAAGTGCCTAAAGCCATGGATGGCTTCATTTAACAGATGAGACACAGAGAGGTGAAACAATTTACCTAAGGTCATAGACCTAGAAAGTGTCTAGGTAGGATTTGAACTCAGACCTTCTTGACTCCAAATCCACTGCTCTCTTATCCATTAACCTACATTAAACTGGGACCTCCTAGAGTTTTTGAGCAGGTGAGTTACCTAGTCAGACTTACTAAGAAAATTATTTGAGTAGCCATGTGAAGGAAAAAAGCAGAAAGTAACAAGACTAGCAGTGGGAAGACCAGTTAGGAGGCTATTACAATAATCTAGTCAAAGGGTCCAAGCTGGAGTGGTGGCATTCTGAATCAAGATGAAGGCATAGATACAAAAGATTTGTGGAGGTAGAATTGGCAGGACTTGGTAACTGATTGGGTACAGCAAGTGAGTAATAGGGAAAGGTCAAGGAACATTGAGGTTTAAAGCCTGAGTGGCTGAAAAGATCACAATGCCTTAACACAAATAAGAAAATTAAAAGATTTAGAATGGAGATGTTCTCTTTTATGTGCCTTGAAAACATTGATTTGTCAGTTTATAGTCTATTATCTCAGTTGTGTTAAGGGCTAAAATTCTAACTAAACTGTCTAAAATATCTAATGAGTGGTCGCCAATAAATTATAAGCTTTAGCAAGAGTTAGACTTTTAAGCATTTATTAAGGAAAACAAGAATTTGGTAACGAGAGAGAAAGGCCTAGATTCCTATCTATTAAAGGGAGAGCACATTTCTAGCTCCGCTCTCCACCCAAGTCCAGAGGAAAGAGCCCCAGACTGAGCGCCAGTCTCTTCCTTCCTCCTCCCACTAGCCCGCGTCACTTCCTGACTCCTGGTCTTGCCCTCAAAGACCTTCCCTTCATGGGCAGAACTCTTCTACAGTAAGTATCCAGCAGGTGGCATCATTCCAATCGTTACAGTTGCCAATAATAACTCATATTTGTAGACCTATAGAGTACATTTTTCTATTAATCTATGAGGTAAAAAGTATAAGTATTATTATTCAGATTTTACAGATGAGAAAACAGAGGCTCAAAAAGGTTAAGGGCTCTTGTTATCCATTCATTTTTGTCATGTCTGACTCTGACTCCATTAGGGATTTTCTTTTTCTTTTTTTTTTCATATTTAGCATTTTATTTTTCCCCAATTACATGTAAAAACAATTTTAACATACATTTTTAAAAGTTTGTGTTCCAAATTATCTCCCTTCCTCCCTCCCCACCCCCTCTTAAGAAGGCAAGCACTTTAATATAAGTTATACATGTGTAATCTTGCAAAACACTTCCATATTGGTCATGTGAAATAAAACAGACAAAAAAAACTCAGGAAAAAAAAGTTAAAAATTTATGCTTCAATCTGTATTCAGAAACCATCAGATTTTCCTCTGGGGATGGATAGCATTTTTCATCATGAGTCCTTCAGAGTCACTGGACCAGAGTATTGTTGAGAATAGCCAAGTCATTCACAGTTGATTATCTTACAATTTTGCTGTTATTC
This sequence comes from Dromiciops gliroides, assembly GCF_019393635.1. Classification (NCBI taxonomy): domain Eukaryota; kingdom Metazoa; phylum Chordata; class Mammalia; order Microbiotheria; family Microbiotheriidae; genus Dromiciops; species Dromiciops gliroides. Next base: position 202,335,563 of record NC_057862.1, read on the forward strand.
TGTATATAGTACATTTCACTTTGTATCAGATCATGTAAGTCTTTCCAGGTTTTTCTGAGAGCATTCTGTTCATCATTTCTTATAGCATAATAGTGTTCCATTATAATTACATACCACAATTTGTTCAGCCATTCCCCAATTGATAGGCATCCCCTCAGTTTCTAATTCTTTGCCACCAGAAGACAGCTTCTATAAATATTTTTGTACATGTAGGTCCTTTTTTGGTTTTTATCTCTTTTTGGATACAGACATAGTAGTGGTATTGCTAGGTCAAAGAGTATGCAAGGTTTTGTAGCCCTTTGGGCATAGCTCCAAATTGCTCTGCAGAATGCTTGAATCTGTTTACAACTCCACCAACAGTGCATTGATGTCTCCTTTGCCCCACATCTCCTACAATATTTGTCATTTTCCTCTTCTGCCCTATTAGCCAATCTGATAGGTATGAGGTAGTAGGCCAGATTTGAACTCAGGAAGATGAGTCCTCCTGATTCTAAGCCCAGCACTCTAGCCACTTTGCCACCTAGCTGCCACATTAAGGGCATTGCCTATGGTTGTATAACTAATAAGTATCAGAGGCTGAAATGGAACCCAAGAATACTGGACAGCATACTCCCTATACTCATTTTTGGTCTCTCTGTGACAGTTTGAAAATCTCTCCTCCTTGATTTTATAACATTAGAGTTCCCTGACTTACCTCTCCCCATACCCAACCACTTCTATTTCCTTTCCTCACTGAATTTTTCATCTTAACCCCCAATACTAGTATTATTATTCAAGATTAAGTCTCCCTTCCTTCCCCTCTCCTCCTCTTCCATTCCTCTGTCATCTAGCCAACAAGCCAACTGCCACTACACTTTATTTATGTATACTCTGTTATGGCTCAGTAATGCCTGAGTGATCCATTCTTCCGACTCTGTGGCCAATTAAAAGACTTTTATCATCAAATAGTACCAACCCATGAGTCATTATGATCAGAAAAGAGCTCCCCCTGATTTTCCACATGGTCATTTGTACAGAAATCAAGTGGAGGAATATTTGTACATTTTGAAGGACTGAAATCAGGCAGGTTGCACCCGTATATACTTTAAGGACAAGGCTTCCATAGACCAGTTCATCTCTATTACATTTGTACACCAGAGCTCAGTGCAGTATCTGTCAAATAGTGAGTACATGATGAATGCTTTTTCAACAATAAGCATTCAACAACAATGCTTTGAACAAGCATTTTTAAGTACCTAGCATATGACAGGCACTCCATTAAGTTCTGTGAACAAAGACAAAAGAAAAATATTCCCTGCTTCCCCCAAATTTACATTCTCTTTAAAGAGATATCATCTCCAAGTACATATATAAGTGTATACAGAATATATACAAGATCCTTACAAAATGGCTTTGGAGGGAAGGCACAAACAACTGGGGGGATCAAAAGAATTTTAATTAAGAAGATGACACATAGGCTGAGTCTTAAAGGAAATCAGAAATTCCAAGATGCAGAGGTGAATAGAGAGTGACTTACATGCATAGGGGATAACTAGTGCAAAGGGAAAAAGAAGGGAGCTAAATCTTGTGTGTGCAGGACAGCAAATAGACTGCTATGACTGGAGAGTAGAATATATAGTGTCAAGAAAAATACAAGAAAATTCAAAAAGTTGGAAGGGGGGTTGTGAAGAGCTTTAAATGATAAATAGAAAAGGTTTATATTTGATTTTAGAGAAATGAAGGAGGTCATCAGAGCTTAATGAGTCAGCAGATGACATGCTCACAACTGTGATTTAGGAAAATAATTTTGCCAGCCTTGGAGGAGATGGACTGGAATGAGGAGAAACCCAAGACAGGGAAAACAGTTAAGAGGTTACTTAAATAGTCCAAGTAAGAGGTAATAAGAACTTGACTTAGGTTTGGGCTGATAAAGCGAAGAAAGGGGGGCTTATTGAGAGATGTTGTGGAGAAAGAAACAAAACATAGCAACTAATTGCATATGCAGCATTAGTGAGAGTGAGGAATCAAGGATGAGACAAAGGTTGGGAAACTGAGAGATGGGATGGTGGTGCCCTAGATAGTAATAGGGAACTTTATAATAGCAGTGGATTTAGGGAAAAGATAATGAGTCCTGTTTTAGACCTGTTGAATTTGAGGTGTCTATGAAACATCTGCTTTGAATGTCATTTGGCAGTTGTTAATGTGGGACTAGAGCTCAGGAGAAAGGATAGGGATAGATCTAGAGATCTAAGAGTCATCTTTATGGAGATAATTGAATGTATGAGAGCTAATGAAGTCACTAGATGAGAAGATGTAGTGAACATGTAGTGAATGATGATTAGTAGAGAGATATAGACTATAAGAGATTGTGGGATATAGTAAAGGTGTTGTCATTTTAAATGGAGGAGACTAATGACTAGGAAAAGAACCAGTAAATAGGGAAGGATTGGAGGGAGGGAAGGAGAAATGTAGAGAGAGGGGGAATTACAGTGGGGCAATCTGTTGGGAAAAACAAACAGGATATCCTGCCCCTTACTTAATATCCCCCAGGCCTCAGTCTCTCTATCTGTAAAAATAAGGGGCCTGGATAACCTCTAAGTTCCCTTATAACTCTAAACCTCTCATCTTATGATCACCTCATCTATCCAATCTTTTTTTTTTAGTGAGGCAATTGGGGTTAAGTGACTTGCCCAGGGTCACACAGCTAGTAAGTGTTAAGTGTCTGAGGCCAGATTTGAACTCAGGTACTCCTGACTCCAGGGCCCATGCTCCATCCACTGAGCCATCTAGCTGCCCCTATCCAATCTTAATAATCTTTCAAGGATCAGATACTGACCACTCAGTGAAGTCTTCTAAGAGTACTCTGGCCTTCATTGATCATTCCCTTTTCTGCATTGTGTAGAAATATTTTTAAATTGACTAGCCTAATTTTGGGGGGCTAAAGCTGACTGGAGGACTAATCTGGGACTTGTGACTATTTGGCTATCTGACTGCGTTTAATTTAATGTGGGCCGTTGATAAAGTTCCACCACACTGCTCCCAAACTGATAAACTAAAGATTAAGAAGGCTCTTAACTAAATAATCAAAGCAGACTCTATTCAAGAGATGCTATTTCAATTTAGGAATACAGGGAAATAAAGTACAACCTGACTGTTTTCCTGCGGTCTCTTTCCACTGAGTCTCTTTCGCACCTGCCGCGCTTGGAACTTCTTGAATACAATAAGGGCCTTAGCTGCCCCCGGCCTCAGGGCACGTTACACTTTCCCTGGTTTGTATTAAGGCCTGTAACCTTCTGTCTGTCTGCTCTGTCAGTTTGCCCTTCGGCCTCTCTTTTGCCTGTTCCTAGTCCTTCTCATCTTCTCCTGAGTCCTTGTAGCCCCGTCTCTAGTCTCCAATCTTTGCCGTCTCCTCAGCTGCCTCTTGACCTCTTCTTGTCCATCCCAAACCCTGAGTCTTGTCTATCTAGTCCATCCTCAGCCCATCCTCTAGTCTGTCCTTCTTTATCTAGTCCGTCTCCTTCCTCTCTCCTATCTACCTCCCAGGTCTATATATACCTTTTCTTCTCTCCACTCAAATCTCGGGGCTTCCTTCGCCCCCACAGACCAAGCTAATCTGCCAGCCAGAGCTGCAGCTGGTGGTGTGTGTGTGTGGGGTGCTCTCGAGCCTTATGCCTCAGCACAAGCCATCCGGGATCCTTCAGATAGCTCCGATCAGGTCGGAGGGAGCTGGGGGCTTTTTTTTCCCCCAGCTGTCTGACCTGGCGTCTTCTTTAACCCACGGGGCTTTTTCCGCTCAGCTGAAGCTGAGGAGGGGGGGGAGAGACCCTGAGGGCCTAAGGCTTTCTAATCTCAGCCTAAAGGTAGGGTCCCCAAATCAAAATAAATTTCCACAATTGCTATAATATTTACTGTCTGTATTACCCAATTTAGTACCTATATGACAAGAATAAGGAATGGCCTACAGACTGCCTATATACTTCACTGAGCTTATTTCAACTTCAAGCTTGTTTTCTTACAAACAAAGCTGCTTCTCAATGAAGCCCAATGAGGGTCTTGTGGAAGAGCAGCTTGAGCTTAGAATGCTCAATCTGGGCACCTGCCCTTCCCATACTGTGTACTACCACCATTTCTAAAGGCAGTCTTGTCAAAGGTTTTTAATCTGTTGCATATTTTCATATGAGCCATATTACCAACAAAAATATATTTCTCAGCATCCAGGTTAGGTGGAAAACAAAAACAGCAGTGATTATAATTTCTATTAAGCAAAAGTTGTTTCCAGGCTGTAAGCCAATTTGCCATTTAGGGAATTTAATCCAGATGCAGTTTCATCATTTTGCTTTAAAAATTAAAATAAGACCAAAACTATCTTTGTCTGCATAGAATGTAGGGTAGTAGTATACCTTAAAGGGAGGTTTACAGGAGTAACCTCTCACAGCAGAGAATACAAAATCGCTAGATGCAGTGATGGGGCAGCTAGGTGGCACAGTGACTAGAGTACCAGCCCTGGAGTCAGAAAGACTAATTTCCTGAGTTAAAATCTGACCTCAGACACTTACTAGTTGTATGATCCTGTGCAAATCATTTAACCCAGTTTGCCTCAGTTTCTTCATCTATAAAATGACCTGGAGAAGGAAATGGCAGACAGCTTCAGTATCTTTACCAAGAAAACTCCAAATGGGGTCACAAAGACTCCGACACAAATGAAACAATTGAACAAGAGGCAGTGAGGAGATGAGAGAATTGAAATAAGAAAATAATTTTGCATTAGTCAGTCAATAAATAAAAAAATTATTATTTCTTTACTATGGGCCAGCTAGGTGGCACAGTGGATAAAGAACACTGGGCCTGGAGTTAAGAAGACCTTAGTTCAAATGTGACTTTAGACACACTGTGCCACTACTGAAACCCTGGGAAAGTCAATTACACTCTGTTTGCCTCAGTTTCCTCCTCTATAAAATGAGGATAATCATATATCTGCCTCATAGGGTTGGTGATGATCAAATGAGATAATATTCACAAAGCACTTTGTAGTGTCTGGTGAATAGTGTGTGCTATACAAATGTTAGTGCTGCTGCTGCTGCTGCTGCTACCAGGCCCTGTGCTAAATACTGGAGATATCAAAAGAAACAGAAACAAAGAGTCCCTAGACTCAAGCTTATATTTTAATGAAGAAAGATAAAGAGGAGCAGAAAAAGGAGATGGGGTAGAGAAGGTATCTAGTAAAAGGGCTTGATAGAGAAAGTTCTGTGGAGAAGAGGCAGGCTTGGAGAGGGATGAAGGCATTTTTGGCCTGGACCTCCTCTTTAAATGAGAGGTTCTTGGAGGAAGCAACCAATCAGAAGGGGCAGCCTCAGAGGCAGACACCAATTTTATGGATCTGCTGAAACAATTCAAACATAGTTCTGAAGGAGACACTATTCTTGGGATCATGGAATAGATATCTTCAACTACGTGAAATAATGTTATGTGGAAGAGGGAATAAACTTTTCATTTGACCACAGAGGGCAGAATTAAGATCAGTAGGGGGAAATTGTGAGGTGGCAAATTAAGGCTTGATAAAAGAAAAAAATTCCTAAAAAAAAATAGAACCATTCAGAAATGGCACAGGCTGCCTCAGTAGGTAGTGATGTCCTCCTTATTATAGGTCTTTAGGCAAGACTGGGTTGATCATTTGTAGAGTGGGGAGGGAGATTGTAATAGGGATTCTTTTAGGGGTAAAAGTTGGACATGATAGTCATTGAGTTCTCTTCCTATCTTAAAATTCTATGATCTCCCGATCCTGACCATGTATGAACAAAAGTTCCCAGAGGCTGTAATCACCACTCTCATTTGCTGTTGACACACTCTCCCAATTACCAGTGATTTCTACAGACAAAATTCACCATTATCATAAGTTGATCATAATCCTAGAGCTTCATTTTACAGATGAAAAAAATGAATGCAGAGAACCTTAAGTGAATTGCCTACAGCTACACAACTAAGTAAGGATCCACAGCATTATTTTAACTCAGATTTTTATAACTCCAGGTTCAGGGCCCTATTCAATGCACCATACTGCTTCTGAGACAAAGGGCAGGTTATGATACCTCACCTCAGCCCCCAATAAACTCATACACAGGATGAAACAACACTGTTGAGATATAATCTCTCCCAATTTCTAATGATTTTATAACATCTATCTAACTGAAAGTGGGCAGAAGTAGTTTTTGTGCCTCTCCTCTCTCCATTCCCCATGGAAAATTCAACTCTATCTCAGAGTCTATGGTATAAACCATTTTCACTTCTATGTGCTTAAGGATTTGATATTCTTGCCAAATGAGAAGTCTTCTATCAGCCCCAAAGGAGGCAGAAAATACAAGACAGACCTGCCAATGTTAGTGATAACCTAACATTTGTGCCTTGTCAATTTAATTACTCTGCATGGCCCCAGAGAGCAGAGGCAAGATCTATAGGTAGAAGTTGCATGTCAACTTAAAGACAGGAAGGTGGTGCGTGGATAGAGTGTTGGACCTGGAGTCAGGAAGACCCGAGTTCAAATTTGCCCTCAGACAAATAACAACTGTGTGACCCTAGTCAAGTCATCTATACTCTGTTTACTTCAGTTTCCTCAACTATAAAATGGAGTAGCACTTACATCACAGGGTTGTTCTGAGGATGAAATGAGATAATATCTGGAAAGTGCTTAATGCAGTGTCTGGAAAAATAGGAGGTATTTCATAAATGCTTATTCTCTACCTCTTTTCGGGTCAGGAGAAACTTTCTAATATTTATAAATGTCCCAAAGTGCATTGGGCTGTGTCTGACAGCAAAGGATTCCTTATCATTGGAAATATTCAAGTAGAAGGTAAATGATCAAGTCTCAGGATGCTATAAAGAGAATTAACCTTTTTTGTTGTTTTTGTTGAGGCAATTGGGATTAAGTGACTTGCCCAGCATCACACAGCCAGTAAGTGTCTGAGGTCAGATTTGAACTCAGGTCCTCCTGACTCCAAGACTATTCACTATACCACCTAGGAGAATTAATTCTTTATGCAGAAACTGGCCTAAACTTCTACATCTCCTTATGGTTCTCTGCTAAGACTCAGAGAATGCCTCTATTTGGCATTATTATGTAGTTATTTTGCTGAATAGTTCTTAATCTAGAGATGAATCCCAGTGTAGCAACCTCCTTGATTGGCCCAGGTAGAAGAATTAGAACCAATGGGTGGAAATTACAGAAAGTCAGATTGAAATCTTCGAGACATCAATGTATCCTCTTTCACACAATTGTCCCTTACTCATGTAACGATTGGAATGACGCCACCTGCTGGAGACTTACTGTAGAAGAGTTCTGCCCATGAAGCGAAGGTCTTTGAGGACAAGACCAGGAGTCTTTTCTTTGGTGTCAGGAAGTGACGCGGGCTAGTGGGAGGAGGAAGGAAGAGACTGGTGCTCAGTCTCGCTCTCTTTCCTCTGGACTCGGGTGGAGAGCGGAGCTAGAAATGTGCTCTCCCTTTAATAGATAGGAATCTAGGCCTTTCTCTCTCTTTACCAAATTCTTGTTTTCCTTAATAAATGCTTAAAAGCCTAACTCTTGCTAAAGTTTATAATTTATTGGCGACCACTCATTAGATATTTTAGACAGTTTAGCTAGAATTTTAGCCCTTAACACTCACATCCTACTGAATATTAGAAATCTTTTATATTTTTTGCCAGTTGATTATTTCCCTTTTTTCTAGTGTTCAGAAATGGAATAATCAATCAGATAATCTCATTTTCTATTTCTTTCTTTTTTGATTAACCAGCCTCAAGTTTGAAATAGTAGCAAGAGCATCAATGTATACTGTTTCCTGTTTAATTTGAAAAAGTTTAAATAATATACAGCAGAATTCCTTCAACCCTTTATTTAACTTTAAATAAAATAAATCCAATATATCACACTCATGAACATTCTACCTCCTCAAAGGAGTGGAGTGGGTATAATGTCTCATATCTCATTTTGGTGCCACGCTTGTTTCTAGTAATTTTACTAAATTCACTTTTTATTATTTTGTAGATGATTTTTCTTTTACAATATTGTAGTCATTTTGTATATTCTTTTCTTAGCACTATTTCCTTCACTCTTTATCACATTATTTAAATTTTTCAATGTTTCTTTATATTCATCATATTTGTCATTTCTTACAGCATGCTTAGTAATAGTCTATTATATTTACATATCACGATTTGTTTAGCCATTATAATGATGACATTATTTGTTGCTACCACAAAAAGTGCTACTTTATGTATCTTGGTGTATTTGGGTACTTTCTTTTTATTAATGACTTCCTTGGGACATAAGCTTAGTAATGGATTCTCTCAGTCAGAAGATATGGGTATTTTAGTCACTTTTATTTGCTCAATTCCAAAATGTTTTTCAAAATGATTGGCATGATTCATAGATCCACCAACAAAGCACTAGTGTGCCTTTCTTCCCACAATCTTGGCAACACTGATTATTACCATCTTTGGTCATCTTTGCCAATTTGTTGGGTATGAAGTGAAACCTTAGGGTTGTCTTGATTTGAATTTCTCTTATTACTAGTGATTTGTATATATGGAGAGATATAGCACATATATGTACATATTGTATGTGTGTCTGCCACACACATATATGTACATCCAAAAGCCAATAGATAAGTGGTCAAAGATTATGGAAAAAAACAAACCAGCTCTCAAAAGAATAACAAACTATTAACAGCTATGTGAAAGTGTTTCCTTGTACAAGGTAGAACTTTAGCTGTGACTTGAAGGGTCAGGAAAGTCAAGAGGTAGAAATGAGAAAGAAGAGTATTACAAGCATGGAGTACCCCCAGAGAAAATCCCCAGAGCCAAGAAGTGAGTATCTTGTTTGAGGAACTGCAAGAAGGTCAATGTCACTTGATCAAAGAGTACATGAAAGGGGATATAAGAAGACTAGAAATCTGTGTAGGGATGAACAGTTTATAAAGGACTTTGATCCTGGAAGTGATAGGGAACCACTAGAATTTATTTAATAGGACTGACTCAGAAGATTTGTACTTTAGGAAAAGTATGACTTTAGAAGTTAGAGAATGGACTGGAATAGGGAGAGACATGTGGCAGACAAACCAGATAGTAGCCTATTATAATAGTTGAATCATGAGAAGATGCCACCTTGGTGGTAGCAATGCCAGAGGAGAGAAGAGGCAATATTTGAGAGATATTACAAAGGCAAAATCAACAGGCAAAAAAAAATGGATATGAGGAGGTAAGGAGATAGTGAGAAGCTGAGGATGATAGCTAGGTTGTGAGCCTGAGGGACAGGGAGGTTAATGGTGCCTTTGACAATAATAGGAAAGTTTGTAAGGGGAAAGAGTTTGGAGGAAAATATAATGAGTTGAATTTTTGATCTGTTGAGTTTAAGGTGCCAGTACGACATCTGGTTTGAGATGTCTAAGATAAAATTGGAGCTATGAGACTGAAGGTCAGCAGAGAAGTTATGACTAGATAAATAGATTAGAGATTTTTCAGCATAGAGATGATAATTGATTCCATGAGAGCTGATGGGATCATCAACTGAAATAATATAGGGGGAGAACAGAAGAGGGTCCAAGATAGAATTATGTGGGATACCCATGCTTATCAAGCATGATCTGAATGAAGATCCAGCAAAAGAAACTGAGAAAGAACAGATAAGTGGGACAAGAATCAGGAGAGAGTAGTGACATAAGAACTAGAGAGAAAAGACTATCAAGGAGAAGAGAACCATCAAGTGTCAAAGACTACAGAGAGGTCAAGAAGGCTGAGTATTGAGAAAAGGTTGATGGACTTGGCAAGTAAGAGATCATTAGTAACTTTGGAGAGAGCAGTGCCAACTGAATGATGAGTTTGGAAGCTAGACTGCAGAGAGTTAAGAAGTGAGAAGAAAGGAAGTGAGGCACCAACTGTAGACTCCCTTCTCAAGGAGACATAAGCTGGAGGGAACCAAAGGCAAAAGGACTGGAAAACCAGTGGAAGACACCACTCTCTCCACACCCTCCACACTCCATAAAATTTACTTGGGCCAGATAACACACTCAGCTTAATCCCATATCTATGTGTTTCAGGAGGTTGAGGACACTTAGCAGCCCAACCTTGGGGTGGGGGTGGGGTTAGAGGGGAGATGTTCAGGGGGAAGAGACTCTGCAGCAATTTAAAGAGAAGTATAAAAGAGTGAGTGAATGGGGAATTAACAAGAAAGAAAAAACACCTGAAACACAAGGAAATCAAGAATGTCTGAATAAAAACCCAGTTCACAAGCAGATACACCAACCTAGAGGATCCTAAAAACAGAAGTAAGAATATGTGAAATGTCAAAGAAAAACCAAAATTTGTTGGAAAATATATGAAGAATGAAATAGTATTAAATTATGAAAGCTAGAATCCTAAGGATCTCCTAGAGCTCATAAAACAATAACAAGAAATTCCAGAAGGCTTTAAAAGAGGAGCAACCTTAGAAACTGTTGCTAGGCTCACAGAGGCTTGGGACACTTCATATTTTATTCCCAGACATGTGGTTTAAAGCAGATTAAGTCTTGAAGAACCTAGCCTCTAGTGAGAAGTTAGGCTCCTCTTTCTCACATTTTTCAGTTCATCTCACCTGACACTCCATGAGACAAATTTACTTAGATTAGACAGATATCTTAAATTATGGATCAATCCTAGACCTCCCCTAAGAAGGGGGAATAAAGAGTTGCCCAACATACAGTACAAATCTGGTATGGGGTAGACAGGGGTGTGCTGGTAAATGTTTAACTACTCAATCTCAAAAAATGCACAACAAGCTTCTGTTTAATCTATATTATTAGCGTTTTCTCCATCACTTTCTTAAGACTAGACAATGAGGGGCAGCTAGGTGGCACAGTGGATAAAGCACCAGCCCTGCAATCTGGCTTCAGATACTTGACACTTACTAGCTGTGTGACCCTGGGCAAGTCACTTAACCTCAATTGCCTCACACACACACACACACACACACACACACACACACACACACACAGACTAGACAATGAACGAAACATTAAACCAAGCCCTCATTTATAGTCTTTGGTGATTTTCAAGGTATAAGGTATAAATGCTCATGTATAACATTTAACAATCAGCTCTTACAAATTAGTATAGTCTGGTTCCAGTACATCCCTGGACAAGTAATTAATTCCTACAACCCCACCCCCACCCAACATAAAAGACTTACAAGTACATTTGATCCAAAAAAAAAAAAGATTCAGTAACTTAATGATTATTGTTATAACCTGCTGGGAGATTGATACTTCAACCTTGTCAAAATAAAAAACAGTCTGTAGGACTGCTATTTAGGCATTTCACATTTCTCCTTGGCTTTGCACTTTACAAACAACTTCTGGTACATGTCTGCTGGTAAAAGGCCAGGCTTTCGATGATCCTCTCATTTCAAAGTGGAAGCCATTTAACCCTCTATCACATATGGCCGGAGCAGTCCCCAAAACTCACACATAGTCGACCTCCATCCCAATTATTTAAGCTGGCAATTAGACCAGCAGGAAATAAGTAATAAATATTGGAGTTAGGATTTGACTCTAGGTCCCATGACAATTTCAAAGACACCACAGGCCTGGACCCTATAACTGAAAATATTCAGGGTCAAAATCAGTAGCTGTGTTCCTTATTCTCACTGTCAGACTACGAGTCAGACAACCATACCTGAAAACTTCATCCTAATACCACCTGCACCCCAAATTTTCACTCCAATAAATTTTATTCAGGTATGAATTTTTTTGCATGTTTTTTTTTTTCCATTTCCCTGGTGTATCTGCTGACTTACCATGAAAGTCATCCATTTGGAGAACAGAATTTACTAAGTGATAGAGAAAACCATAAGCCCTCAGAGCCCTAATTCAGCTTTATCACCACATTCTTTTTCTGTCAAGTAAGAAAGGCATTTGAACACCCATTAATGTGAATGGTCCTACTATATTTTTAAACTCTGACCTGTGGCTCCAAGAGAAGTAAGACAGTGTAAAGGGAGATAGGCTAATACCTTTCTGAAATAAAAGCTTCCTAAAGAAAGAAAATAAGAAGGATGAGTACCAGGTCACCAGGACCCTGAAGATCTATGAAGGGACAGACTTAATTGAGGAAATAAATGGCAGGAGTATATCTAAGAAGTCACCCTAAGGTACTCATGGTTTCTTAGAGATGGAAAACCCCATTTTCCAAGCTATGAGGAGCAATTCACTAATCATTTATTGAATGACTTCTGTGTGTCAAGCACTCCAGAAGGAATTTATTTTGGGAAAGGGTGGTGGTAAGGAGGAGTGCAATATGAGCAGAACCTGGTGTCCTTGCCCTTAAGGAGATCATTATCTAATGGGAGAGATAAAATACTACAGATACAGCACTCTAGAGAGGCAACATGGTATAGTGGATAAATAGCCTCAGAGGTAGGAAGGCCTCAGTTTTAATTCAACCTCTTATGTATGCATCTATCTCTGTGACCATGGGCAAGTCACTAGCCCCTTCTATGCTACATGAAACTTGATAAGATTGTAAGTCACAAAAAGAATTCGAAATTCATATGGGTAGAGAGCTTCCTAGCCAAACAATTTCCACATGTTGGTTCTTGATCAACAAAAACAAACAAACAGAAAATGCCTAATAAGAGGATAATTACAACACATAAGGCAAATGGCAACATAATAAAAAAATAAGTACCTAAAAGGTCTTAAAGGATGTACAGTCAAAGAAGAAGCATGGTGTGAAAGAAACCTAGACTTGGAATCAGAGGAACTGGATTCAAATCCTGGCTTTCCTGTTTACTTTTGTTGTTGTTCAGTCTTTTTAAAGTTGTATCTCATTCCATTTGGGGTTTTCTTGGGAAAGATACTCAATAGGTTTGCCATGTCCTTCTCCACCTCATTTTACAGATGTGGAAACTGAGGCAAACAGGATTAGGTGACTTGCCCAAGGTCCCACAGCTAGTAAGTGTCTGAAGCTGCATTTGAACTTAGGTCTTCCTGACTCCATGCCCAGTACCACCTAGCTGTCCAAACTGCTATTTACTACCTGTATTATATTGGAAAAAGTCGTTTCTTCATCTATAAAAATAACAGAAGTAGACTGCCTGACTTATAAGTTTCCTTCCTTCTCTAAGTTCTCTGATGCTCTAAATAATTAGAGCAGATTAAGAAAAGTTAAGAAAGTTTTCTTGAAGCAGCCTCATGGTCATGAGATCTTAACCTTTTGGGTATTGTGGATCCTTTGCCAGTCTGGTGAAGCCTGTGAACCACTTCTCAGAAGAATGTTTTTAAATGCATAAAATAAAGTGCATATAGTTATAAAAGACACAAATTTATTTAAATATAATTATGAATATACAAAATGTTCCAAGTTTACCAACCCCTGAAATCTATCCAGAGGATTGTTTCCCAGTCTGGGACCCAGGTTAAGAATCTCTGATCTTGGTGCTGAAGGAATGAATGTGTAACATTAGAAGTCACAACAGATTAGGCTCATGATGTGATAGGGGCGAATGCCCAAGATTTTTTTGTAATTCTGGCTTTGGCGGGGTGGGGTGGGGGGGTTGTGGTGGCAAAGTTATTTCATTTTTCATTAGCTGCTCTGCTTGTTTTCAACCCAAGAAATATCAGGCCTTCCCCAGAATAAGTTCATCACCTGAACTCTCATCAATTTGGAGTTTGATCCAGCTTTAATACTCAAATAGCTTCTCAGTAAATTTAATTTCCTCTCTCTTCTAACTTGAAGGTTAGAAGTAGGAGCAATAAACCCTTCGCTTTCTAGAGGTTTCAGAACTTTTCAGTTAGCTTCATTTTCCTTCAGCTACCCTGATAAATTTTAACTTCACAAACAGCATGTGTGTGTCCACTATGGGGTACCCTGATCATTTTGCAAGATGAAATTAACTCTGAAACTCTCACTGCCTCAGCAGCCCCTGTCCTTGGAGCCCCTTTCTCCCTCAGGTTAGAGAGGGTGGGTGGTAGATATCTGGAAGATCCTCCCAGATCTTCAAGATTTTCAGAAACTCATCATCTTGAGTTTCTTTTAAATCCCTTCTGAACTTCTCCATAGATGATAGAATCTTATAGTTGAAAAGGATCTAAAGAATCTTCTTCTAGACCAACCATTTGCCTCATGCACAAAACCTGTTTGTACACCTGAGGTGTATACCAGAGTTTCTAGACTCTGATAATTTCCATGTCCATAGTAAGATAATTACTCACATGGAATCATAGACTCTGAGTTGGAATTGATCTGAAAGAAATTCTAACCTAAGCAGCATCTGAACAGGTGGTATTATCACAGCAATGGGACCACTATTTTGCTTCCTTCAGACTTATATCCTACCCTTATATCTATTCTTTGAGTCTTACACCTACCACATTGAATGTACTAACATGGGTATGAGAACAACAAATGGAAACAGAAGAGAGGGCTCTTAAGAAGTGTTTTAACTGATGGTCCTGTTTGTCAGCCTTTGTGATGGGATTTAAAAATTCCAAACCTATTCTCTGAAATGCTAACCAATCTTTCTGGGGTCATATGTCAAATTAATGATATTTAATGAATACAAAGCACTGATGGGGAAATATTAATTACTAGTGGACTGATTCTTATAGAACATCACTTGTCATGTCTCTGTAGACCAATCTCTGAGCATCAATTACTACTGGTAAAGTAGTAATTTCCAATTGAAAATAGAACTCAGCATCATGAAGCCCAAAAGGACTTCAGACATCATTTAGCACAGGGATTCTTCATCTTTTTGTGTGTATTACATAAACTCTATTGGTAATTTAGTGGAGCCTACAGATTCCTTCTCAGAATTCTTTTTTAACTTCTAACTCAAGGAACTGTTCAATTTCAGTTAAAGGATAGTAAAAATAAAGGCGTAATTTCTCTCTGTAGAACTTTACTTATCCCCAGAAGCTTGTCCCCAGAACCCAGGCTAAGAACCCTTAATCTCTTCCAACCTTTCCACTTTAAACATGATAAACTTAAATCATAGAGAAGACCAGCAACTTGTCCAGGGTCACCACAACAAGATAGTGGCAGAACTTGGACTAGAACCCAGATTCCATGCTTCTCATTCTAGTACTATTCCCACTATTGTGTATTATGGTTTTGAAGTATTTGTCCTAGTCAGTTGGATAGTATGGAAGAGAAGACAGAGTTCACAGACTTTGTAGGGTCAAGATAACTCTTGCTTTCCTTTTATCCATTAAACTAAAAAGGCTATCAAAGAAAGAAGTAAGATTAGTTTGATGGGATGAAGCTATGTCAGGTACTTCTCAGTATCTTTTTCTCTTCCTTTTGAGGCTAGTATTTCACTCTGACAATGGAATATTATTCCCTTCCCAAAGAGAGAACCCATTCAGTTAATGTAGATATTTCTTCTTTAGAGGAATTCCACCTTGATTATAGCTTTATGAGTTGAAAAGATTATGAACCTCATAGAAATAACGGTATAAGTAATCTACTGAGAATTCTAGAAGAAATAAGGTGTTCGATTTGTCAGAGCTTGTTAAAAAGAACCCTGTAAATAGATTCCAAGAATAATTCAACCAACTATAGAAAGTCCATTTGGCCCCCTAAATTTGCCTTGAATGGTTCTGCCTAATACCCTACATAATCTCATTTTTTTCTGCTTTTTCTCCTTTTTGTTAACTGTCAGATCTATGTGTTTCATTCTTTCTGTTTCAATATCAAACCAGAAGTACCAGATTACTGGTCATCCCTGGCTTGCAACAGGTGGCATATTCAGTAATTTTAGAATATCTTTGAATTATTTGAAGCAGAAGATGGACAATGCAGAGGACAGTGAGTCCCAGGTGGCCTCCATACTTTTGTTGGATGCCTCTAGCAAAGATAGGTATATCAAACTCTTTGGTCTCTTGAGAAATCAGAGTGATGTAAATATGCTCTGTATCTTTAATAATTTTATCTTAAAGATAACTGCAGGGGCAGCTAGATGGCACAGTGGATAGAACACCGGCCCTGGAGTCAGGAGTACCTGAGTTCAAATCCAGCCTCAGACACTTAACACTTACTAGCTGTGTGACCCTGGGCAAGTCACTTGACCCCAATTGCCTCACTAAAAAAAAAAAAATAAAAAAAAAAAAAGATAACTGCAGTAAACTGTTATTGACCACCTTTGCATTTTTTTTTCCTGGCAGGGCAATGAGGGTTAAGTGACTTGCTCAGGGTCACACAGCTAGTAAGGTCAGATTTGAACTCAGGTCCTCGTGAATCCAGAGCTGGTGCATTATCCACTGTCACTACCTAACTGCCCCTATATTTTTTTTAAATTTAGAAGTTATAATAATTTCAAGGCCCACCATCTATATTGGCCTTGGGACTTCTAGTCTGACTTCAAATTCTTCTGAATGATTTCTTCAGAACTCATCCTACTTTTAAACCAGCAGAAAGGGATTGAATTTGGGGAGGAGTAGGAAGTTGCTTTAGTTGTTGTTGTTATTGTTACTGTTTTACCCCCAGCAGAAAAAGCTTAAATAGCTTTCTCTTGCCATTATTGTATCTTAGTGGTTTAAAAGTAATGGGGCAGCTAGGTAGCACAGTGGATAAAGCACTGGCCCTTGATTCAGGAGGACCTGAGTTCAAATCTGGCCTCAGATACTTGACACTTACTAGTGACCCTGGGCAAGTCACTTAACCCCAATTGCCTCCCCCCCCTCCAAAAAAAAGGCAATGGTTTGGGGGACAGCTACATGACACAGTGGATAAAACACTGGCCCTGGATTCAGGAGGATGTGAGTTCAAATATGACTTCAAACACAACACACTAACTGTGTGACCCTGGGCATGTCACTTAACCTTCATTGCCCTGCAAAAAAAAAAATAATAATCGTTTTGTTTTTTATTTTGGACCTTACTGTAGGATCTTCCTGTGAATGAGGAGAGGAGGATAATAATAGTTATTATTATTATTATAGCTAGTATTTTTATGTTGCTTTAAGATTTGCCAAATAAGTTGCAAATATCTCATTTGATCTTCAAAACTACCCTGGGAGGTAGGTACTGTTATCTGCATTTTACAGATGAGAAAACTAAGGCAGAGGTTAAGTGACTTACTCATGTTCATATATCTAATAAGTCTCTGAGGCTAGATTTGAAGGTTCAATGCTATATCCACTGTACCACCTAGCTGCCTCTAACAGGAGAGATGGGAAACGTTTCCAGAAAGAATCAAAATTAGAGAATTAACCACTTAGAGCTAGAAAAGATCATGGAGGTAATCTAATCCAATCCTGTCATTTAACAGATGAAGGACTTGAAACCCAGAGATGTCAAGTGAGAAGTTCAAGGTCTCACAAGTACTAAGGAGGAGAACACAGATTGGAACCCAGATCCTTTGGCTCCATAGTCAGTGTTCTTGCCATTGTATTTTGCTGCTTCCCAAGAGGTGGCAAGAACTGTGTACAAAGACTATTAATGGGAATCACAATCCAGTAAAGTACCAGTAGGAAGCAGATTATAAAAGCAGAGCATCATTAAATAGCATGACCTGCTGCTTCCACCTATAAGTCTCAATTGATGGGGATCAGAAGTAAGATGAGATAAAGGCTAGAAAATAGACTCATTAGAACAAGAAACCAAAGCCAAGAGTGAAAGAAAGCCATTAACTAATAGAATTGTCAGGGATGTATTGTGAGATATAAAAGGAAGGAGTAATGCTCGAGTTAGGGATAGATGCATTAGGGGAAATAAAGGCTGAAGAGTTGAGGAATGTAAAATCCCAGTCCAGGAGAGAGAGTTTTTTATATAGAGAAATGAAAACCAGAACATTTCTTGTTACAGTCCCAATCCCACACTCAATCTCACTAGTCTGGATATATTGGTGTGTTTTATAAATGGGTAGACTTTATAATACTGGTAAAGTTAGAGATTGCTATACTCAGTTGCTCTTCAGAGTTTGTGAGTAGGGACATGAAACAAGAATTGTGTGAATTGATTCTTTCTTCACTACATTAATTTTCACTTATGAAAAAAGATTTTTTTTTTGCAAAAACTTTAAATTTGATGAAGGCTAAAAAACTGTGTCATTTCTACCATAAAACAGTAGGTTGTCACAGCACCGACAATAAATAAAAGTGGCAAAGCTCCGTGTTGGTAAGACATCAGGAGCTCACTAATGATGCCCCAGGCAAAAATTTGTAGAGTAATAAAGAGTTAAGGGGTGGGGGTGGGGAGAAAAAGGGGGAAAAAATGACAGATTTTCACCTGTGCAGTCACCTGTCATATTAGAGGGGAAGAGTGGTCAAAAAAAAAATCCCAAAAACCTTATAAATTGATTGGTTTTAGGCAAATACATCTTTTCTCACAAATCATGAGAATTTTTTTTTTTTCTCACAGTTCTAGAGGAGAAGGCAAGGCTAAACTCAGCCAAAGTGTCCTTTATGAAAAAAAAATGGGAGGAGGGAGGAAAGAAAAGCCAATCTGTGTCCATAAGCTTGTAAAGTCAGAGAATGTTTCATTTTTAGTCTTTTAGGAAATATGGCAAATACAAAACAGAACAGATGTTATGTCTCCAAGCAACATCATCTTTGACACATCTTGAAATTTTGTGAAACCTGCTCTGTTTCCCTTATAACTTTCTCAAACAGGAAGGAGGGACAGAGAAAAATGTTTGGTTTTTAACATTCCCTTAAGGAGTGGAATCATTCCTTGGTTTTCCCCCCACCACACACTCACTCAGACACACACACACACAGAGCAAATACTCACACACAAGCTTTTCCTCCATGTGAAATCAAAGGGAATTTGAAGTGCTGTGACGCATTTTATTTAATAGAGCTATGTCGCATAATTATTATTTATAGATTCTCAAGAAATAACCAAAGGAAGCCATGCCAGAGCTAACAGTATTGTGGCGTGGTATGAATGGGTTACCCTGGCATCTCTGCAACCTTTTATGCAAAACTACTGTTTATTTCAAAAAATAAATTTGTGTATCGCAAAAAAACAGGAAATATACATTGAAAAACTTGCGTCCTTTACCTGGCACAACAAGTCAAGGCTGGAGTCAACAGCTTTGTTCTTCATTTATTAAGATCCAACACACAGTGATGAAATTATTAGACAAAATAATGAGTCTACATCAATCTGTCTTTACTTTTATAAAACCCAGTTTTACTATGTCAGCCTTGTCAACACTGCTGAATATTAATGGGAATAAAGTTAATTGCTGGGTGGAAAAAAAAAAAAAGGTCTTACTCAGAGTGAAAAGGAAGCACCTTGCTGAAATCTGTCATTCCTGACAAGCCATAATTTATTTCTTCATGGTGATATGTACCGACAGGTTTCAAGCTTCACTCTTGTCTTTATGATAAATTGCAATTATTGCCATTTGGGTTGACTCTGGACCCCAAGCTTCTAACCTTTTTATCACCTGGAAATGGCCTTTATAATAGGAAAGAATTTTGCCTACTCATGTGTTAGAGGGAGGGGGAAAGGGATGGGGTACTTAGAAAACAGTGTATGTGTAGCTGTATTTTAGGAAGCTTTTAGAAGATTCCAAAAAGTGCTATTAGCTGTTCTCAATAGCCAAGAAAAGGAGGGAGAAAAAGTGACTTTCAGAACCAGAAAGAGATGTTTGGGGAATTGATTACTTACTGGCAAACCAAGACATTAAATAATTTCCCTCAAAGAAAATGAATAAATCACATTAAGGTTTATCCTACAAGTCTGCTTCTTTGCAGATCAGTCTGATTGCATTTCTTCTGTTGTGTTAAGCATCTTGAGGAGTTTCTATTGTACTTGAAATGGTCATCACATAAAAACAACTTTACCTTGATTTCAAGTCTGGAATCTGTCAAAAGTAGCTCCATTCTCTATTCAATAAATTCTTAAGGAATGATGAACTGCTTTTTATTTTATTTTTTCTAAATAAGTAATATGATGGAGTGGATAGAGAGCCGGCCTTAGAGTCAGAAAGACGTGGATTAATATCGTATTTCTGATGCATACCTATCTTATATGACCATAGGAAAGTCTCATATCCTCTCAGTGTCCTAGGAAACTCTCAGGATGGAAGTTATACAAAAATTGCTGATCTGCATTAGTGGAAGGAAATTCCATTTTGGGAGTGTACCTCACTGGTATAGTCAAAGTTCTAGCCCAAAAGAGGGGAAAAAACTATAGTCACAAAAATTGGCCTTTTATTATATGCTTAGAGAATAGCAGACATGATGTTGAGTTCAATAAAAATAAGACATTGGGATTAAATGAGATGTGATGTGCTTGAGTCCCTCTTTATATTGTTTTTCAGTTTAGGATGAGAATGATGGAGAGGGAGGGAGAGAAGGAAGGAGAGGTATAAGGGACCTTGGAGTTCATCAGTTTCATTCTTCATTTTAAAGATGAAGAAAGCAAGTCATAGAGTGGTTAAATGATTTCCCCCAAGGTCACAAAGGTGTTATGTGAGGCAGAAATCACACCTAGCTCTTCTTAACTTCCAGTCTAGTGTCCCTCTCCACTATGCCATACTATTTCTAGTTGTAAATGAGAGCCTGCATTTGGGGAGTTAAACTATGTTAATGGCAGGCAAAAGCCTTGGCTTTCTCAGTCAAACAGCATGGGAAATCCTGAAAATTGGTGACATTACTTAGAAAGACAGGTGAAGGGGGCAGCTGGGCGGTGCAGTGGATAAAGCACTGGCCCTGGATTCAGGAGGATCCGAGTTCAAATCCAGCCTCAGAAACTTGACACTTACTAGCTGTGTGACCCTGGGCAAGTCACTTAACCCTTGTTGCCCCACCCCCCCCCCAAAAAAGAAAGAAAAGAAAAGAAAGACAGGTGATACTAAATCATGGTCAATGTAGGTCCCCCTCCCACCCCAGAAATAGGATTTGGGGCCTTATGATTTTTTTTTTAATTTTACAGAGCAATGAGGGTTAAGTGACTTGCCCAGGGTCACAAAGCTAGTAAGTGTCAAGTGTCTGAGGTCGGATTTGAACTCAGGTCCTCCTAAATCCAGGCTGGTACTTAAGCCACTGTGCCACCTAGCTGCCCCCAGCCTTATGATTTTTTACAAATTATTTTAAAACTATAAAAAGGGGGTCCCCTTGCTTTTCCTAGCCCACAACAGTTGTTTGTAGATCATTTATTATGCTCAAGGCCACAACATCAAGCAGTTTATTTGGACCTAAGACTTTTCTCTTGCCTTAAAGGAAGTTTCAGCATGCCTCATGTGACAGGCCAGTGGACTGGACAGCATTTCTGTTGTAGGTCTTCGTCATTCCTATTTTTTCTCTGCCACAGCCCAGGCATAATGGGGGAAAAAAATGAAAAGCAGCTGCTAACAGCCTCACAACAGTTCTGTAATTACTTTCCTGGGCTGGCATTATATGATTTGACAATGGCCCGGGGATGTAACAAATAAGAAAAATCTTGTCATTCCATTAAAAGGCTTCCTACCAGGCCAGCACACTCACCACTTCATCAGAATGACAGTGTTCAACCCTGACACAGCTAGTGCGTTTAGAGCTGAGTGATGTAACTGCAACCAGGTGGTGCTGAGCACACTTGGCCAGCTTGCTTTTCCATTGACACTGCTATTCTGGGGGAATTGAAGGCTATATTGGTTCAAGGCAGAAAGAAGTTTGGCATCGACAGATTGTCACAAAGCACCAAGGAAGTAGTGATTTTTTTTTTTTAATGTGGTACTTTGGCTAGAAATGGGAAAGACAATGCAGTAGTAGAGTATAGTCCCAAGGACTCCCTAATTGTGTGGCTTTCTTATCTCATAAAAGATATATTTGTGTATCTCATCTACCAGGGACAGTAGCTTAATTAAACTTCTTTTGTATCTCCTTTCCTATTCTGAATGGGCAGTTAGGAAACCTGGGTTCAAGAATGATTACTAATCAATAACAAAATATCAATAATAATAATAATAATAATAATAATAAATTTATATGGCCTCTCCCACCCCATGCTTAGTAGTGTTTTTTTTTAATTTATTGTGCTATATGAAAATTGCAATCCATCTACAGAGAAAGAACTGATGGTATCTGAAAACAGAATGAAGCATAATTTTTTTGATAGTTCCTTAATCTGAAGTTTTGTTTTTGTCTGTTTTCTTTCACAACCTGGAGAATGTGGAGATATTTTGCATGACTACTCATGTATAGCTTATATTGAATTGCTTGAGTTCTTGGGGGGGAGGGAGGGGGAGGAAGTGAAGTTGGAACATAAAGTTTTTAAAAAATGATATCAAAATTTGTTTTTACATGTAATTTGGAAAAGTAAAATTCTAAATAAGAAAAAATTATTGTGCTAAGCTGTGTTTTTAAAAAATTATTGGTTGATATATACATATATGGGGGGGCAATGAGGGCTAAGTGACTTGCCTAGGGTCACACAGTGTCAAGTGTCTGAGGCTGGATTTGAACTCAGGTCTTCCTGAATCCAGGGTTGGTGCTTTATGCACTGTGCCACCTAGCTGCCCCAGTTGCTATTTATATATTAATGGCAATTGCATCTGTTTTGGCAGTAAGCAATTATTATAAATTAATATCATATATACCAGTGTATATATGAGACTGTGTGTCTCCCTAACTTCTCATAGTCTCTGGCCTTCAGGCCTATATACCTACATAGTCCTAAGAGAGAGAGAGAGTTCACACCAAGAGACAGTATTCCAAACCAGGGAAGGCTCTTGTGGCCAAGGTTTTTATCCTCTTTTGATAGAGGCAGGTCATTGTACATTGATCAAAGCTAATTGGCTAGCATCATTCAGTTCCATTGGTTGACATGACTTGAGGGTGGTCCAAATTAAAATAAGGTCTACGTTTGACTTAATGGAAGAGACTTTCCCTGAAGGGCAAAGGTAAATCCAGTATCTAGGTTATTGTTTAATCCCATCAGCTCACTGAGCAAGATAAAAGAATCAATCTACATTCCTTTTGTTCCCTTGGGCTTGTCCCAAACAAGATTTGATGGAGTTCCTCAAGAATTGGACTTTCTGGAGTGGGTGGGGTGGGGTGGGGAAGGGACTGAAACTGATCTCTGGGTCCCCCCAAGAAATTGATTATTAATCATTATTTTCTCACAATAGAATATAAACTCCTTCAAGGCAGGGGAGATTTTATTTTGTCTTTCTAAATTCATCACCTTCTCTAGTTGCTTGCACATTTTTGTTCAGTCATTTTTCAGCTGTATCTGATTCTCCATGACCCCATTTTGGGGGGTTTCTTGACAAAGATACTGGAGTGGTTTGTCATTTCTTTCTCCAGCTCATTTTACAGATGAAGAAACTGAGGCAAACAGGCTTAAATGACTTACCCTGGATCACACAGCTACAAATGTCTGAGACCTAATTTGAACTCAGATCTTCCTAACTCCAGGTCTGTCACTCTATCCACTGTGCCACCCAGCTGCCCCTGGTAGGTGCCAGATAAATGCTTGCTGCATTCTCATTCCACCTCTGAGAGGTGGGATGGATGATAATAGGGTTCAGTGAGAAGGATGTTAAATCTATTATCAGAAATCCTAACTCAATACCAGCCCTGTCACTCATTATCTGTGTCATCTAAGGCCAGACCCTTGATCTCTTTGGGCTTCAGTTTCCTCATCTGTAAAATTGGAGTTTGGACTAGATAGCATCTAAGTTCCTTGATAGCTCTAGATCTTTGATGCTGTCTTTGGATAAATCACATAATCTTTTGGAATCTCAGTTTCTGCACCTGTAAAATGGGAGGACTGAACTAGAGAACGTTTCCTAAGTACCTTATGGATATTTTGCTTTTCAGTTTTTTTTTTCAATTATCAAACATTTATTTATTTTTGTTCTTTCACACTCTCCCTCACCCCATGAAAAACATTTTTAAATCCTTGTAATACATTTCCACAATGGAAATGTCCAAATGTTTACCTCATCCTGTGTATTGTCCCACTATCTCTTCTGTCCGTAGGTGAGCAGCATTCTTTATTATCCTTACTCCAGAATTATCATTGTCTGCAAAATCACATCAATGCTGAAACACCCCTTCAGTATTCCTTGCCTCTGGAGCTCCTCCCTCCTCTTTACTGAAGAGGGTAGAGGATGGACATTGGTGACTTCTTCCTCCATCCATCATTTAAAGAGGTTTCCCACATGACTGTTTTCCTAGATTTCATGATTGTCCCTAGAAACTCACCATCCTGAAAGATTACATCAACTCTGAAATTCATACCTCTCATAGGCAGGTAGGTGATACACTGGATAGAATACTTGGTTTTGAGTCAGGAAGACCTGAGTTCAAATCTAGCCTTTGATCTTTTAGTTTGTTTCTATGTCCATTTTTGCTCTAATTTTGCTCCTGTGTGACCTTGGGCAAGTCACTTAAACTCAGTGAGCTTTCCTCAGTTGTAAAATGGGAATAATTAACAGCACCCATCCCTCAGGGTGATTGTGAGGATCAAATGAGTGAATATTTATAAAGCTATTAACACAGTAAAAGGAATTTAGTAGATGCTATATAAATGTTTATCCCCCTCCCCTTCTTTCAATACCCATTCCCTCTGGGTCCCTTGCTTTTCTTTGATTGGAAAAGGTGGAGGGTAGACATGGGAGAGATCCTCCTGTATCTCTCATTTAAGGAGGTTCCCTCTGCTTCCAGTTACCTGACTATAGGACTTCATTATGCTCCCATGCCTCCCTCTCCCCCTGCCCTTTTCAATTCCTTTTCATGTGCTTTCCCCCATTAGGCTACAAGCTCCTTGAGGGCAGGGAATGTCTTTTGCCTTTCTTTGTATCCCCAGTCCTTAGCACAGTGCCTGACACATAGTAGGCACTTAAAAATACTTATTTACTTTTTTCTCTTCCCACTCTCTTCTTTTTAAAAAATTTTTTTAAAAATTCAAATCCCTCCTTTTAGCTCATCCCCCACCCATCAAGAAGGCAAGAAAAATGATACCCTTTATACATGTGAAGTCAAGTGAAACATATTGCTATTTAATAAATATTTGTTTATGACTGGAATTCTTAAACCTTTCAGAATTCTTGGTTTTTACAATATTGTTATTGTATATATTGTTTTCCTAGTTCTCACTTCACTCTGCATCAGTTGATACAAATATTCCCAGATTTCTCTAAAACCATCTTTTTCTTCATTTCTTACAGCACAAGAGTATTCCATTATATTCATATACCATAATTTGTCAGCCATTGACCAATTGACACCTTCTCGATTCCTAGTTTCTTTACCATGACAAAAAGAGCAGTTATAAATATTTTGTACATATGAATCCTTTTCCTTTTCTTTGACTTGGTTGGTGTATCCTTTCAGTTTTTTGAAATATTTTGATAGCTTCTCCAAATATTCTGATTGGTTTTGTTATGGGGGAAATGGGATATGGGTTGGGTTAGGGGTAGGAGTTGGGGTTCTTAGGAATTCCTCTTTAAAGAATTACACCCTCTTGCACACAAAAGCAGTTACAATAACATGGTAGTTTATTTAGGGGCAAGGGAAGGGAGGGGAGGGGAGGGGAGGGGAGGGGAGGGGAGGGGAGGGGAGGGGAGGGGAGGGAAGGGGAGGGAAGGGGAGGGAAGGGAAGGGGAGGGAAGGGAAGGGAAGGGAAGGGAAGGGGAGGGAAGGGAAGGGAAGGGAAGGGAAGGGAAGGGAAGGGAAGGGAAGGGAAGGGAAGGGAAGGGAAGGGAAGGGAAGGGAAGGGAAGGGAAGGGAAGGGAAGGGAAGGGAAGGGAAGGGAAGGGAAGGGAAGGGAAGGGAAGGGAAGGGAAGGGAAGGGAAGGGAAGGGAAGGAAATATAGTTTCTCAAGAAAATTCGTTGGTGTGCCCCAGAGAACTTCTGGGATGCTCTGCACCCTCAACAGTTTCAATCTATGAATAATTTTTTCCTGAGCCCTTCAGAAACCTAGTCCAATCTTTTTTTTTTTTTTTTTTTGGTGAGGCAATTGGGGTTAAGTGACTTGCCCCACAGCTAGTAAGTGTCAAGTGTCTGAGGCTGGATTTGAATTCAGGTGTTCCTGAATCCAGGGCCAGTGCTACCTAGTCCAATCTAATCCAATAACCATTTATTAAGTGCCTACTATGTGCCAGGGACTGTCCTAAGTGATGGGGACACAGTTAATTAAAAAAAAGAATTCCTGGCCTCCAGGTGCTTCCCATCTAATGAGGAAAGACAACACACAAAAAGAGGCAGGGAAGGGAGGCACATTAAGGGGTACCTGGCAAGGGGACATTGTTCCATGGAGGTAAGACCAGGAAAAACAGCAGATATAGAGAGGAGTGAGTGTAGAAGACTAGTTTCTGTCCTCTATTAAGGAAGGAAATGGGAGGCAGTTAGTACTCTACTCTCTAGCACTTCAATCATATGAGAAAGGAGGCTGAGGAAGGAACTATCAAGCAAGACTTGAATTAGCAGCATGGTGATGAGATTAGAAATGAGGAATTTAACCTGAAAGGGGCATCTTGTTCCTGTGAAGTTGAGATCATTCAAGGGAGCAGATAGAGAGTAGAGAGAGCATCACCCTGGATAACCAATCCCTTCTCCTATTAATCCCCAGGATTCTAGAAATCCCCTTCATTCTAGAAAGCTAGAGCTCCATATCCTACAAATATAGCGTCCTTCTTACTGAATCTGTATTGATATTTCACTTGCTTTAAACTTTCCTTCTTCTTTGTCATCCATCTATACAAATCTTGCCTATCAAGGTCCAGCTTAGATCCTACCTCCTCCATGAAGTCTTCTTTAACTATTATTTCCATCATTGATCCCTATTTCTTTGAATTCCTATAGCATTTAGTGTCTGGGTCTCATTATTTCTTAATTTTGCATATATCTTATCTCCACATAAAAAATAGAGATTTGTGTATCTTAACTCCATGCGACAGTAACAATAAAATTTCTGTTGTGTCTCCCACAGCATTGAAGATAGTGCTAAGTACATATGATCATAGAACTTAGAGCTAAAGGGAACTTTAGAAATTATCTAATGCAATATCCTCCTTTTGAAAATGAGAAAAATGTAGCTCAGAGAGGTGAAATTAGTTTTCCAGAGTCCTACAGGTGGTAAGTCAAAGAGGGAAAAATCAAATCCAAGTCCACTGACTTGGAATTCAGAATTCCTTGCAGTAAATCAAGCTGTACCTTTTAACAATAGGTATTTGATAAATATTCATTGAAATCCTTCTCCTCCATTGTACTCAGTGCACCCATAATTAGTGCCCTGGGCTGCTATTCCTCCTTCTTTCTGACACCTGCCTTCTTTTGAAAATGAGTGAGAAATATGTAGTCAAACAAGAATAAATTAGCTCTAGGAAACCCAGGCAAGTGAGAGTTTTTTCAATGTTAGACATTTTCATATAACATGGTCTTATTCAGGTAAAAATTAGATTTAATACTTAAATGCTTTGATAAATCTATTATCTCATTAGGTGATATTCACCTAATGGTTTAAGAACCCAACCTGTTTATTGCTTTTGAATCTTTGCAATTCTTGTTTCTATAATTTCATAAATTCAAGACTCAGACCAATGTAGTAGAGGGCTTCCTCTAGATTTCCTGATGTTGCCTACATTTCAATGCAGCCCACAGGTTGTGATCTCACCATGTCACTCACACAGACACCCCCCCCACACACACACACACATCCCCACACACAACACAACACCAACATAAACACATATACACATTCAATAAGCTTCAGGGGCTGTTTATCACCTCTAGAATCAAATATAAAATCTGCTGTTTGTCATTTAAAACCCTTCAAAACTTAGCCCCATTCTGTCTTTATATATTATTCTACTCCCCTTATGGATTCTATGATCCAGGGCCTTGTTGTTTCTTGAAAAAGCCACTATTTCCTGAGTTGGTGCAAATTTTACTATTTCCCATGCCAGGAATACTTTCCTTCTTCATTTCTTCCTCCTGGCTCCTTTCAAGTCCCAATTAAAATCCCACTTTCTACAAAAAGGTTTTTTCAATTCCCCTTATTGCTAGTGTCTTCTCTATCTTGATTATCTCAAGTTTATCTTTTCTTTCTTTCTTTATTTTTTTAACCGCATTATTTGAGACTATCTCAAGTTTATCTTATATATGTACACACACACACACACACACACATATGATATGTCTTGTTCGCATATATTTATTTTCATGTTTTCTCTTCCATTAGATTGTAAGCTTCTTGAGAGCAGGAACTGTCTTTTACCCTAAACAACTCTTCTACATTTAGCATGTGATCTCTGTGGGTGATGATAGTAATTTATACATGGTGGCTGAGATTGTTTTTGGTGCTTGAGCTTTTCCAGTTATTTACTTTGATATTCTGTCAGAATTAAATACTTGACTATTCAGTTTACGGTTCCTACCTGGATTGTTAATAGATTAATCACTAGATGGGGAGCTTGAGCCATTTATTACTCCTGCATTGAACCAAGTAACATGGAAATTTCAGAATGAATGTGTTACATATATGGTAAAGGAGGCAACAAGTTAATGGAGTTCAATTCATTTTTCATGTACCTGGTTATTAGGTTACTTGACTATATTTTATGATACATCATGCTACTTCCACAAACTTCAGTGGCCTCAGGGTCTTCAGGAAATAGTAATGTTATAAATAGCTTATTTTTCAGAATTTAGAGACTTGGAAGAAATGCATATAACCATAGCTAAATACACACAATATTCTATTGTATACAAATGTAAATTATTTATAGTGATAGATATATTTGCACAAATTAATAAAATATTTATAGCAATAATTTCTATGAAAATGCACCACAACTAAGACTTTAGATTGAGATATTAAACAATATGAAAAGATACACTAATAAGTTCTAGTGTCCTTTCAATTCTCTCAGAGATACTTTCAAGAGCTTATTAGTGATTATATGATACCAACAGTTAATAGGTCAGATAATCTGCACACCCAAGGTAACTGTCCCCTCAGTATCCCTCCCCTACTGGAGATGATAGTGATTGTTATGGGCCCAGAGTACTCCAGAAGTTCTCTGGGGCACATCAAAGAACCTTCTCCTTGAGAAACTAAACCAGAGGACAGATATGCCTAGAGAGATAAGTGGAACCAGTTCACCAGTTTGGACTGAGCTAGTTTTGGGACCCCACCCTTCATTCTAGTCTCCCTCAACCCTGGGGGGATAAGATTAGATGTGGCTGCTTCCTTTGTGTTCTCAGGAGATGGTTTGAGAGATCAGCAGCCACCCCTCACCCAACTCCTCCAGCCACCACCTGTGGGGGATGGCCCTCCCTCACTAAGGGAACTTTCCACAGTCAGATGGTCACCCCCCCATAAGTCCTCTGTAAAAGTACCCGCAGGTCTCCTGCTCTAGGAGATTGGTATCTCAGAGCCACATTCTTTGTGCCATGCCTCTCTCCCCATGAGAAGTCCAAGGATTTCTTTCATGGTTTCCCTTCCCCTCCCTTCCCTTGCCCCTAAATAAACTACCATGTTATTGTAACTGCTTTTGTGTGCAAGAGGGTGTAATTCTTTAAAGAGGAATTCCTAAGGACCCCAACCCCGACCCAAACCCCCTACCCCATTCTCCCCATGACAGTGATCTACCCCACCTCACCCCCCATTCCTCTCAGATAGACATGCCCAATGACAGACTAGCAAGTCAAATTAAAGAGGGATGGTAAGGTACAAGGGCAGCTCAGGGTTTAATATTGTACCGAAGTCTGGCAATTACATGAATAAATAGAGGCTGGGAAGCCAAGTAATTCTTGAACTTATGGGTTTTTGATCAGCCGGCAGAGGGCAGCAGGGAGCTACTTAAAATGGTATCTGGCTAATGTACAATCCATTCCACCTGTTGTAGATGGGAAAAATACTGGAAAAGGAAATTTTGCAAAGCTGTGCTGAAAATAATATGGTCCAATAAAAAGGGGGTTGAGATTCTAAGGTACCAAAGTCAAAGTGGAAGATCCAAACATAAAAATCTAGACTATACATATGCAGTAGGCAGGTGATCTGAATTTGGGCTCTTGAAGGAACTGATGAGGTTCTTATGCATTTAATCAGGAACTTTTTGATAACTTTGAATGATGATTATCCCCTCCTTTTCTTAAAGGGACTTCTCCCAGGCATCTGGAATCATAGTATTTTGACTTAAGAGAGATTTAAAAATAAATATTAATTGCTTTAAAGACTGGCTCACTAAAAGGGTTGAGAGTGTTCCCTTTACCTGCCCCCTTTCCATCTTCTATCATCTCTTATGTTAGATTTAGAAGGAATCATATAATGAATCATAGATAGATTGACATTAGACATACTCAATCTATCCCTTCTGGCCAAGGAACCATATCAAGACCAGAGAGTTTTTTTTTCAAGGGCTCCATAAATCCATATGCACCCCAGACATTCATTTTCATCTTTATTTAGATCCAACAAAAATCTATTACAACTCAATATAATAAATTGGCAAACATACCTTCTGTCAACTGAATAAACAGTATCTTGAATGTCTATGAGAAAAATTTGGAAATGCATAATATGATACAAAGAGCCGTAGACTTGAAGTCAGAAGAGACCCAGTTATTAATTCCACCACTAAGACTTACTAGTCAGGTGATAAGTTGCTTAAATTCTGAGGCTTAGCTTCCTTATCTGAAAAATAAGAATTGAAAAGGGTACTTGTGAGGCTCAAATGAGATCATAAATATAAAGCATTTTGCCAACCTTAAAGTGCTATATAAATGTCAACAATTATTATGTATTTATCACAATTTCCAAATATATGGAAATAAATAATGTCAATGCCAACTTTGACAATACCATTTTCTTTTTTCCTATACCTATAATGTCATTTGTGTAGGTTATTCCCTGATGTGAAAATTCCCTCCACTGGGAGAGGAAAAGAAGGAAATCCTTACAAGAAAATACTACAAGAGGGGAAAACAATGGGGAGAATAAGCAAATGGAGTACAGTACAAAGTGTGCTGGATTTGGAGTCAGAAAGTGACCTGGATTTGGGTTCAAATTGTGACTCTGTACTTTTGTGACATTAAGCAAGGGATATTGCTGGAGCCAGCTAGAACTGTTCACAGGAGTTATTGTTAAATTTCCAAGGGGAGCATTTATGCCTTGGGAATCACTAAATGCTACAATTCAGGGCTTGATTTATTATTTGGTTGATTGTCTAGACTTAAGAAAGTGATAGAAAACATATTAATAATTCAGATTAAATTTAAAAGTGTGTCCTGTGAACATTTTTTTTTTGGTGCATCAGTTGTGAAATGTTTATCCAGAATATCACTGTCTTAGGAAAATCACTTAATCTCTCTAAACCTCAACTTCTTCATATATTAAATAAGGGAGTTAACTAAATGGCCTCATAACACCCTATCTAATTCTAATTCTTATTTATGACTCTAAGAAATGAGGAAAAAAAAAGTTACCACAGTGAAGAAATACCATGAGGGAAGAGAATGCCAAGAGAAATCTTCCGATGAGAAAGACTCAATCTATAATCATTACAACTAGAACCTCAGAAAAGAAAATTGGAGTAGCCACAAAACTCTTGAGAATGACTAGAAGACTTAATAAAAAGAGCTAAGGGAAGAGTTAAAGAGTGAAATCTGATATGTTTATGTAAACAAAAAAATGGATAGCTTAGAAGAGAAGCTGGAAAACCTCAACAAAGCAATAGAGGGGCAGCTAGGTGGCGCAGTGGATAGAGCCCTGGCCCTGGAGTCAGGAGAACCTGAGTTCAAATCCGGCCTCAGACACTTAACACTTACTAGCTGTGTGACCCTGGGCAAGTCACTTAACCCCAACTGCCTCACCAAAAAACAAACAAACAAACAAACAAAGCAATAGATACCTGGGGGGAAAAATCAGACAAAGCTCAAAAAAGTAACATTAAAACAAAAATTAGAGAAAAGACAACTGATAGCAAAATTTGAAGAGTGAGATAGTTACCTTCATAAACATTAACCAGGAAAATAGGAGATCTAAGGAAGAATCTAAGAATCATGAACTTCCAGAAAAAAAATGATAAAGTGAATGGTCTTGATGTCACATTTTAGGAAATCATAAAGAAAATTACTTGGAAGTAGAATTTATTATAAATTCATTGAATCCCAGAAAAGAAAGATTGGCTGTCATAATCTCAGACCGAATCTACAGTATGCTTGGTTCAAGAGAGACTAAAAACCTGTATTTTGCTTAAAGGCACCAAAGTTGAAAAAAAAAGCCAATATTAAATATACATATGGGTCAAAAGCCTTGACATATATGTACTTAAAGGAAAAAAGCTAGGTGGATCATAAATGACCTTTTCATAGTAATTATGAGTGACAAACATTGTATCATGGATCTGTAAGGACCTTTAGGGGTCATCTAGTTTAATTCCTTTATTTTATAATCTTCTAAAAAAATAACATGCATTCATTTTTTCTCCTTCTCACCCTCCTGGGCTCCTCTCTCCTCCTACACCCCGCCCCTTCCAAAGAATAAAACCCTTGGAACTAATATGCATAGTCAAAAAAAAAAAAAGCATACTACATTGACTATGTCCAAAAATGTAAGTCTCATTCTGTAAATTGAGTCTATTCCTTCTCTGTCAGGGGGTGGGTAGTTTTCTTCATTATCTCTCCTTTGGAAGTAGTTATTGTGTTGATAAAAGTTCTGAGGTCTTGCAAAGTTATTTCTTTTTATAATTGTTCCCTTGGTTCTGTTCACTTCACTCTGTATTACTTCATACAAGTCTTCTTGGTGTGGAATATTTTTTATGACTAGGCCTAATTTGGGGGCTAAAGCTGACGGGGGTACTTAATCTGGGATTTTTGACTTACTGGCTACCAGACAGCTGTTAATTTAATGTGGGCCATTTATAAAGTTCCACCACACTGCTCCACTCCCAAATTGATAAGCAAAATATTAAGAAGTCTCTTAACTAAATAATCAAAGCAGAGTTTATTTATGAGATACTATTTCAAATTAAGAATACAGGGAAATAAAACGTACAACCTGACTGCATTGTGGTGCTTCTCTTTCCACTTCAGTCTCTTTCCCACCTGCTGTGCCTCGAACTTTTTTAATACAATAAGGGCCTTAGCCACCTCTCACCTCAGGGCACATTATACTTTCCCTGCTCAGCTACTTTCTTCTAACTCCTCTTAACCTTCACTTTCTCCAACCTGTACCCTGTGCTGATGGCTTCTGTGCTCCGCTGCCTCCTGGTCAGTCTGCCTGTCTGTCTGCTCTGTCAGTCTCCCCTCTGCCGCCTTTGCCGCCCCTCTAATCTTGTCTGCCTCTCTTAATCTTGTCTGCCAGCCTTTCCTCCTTGCTCCTAGTCCTGCGTTACTGTTCGTCTGGTCCCCCTTGACCTCTTCTCAGCCTCTCTCCTCCCTTCTTGTCCGACGGAACTCTGAGTCTTGTCCGAGGGCCTCCAGTCCTCCTGTCAGCCCCTGTACCTTGTCAGCCCCCCACCCCCCCCCCTAACCCCTAGGTCTATATATACCTTTTCTGCTCTCCACTCAAATCTCAGGGCTTCTTGTACCCACACACCAACCTAATCCGCTAGCCAGGGCTGCCGCTGGTGTGTGTCTGTAGGAGGGGTGGTGCGCTCCAGCTTCACGTGTTCAGCACAGGCTATGCCAGAGCCCAGCATCTCTCAGATACCTCCACTCAGGTCGGAGGGAGCTGGGGGCCTTTTCCTCCCCAACTGTCTGACCTGGCATCTTGTACAGCCCACAGGGCTTTTGGGCTCAGCTGAAGAGGAGGGAGAGGGGCACCAGCACCTCCCATACAGAAGAGACCCTGAGGGCCTAAGGCTTTCTAATCTCAGCCTAAAAGTAGGGTCCCCAAATCAAAATAAATTTCCACATTGGGTTTCTCCGAAACTGTCCCTTTTAACATTTCTTAAGCATAATAGTATTCTATTACATTCATATAACACAGGTTCAACCATTTGCCAAATGATGGGTCCTCTCTTCTTTTTCAGTTGTAATTCAGGACAAAAAGAGCTACCATAAATATTCTGTAAAATAAATTTGAGTCCTTTTCCTCTTTCTTTGATGTCTTCTGAAGTATAGGCCCCTATAATAGTATCAAGAGGTAGGCACAATTTAGCAACTTTTTTTTTTTTTTTGGTGAGGCAATTGGGGTTAAGTGACTTGCCCAGGGTCACACAGCTAGTAAGTGTTAAGTGTCTGAGGCTGGATTTGAACTCAGGTACTCCTGACTCCAGGGCTCTATCCACTGCACCACCTAGCTGCCCCCAGTCATTGATAATTACAGAAATACAAGTTAAAGTTCCTTCTAGGTTCTCTCTCACAACCTTCAGAATGGTCAAATTGATGTTTTGAAAAGGAAAGTATGAAATTTTGGAAAGGCTGCAGGAAAATAGGCACATTAATGTGTGGTGGAACTATGACATAGGGTCCAGTCATTCTGGAAAGTAATTAGAAACTATTCCTAAAAAGTTGTTAGGGGCAGCTAGGTGGCACAGTGGATAGAGCACCAGCCCTGGAGTCAGGAGGACCTGAGTTCAAATCTGGCCTCAGACACTTAACACTTACTAGCTGTGTGACCCTGGGCAAGTCACTTAACCCCAATTGCCTCACTAAAAAAACAAAACAAAACAAAAAATTATTCAATGACTTAGAGAATTTTATAAGGTTAATAATAGCTTGGGTTTCTTCCCTTGAGAACTGCCTCTTCATATCCTTTGACCATTTATTTTTTTTTTTAATGTATGAGGTATTTTATTTTTTCCATTACATGTAAAGATAGTTCTCAACTTTTGTTTATACATGCTTTACAATTTCAGATTTTTCTCCCTCCCACCCCTCCCTCCCCCCTCCCCTAGACAGCAGGTAATCTGATATAGGTTATATATATATATATATATCTATACATATACATATATATATATATATATATACACACACACACATATATATACACTTAATAACAATAATCCTATTTCTGCATTAATCCTGTTACAAGAGAAAGAATCAGAGCAGTGATGCAAAACCTCAAAATAGAAAGAAAAAAAAAAAAACAACAGCACCCAAAACAAAAGAAATAATATGGTTCAATCAGCATCTATACTCCACAGTTCTTTCTTTCTTTTTTTTTCTTGGATTTGGAGATCCTCTTCTATCATGAGTTCCCTGGAACTCTTCTGTACCATTGCATTGGTGAGAAGAATATAGTCCATCACAGTAGGTCAACACTCAATGTTGATGATACTGTGTACAATGTTCTTCTGGTTCTGCTCATCTCACTCATCATCAGCTCACGTAAGACCCTCCAGGTTTCTCTGAACTCTTCCTGCTCATCATTTCTTACAGCACAATAGTATTCCATTGTATTCATATACCACAACTTGTCCAGCCATTCCCCAATTGATGGGCACCCCCTCAACTTCCAATTCCTTGCTACCACGTAAAGAGCAGCTATAAATATTTTTGTACATGTGGGTCCCTTTCCCCTTTTGACCATTTATTGACATTTGTTCTCACACATTTGAATCTGTTTCCAATGTCCTTATTTTAAAAATGAGGGAACTGAGTCCTAGAGAAGTTAAATTACTTTTTCACAGTCATAAAACTAGTAAGTGCCAAAGATCAGATTTAAACCCAGGTCTTCCTGACTCCAGGTCCATCAATGTATCCTTTACACTGTGAGGCCTCTCCATACCTTTTTCAGACTTAAAAACAAGATAGAAGTAAAAGACGTGAACCGAATGTTGGAAAGGTCTAGCATAAGGCTCTACACTAGAAGCCCTAGTTCCTTGGGTACCCCCTGTGGGTACAATAGGTCTTGAGTTCACGCTGGTGAGCTTAGTTTTAACAGCAGCCAATAGGCAAAAGTTAGTCCATGTGAAAACTTTCCCTGGTGGAATGGGGAGATGGGAACAATTTGTTTCAGTGGCCCTGAAGGTGGCTGAAGCAGGCAATATGGAGCCCTTAGAGCTTGTTCGGACATGGAAGATGCCAGGGTCATGCACTGCATCCAGGGTCATCTGTCATCTTTTTGGTCCATGTAAACAAAATACCATCTCTATCAGGTAGGTGGCCCTATGGTTAGAGGGCCAGACTTCGAGTATGGAAGTTTGAATCCTGTCTCTGATGCTTACTAACTGTGTGACCTGAGCAAATCACTTAACTCATTTACCTCAGTTTCCTCATCTGTAAAATGGGAATAATAGCACTTGTCTCCCTGGGTTGTTGTGAGAATCCAATGAGATAACATAGGTTGTGACTTCACAAACTTTAATGCAGTATACAAGTGCTAGCAATTATTAGCTATTAATATTCTAAAAATTAAACATCCTCTTTGTCTTAGTTAAATTGATTTAATTGCTTTTATTGAATAGGGCTAATATTTAGGTTGCTATATTTTTGCACTACATCTGACACTTTTGAGAAGTAGGTGGTGGAGGGGAGAGAGAGTTGTCCTTAGAATGAGGACAACCTGGGTTCAAGTCACATCTCCCATACTTTCTGGCTTCATGACCTCTAGACAAATCACTTAATGGAGAGGCTGACCTTCAGTAACTTTCTAAGATCTTAAACTACAAAGAACATGCAGTCTACATTGACAAGCAGTTTCTCCTGAGTAGCTCCTTACAATAATGAAAAAATAGGTCCTATAAGGAAAAAAACACACAAACTCCAAAACTTTTGCAAAAGTAATTTTATTTTTGAATGATTGCTCTGAATTCTTAGACTGAATTACTCTGCATTTCAAATTCTACTAATCTGTTTATATAGTTACAACTACCTATTCTCAATGAATGACACTGCAGAGAGAAGACTTGGATTACTCCATAGTAGAGAAGATTTGATTTCCTAGATTAACTAAACATCTAAATTCCATTAAGGAGTTCAAGAAATAAATGACTTTTGCTCTCATAGAATGAAATTCAAATATGCTAGTGTTAAATGGGACTTCAAAGAACCTCTAGTTCAACTATATCACTTTGCAAATGAGAAAACTAAGGTCCAGAATGTGTGTGTGTGTGTGTAGGGACATTTGGACATTTGGTGGGGGAGGAAGAAGGATTGATGGGTAGTGACAATGGTAAAACAAAAAAGGAGAAAATAAATAAAAAATGAAATATTATATATAGAAGAAAGCAGAATAAATTTTCTTTTTTTCACTTTTTATTTACACTTAATAGTATTTTATTTTTCCTGATTACATGTAAAGAAAGTTTCCAACATTCATTTTTGTAAGATTTTGAGTTCTAAATCTTTCTCCCTCCTTCTCTTCTCTCACCCCTCCCCAAGACAGCAAACAATCTAATATAGGTTATATAGTACAATCATGTTAAATATATTACCTCATTAATCATGGTATGAAAGAACAATAAGAACAAAAGGGGAAAACCACAAGAAAGAAAAAACAAAGAAAAAAGTGAAAAAAGCATGCCTCTGTATTTAGCCTCCAATAGTACCTTCTCTGAAGGTGGAGAGCATCTTCCATTGTGAGTCTCTTAGAACTGTCTTGGATCATTGTACTGTTGAAGAGAGCTAAATCCATCACAGTTGATTATTGTACAATGTTGCTGTTACTGTGTACAATGTTTGGCTTACTTCTCTCAGCATCAGTTCACGTAAGTCTTTCCAGGTTTTTCTGAAATCTGCCTGCTTATCATTTCTTAAGGTACAACAGTATTCCATTACATTCATATACCACAACTTATTCAGCCATTCCCCAATTAATGGACATCCCCTTCAATTTCCAGTTTTTTGCCACCACAAAAATAGTTGCTATAAATATTTTTGCATATATGGGGCCTTTCTCCCTTTTATGATCTCTTTGGGATACAGACATAATAATGATATTGCTGGGTCAAAGGGAATGCCCAGTTTGATAGCCCTTTGGGCATAGTTCCAAATTGCTTTCCAGAATGGTTGGATCAGTTCACAACTCTACCAACAGTGCATTAGTGTTCCAATTTTTCCTATATCCCCGCCAACATTTATCATTTACTTTTTTTTGTCATATTAAGCTGATCTGACAGGTGTGAAGGTGATAGCTCAGAGTTGTTTTAATTTGCATTTCTCTAATCAATAGTGATTGAGAGCATTTTTTCATATAACTATAGATAGCTTTAATTTCTTCACCCCAAATCAGCCTATTCATATCCTTTGACCATTTCTAAATTGGGGAATGACTAACATTATAAATTTGATTTAGTTCTCTACAAATTTGAGAAATGAGGCCTTTATCAGAAATACTAACTCTAAAAAAATTGTTTCCCAGCTTTCTGCTTTCCTTCTAATCTTGGTTACATTGTTGTTGTTGTTTTTTTCAAAACTCAAAGTTATCCATTTTGCATTTCATAATGTTCCCTATGTCTTATTTGGTCATAAATTCTTCCCCTCTCCATAGATCTGTCAAGTGAACTATTCATTTCTCTCTAAATCATGTACCCATTTGGATCTTATTTTGGTATACTGTGGGAGATACTGGTCTATGCCATTTTTCTGCCAAAATATTTTTCAGTGTTCCTAGCCAGAATAAAGTTTCAAAGGGAAACTTTATTATAAGGAAAGAGCTTTTATCACTCTTATGCTAAATTTAATATGTAATTTAAAACTATATTTATAATAATTCACAATTTTATACAAAATCATTTTCTACTATAAAAGATAAAATTTAATTTAAAAAATTATAAAACTAGGGCCCAGATAGCTACAATGACTTGTGCAAATTCATAGGGGCTATCTAACCACTATGAAACATAGAATGTTAGCTCAGTAGTGACCTTTGAAAATCATTTAGTCCGACCTTATCATTTACAAATAAAGAAATGAAAGCCCAGAGTAATTAAGTGACTTACTCAAAACCACCCATCAAGTTGTTAAGAGAGTTGGGGCCTGAAGCAAAATCTACTTGAATTCCCATCCAAAATTCTTTCCACTATGCTGTGGTGATTTTCCTTTGCTGTGATTTTCCTTTGATCCTTCCTTCCTTTAACAAGAGGAGGCAAGAGATGCCTAGACTTTTACTCACAGGTCTTGCCTCTTGGCTCTCAAACCCCAAATGCAAAGAACATTTTCATTAATATTTCTAATAGAGGGATAGCATTCCCTAGTAAAAACAATTGCTGAGAATGATTTATATGATTAGTTTATGACTATCCCTTTTCATGTGATAAAAATAGCTGAAATTTAGATAGCACTTTAAAATTTGAAAAATGTTTTCTTTACATTATCTCATTTGGGCCTCATACCAACCTTATCCCCCTATTACAGATGAGAAAGCTGAGACTCAAAGCAGTTAAATGACTTGTTCACTAGAGTATAATTACAATTACTGAGAGCCAGGAGATGGTATTTGAACCTAAGTCTTCCCTATCTTGAATTCAGCATTCTGTCTACATTGCTATGAAGCCTCATAGAAGAGAATAGAATCTGAAGTGAATGGGACAAAGGACATTTGTCTCAAGAAGTATAGAAGAGAGAACCTGCTGAGCCTACAATTGGGGTGGCCTGATAGGTCTCAATCCCTGCAATCCCCTTTAACAGTTTAAATACAATACTGAAATGAAATGAAACATCCATTGATCACTCATGGTTACAAAAGGAGATAACAGAAGAAGGTTGTTACACAAGGATTTGCATTGAGGACCCCTTGAGTTGAATCAGCTGAGTGAAGCTCTCCCACTTCTGAATTGCCCATGGTTATACACCAGCAAAGCATCAGACAGTGCCTCGTTTGTTGTGATTGTTTTGTACTTGGAATGTCAATAGTACAAGCCTTTAGTCCCCTGCGGCCAGTTAAGATTGAAGGATAGCGTCAATACTTTTGGGAGGGGGGAAATGAGGGTTAAATGACTTGCCCAAGGTCACACAGCTAGTAAGTATCAAGTGTCTGATACCAGATTTGAACTCAGGTCATCCTGAATCCAGGGCCAGTGCTTTATCCATTGTGCCACCTAGCTGCCCCTCAATTCTTTTTAAGAAAAAAAAATAGCCTAAATTGCATGGGGACAAGGTGGGTGCAAGATTGTAAGTGGAGCCATATCTGAGTCATTCAGAAGGACAAGCATGTATGGACATGGGAGGATGTGGATATGTTGCATTAAAGAGTAAACTCATGAAGAAAAACATGCCCTCCATCGCAATTTTCCCAATTATGTCCCCATCAATGATGCTGCCTAGTGATAATGAGTGTAGACAAGAGTAACCAAGGATTATAAAGTTAAGAAATGAGGTAGTTAGTTGCAGCACCTTTGAGTCTTTATTCAAGATCCCCTGCTTTTTCTTTTTTCCTCTACAAAGTCAGGAAAATTGACCAGTATTCAATGCCTTGCTGAGTTTAACAAGTGTGATTCATTCATACTGTCCCACATTCATGTTCCTTTCCATATAGCATACGTCTGACAGACAGAAGAATAGAACAGTTAAATGGGAGAGTTTTTATCTTTAACCACTTCCTCTGTTCTCCCCACCCCCAACCCAATCAGAGAAATTCTAAATATGCCTGTGAGTCTCTAGAAAAAGATGTGAGGTGGCCTGTTTCCACTCCTTTCCAGTTACATGAAAAATGGGAAAAAAGTAATAGTGATTGTCTTGTTTATTCTTTGTATTTGT
Organism: Dromiciops gliroides; assembly: GCF_019393635.1. NCBI lineage: Eukaryota > Metazoa > Chordata > Mammalia > Microbiotheria > Microbiotheriidae > Dromiciops > Dromiciops gliroides. The sequence continues at coordinate 202,376,102 of NC_057862.1, forward strand.
TTCTGGTAACAGTATGTATGTTTAGATGCATCTTCTTATCTTCTGTCTAATCAATGTTTCTTGGTAACAGGCACCATAACTGTCTCCACTAAGTTAAGGTGGTTAATATAGGTCTTTATCATTGAAACAAAATGTTTTCCTCTGTATTGCAATCTAGTTAGGGTCTCTCCAATTGAGTGTTGGATAGAAGATGAGGTCAGAATTGAACTCTAAGTAAAAAGCAAAAGCAAACAGCAAAGAGCTAATGGCAGTGAATTGTTAGTGAGCAAATTTTTGACATTATAAGCAATCTGAAACTAGAGGAAACAAGAAAGCCTGAAGAGGAGATATGAGAAAGATCATGGATAATTTATCATCTATGCACCACATTCAAAGACACTAGCTGTAGGCAAGATAAAGGGTGACAGTTCAGGATCTCAATGAGTTTGACTGTGTCAGAGTAGCCTCAGACAGCTGTTACCTTTCTTTTTTTGGGGGAGGGAAAGGCAATTGGGGTTAAGTGACTTGCCCAGGGTCACACAGATAGTAAGTGTAAGTGTCTGAGGCCGGATTTGAACTCAGGTACTTCTGATTCCAGGGCCGGTGCTCTATCCACTGCGCCACCTAGCTGCCCCAGCTGTTACCTTTCTTAAACCTAGTATGAAGATTTCCAGTATTCATACCACTCTTGGTCCCCAGATTTCAACCAAATGATCTAGATTATAATGAAACCACCAATTAGAATAAGTGCTTTATGTGTGATTATCTCTCTGTGTGAATATATATAAGAAAATGCATATCATAGATTCATTCTTTTTGTGGAATGAATCATTTCATTAAATGTTAAAATAGACTAAGTTTTAAACTCAAAATCAGTAAGACTTGGATTCATATTTCATCTCTGACACTTACTAGCTAAGAGCTGTGGGCAAATCATTTACCCATATTGAGACTCAGTTTCCTCACTGGTAATATGTGAATAAGTGCTTAGCTCACAGGGTTGTTGTGAGGTTCAAATGAGATGATGTGTTCATACATATTATGTTTGTTGTTGGATGATTTCAGTTATGTCTGACTCTTTGTGATCCCATTGGGGGTTTTCTTGGCAAAGACATTGTAGTGGTTTGCCATTTACTTCTCCAGATCATTTTACAGATGAAGAACTGAGGCAAACAGGGTTAAATGTCTTGCCCAGGGTCAGACAGTTAGTATCTAAAGCCAGATTTATAATCAGGAAGATAAGTCTTCCTGATTCCAAGCCCAGCACTCTATCCACTGTGCCATCTAGCTGGCCTGTGTATACACATACACACATATGTGCATATGCTTGTGTGTGTGTATATATATATATATATATATATATTTATATTTATATCTATATCTATCTGTTATCTATCTATCATCTAGCTATCTAGCTATCTTACCTGCCTACCTGAATCCCATATTTGCTTTTTGTCTGTAAGGGAGAAAGTCAATTAAGGTTCTGACCTTCTATGTCATTATAGAAAATATTATATTAAAAATTGAAAAATCTCAAGCTCAGAGAGTATAATATGTGCCCATATGTGTCAACATATGTAAGTACCACCAGGTGGCTCAGTTGTTCAGTTAGCTTAAGCATGTATGCTTAGAACATGATGCTCCCATAGTTCATGGTGTCACATCAAGGTCCCTGCCAGTGTTAAAAGCTTGGAGAGAATGTCCCAATTCAGGACATGCTCCACTTTCTTCTCTCCCCCCCCCACACCCCAAGTCCTAAGACTTAACCTGCTACTCCCTTGGTATCACTGCTATCGCCCTTTCTTCCTCCTGGTTTCCTCTCACCCATATCCTCTAAGAAAGGCAGAGGAGAGGTTTCCAATTTCTCCCCTATCCTGATGTCTCAGAAATAAGCAAACAACCCTTATTTAGTTTAGTCGAGAGTTTTTCTTCCTCTAACTTGAGGAAAACAGACAAGGGTTTAAAAATAAAGAATCAAAGAGGAAAAGTTGCCAAGTTACAAGATGTCTTCCAAGATAATCATGGTTTTTAGTGAAATGAAAATGGGGATAAACCAGCTCATTCTTAGCTCTCTTCTTTTCTGACTCATCTTTTTTATCAATAGAGTATAAAACCTATGAGGCAAAGTACTGGATCTTATTTAATGTTTGTTTATCTCTAGGGCCAAGAGCAGTGCTGGCTGCAAAATAAAACCCTGAGTCAATCTTTGTTGCATTATCTCTGGGGTTAGTCCTGCCCAAAGTTTCTCTGCCTCTTTACATTCCTAGCTGTGATGCTCATAGAATTCCCCGCCTCCCTTTGGCAAGAAAACAAAGTTCCCTTCCTACATGCATAAAATTTCATAATTAGAATGAGCCTCAAGAGTCATCTAGCCCAATCGAGAGCTGAAAAGTAATCCCCATCTCCAACATCTCTGATTATGTTCAGGTGGCAAGAGTCTAGTTAATGATGCTTGGGCAAAATGAGGAAACCATATGCAAAGCTCTACCACGGTCAGCAGAGTGATCAGTCCCTCCCACCTTTGAAAATTGTTCCAGAATGAAACAGTATTGTAGAAATATAATGCACACACCCATGTATCCTTAGGTTGGCTTAGATCCTTAAATGCCTGGGAAGAAATACTTTTTTTCTGCCTACTGATTCAAGTAAGGGTCAGATGTGTCTGGCTACCTTTGCCCCTGCCCCACCCCTATATGTGGTAGTTTAATTTCCCAGCTGACATGTCTCCTAGACCCAGGTAGTCATTTGCTGACATATAGAACAATGTCTGTAGATTGAAGCAGCATATCAAATTGCAAGCAAGTTATTTCCCTTTCTCTTCTTTTGGTGAGAAGACAAAAGTGTAGCTCTACTTCCATGCTTCTGACTTCCATTTTTGGAGACTTTTGAATCTTAGTTCATTGGGATTGGGCACATTTTTGTGGGGGGTGGTTTTTTAATATGTATTTATAGTATAGAAACACACATACACATATATGTATATACAACACATATGTACACAATGTGTATATGTATATCTACCATCTCTATACATATAAACACACCCTGAACTTTATTTATACACATACAAAACCCTTTGTATGTATGTGCATGTGTATTTCTTCATGGTCCTCACAGAACATGTGAAGTAACATATACATATGGATCTAAAGGATGATGCTTTACACAGTGAGGTCATTTATATAGTTCAGTATAATATATGTGTAATATTATATATACTATATGTATGCATATATAATACATGCTATGGTTATGTAATAATACTTGTGTAATATATACATATACACAATATAGCTCTCTTAATGATATACAAATTTTTCCTGTCTTTATTTGATGTCTCCTATGCAGGGTCTTAGGGCAGCTAGGTAGAGCAGTGGATAGTATGCAGGACCTGGAGTCAGGAAGATATTTACTAGCTGTGTGACTCTGGGCAAATCATTTATCACTGTTTACCTCGGTTTCCTCATCTGTAAAATGAGCTGAAAAAGGAAATGGTGAACCACTTCAGTATTTTTGCCAAGAAAACCCCAAGTGGAGTCATGAAGAGTCAGACATGACTGAAACAACTGAACAGATAAGGATTTTGGATCTATGGCCATATGAAAAAAATGATGTAATATACATTTATATATGCATGTAGGTATGTTTGTATGTAGTGTTTAGGGGCATGGCATGATAAATAGAGATCTGATCCCATATCCAGGATTACCTGGGTTTAAGCTCTGCCTCTGACATATGAGCTATATGACCTTAAGCAAGTCATTTTACTTCTGAGAAATAGGAAAGACTCCTAAAAGCCTGGCAAGAATTGATGATCATTCACTTTCTCCTAAGAGCTACATTGTCTGAGCAATTCATTTGAGATCCATATCTCTTGATTAACTAGGTATTCATGGCTCACTATTCTGTTGGAAATCATCTCCTCTGATAAGGGGCCCAGTTGCCAAGAACAGTTCTTGCTGTGGTACCCAAACCTTTCAATAACTGGAGGTATCTCAGGTTTGCAAGGCAGCTGCCAAGGCTGAGAACCCATCTTGGGATCACAAAGCAGAAGGGGCAGCTAAAGACTTGAGATCCAGGCTCAGGGTAAGCACTCATTGCCAGTATGCACAGCCATCATAGTGTCTGGGAAAGAGGGAAGGGAGAGATATTCTCCCCCAACTCCCCAAGTCCCAGGGAAAGCTAGCAGAGTCCCAATCTACATGTTCCAAAGAGCAACAGAAAGTGAAAGCAGGAGTTGTTTCTACTTTTAATATTATTGAGTGGGCAATTCATCTTGCTTAGTTGCCAATCATCTTTAACATAGCCCCCATTAACTTGGAGCAACTGGGACAAAGAGCCTCTAGTCACTCATATACTTTAATAAGGAGTCTATAGTGGGGTAGGGCATAGGCCCATCTTTACATATAATCTGTAGTGTGATCCTACCTAGTTCTCAATGTAGCAGATTAAAGGTTATTTCCCTCCTCTGTTACACACACACACACACACACACACACAGAAACATTCTATGTTCATGTAATTGTATATATATGTGATATAACGTATCTATATAAACAATTATCTATATAAAGATATCTGTTACATTTACTGCTGATGTAATCACAAATACAAGTCCCTATAGAAGATCACAAGGAAAGACAAGGAAGTACCTCATTAAGAGTGATATATTGGGGCAGCTGGGTGGTGCAGTGGATAGAGTACCAGCCCTGGAGTCAGGAGTACCTGAGTTCAAATCTGGCCTCAGATGCTTGGCACTTACTAGCTTGTGACCCTAGGCAAGTCACTTAACCCCAATTGTCTCACAAAAACAAAAACAAAAACAAAAACAAAAAAACAAACAAGAGTGATATATTGTAAAACCTTTGCCTGCCTTTCATATTCTTGGACTTTGTAAAAGGTCTCATTGAATAAAAGCCCCACCTTGTAGAGTGATGTGTATACGAGGTGAGGAACCCTGTAAGATCCATGCAAGAATAGACCTACATATGTAGGTTACATGTATACTATGTGCAAAGTATTTTTTTTTTAAGTAACAGGATATAATATTTGGATTAGACCCATGATTTCATCAGTAAAAGGGGCTTCCCATGAGGAACTTCTACTAAGGCAAAGTACCACCTTTCTGCAACTTATAATTTTAGAGTTTCCTCAAACAAAAAAAGATTAAGGGACTTGACCAGGTTCATACAGTCAATATATGTCAGAGGAAGGACTTGCACCCAGGTCTTTCTGGACTAGGAATAAGAGTATCTATCTCATAGGTTTTCCGTGAAGATAAAATGAGATGATCCATGTAAAGGACTTTGTAAACTTTAAAGTGCTATATGAATGTTGTTGTTGTTAAAATAATAATAATAATAAGTATTGTTAATTATTATTATTCCTGACTTTGAGCTCACCTCTTAATTCACTGTGCATATTCCTGATTTAAGACTGTCTTAGGGCAGCTAGATAGAATGAAGTGGATAGAATGCTGGATTTAGAATCAGGAAGACTTATCTTCATGACTTCTAATCTGACCATGGGCAAGTCACTTAACCCTGTTGGCCTCAGTTTCCTCATCTGTAAAATGAGCTGGAGAAGGAAATGGCAAACCACTCTAGTCACTTTTCCAAGAAAATCTCAAATGGGGTCACAAACAGACACAATTGAAACAACTCAACAACAACAACAATAAAAGACTGTCTCAATATTTACTCACCTGGGCTCTAATTGCTTTCCCTTATATACATTAACAAATGATCATCCAGCATCTGCTTGAAGATCTATAGAAGTGGAAAACTTAATGGTTCCCATGCAATTTTTGGACCAAATTCGTTGTTTGGAAGCAAAATTCCTTATGTTGACATGAAATCTGTTTCTCTTTAACTTCCACTTAATTCTCATACCTCTGTTCTTCAGGGTAAGACAAAATTAATCTAATTACTTGGTCACATGACAACTCTAAGTCTTCTCTTCTTCAGGTTAAACACCCTAAGTTCCTTCAGTATGTTGTAGATTCAATTCCCCTTTCCATTCTGGCCAAAAAAAAAAATGCAGTAATAATGGCATCTATCTCCCAGGTTTGTTGTGAGGATAAAAATGAGTGTGAAATTCTTTGCAAACATTAAAGCGTTTTATAAATGCTATCTGTTTTTAATCATTTCTCTAGTGTTCTTTACTAAAATGTGGCACCCAGATCTATACACAATACCCCAGATGTGTTTTAAAAAATATTTTATTTGTCCTAAGCAGTCAAGATCCAACTTTTCTTCCTCTCATCCCAACCCCCCTCTCCAACTGAGAACATTAGAAAAACAAAACTCATTACAAACATATATAGTCAATAAAAACAAATTTCCACATTGGCCATAACTAAAAAAAATTATCTCAATTTGCACTCTAAGTCCTTCACTTCTCTATCAGGAGGTAGATAGATGTTTCATCATTAGTCCTCTAGAATCTTGGTTGTGCATTATGCTATGAGTTCAACACAATAATATTCCAGTACATTTATATACTATAATTTGTTCATCTATTTCCCTCCCTCCCTTCAGTTATAGACACACCCTTATATTCCCATTCTTTGCCACCTCAAAAAAAAGTTATAAATATTTGCATACCTCCTCAGAGTTTGTTTTGCTTAGGAACAATACCTCCCTTAAACTACCCTCTGTTCGCACCTCTCCCTTTTCTCTCCTACTTTCTGGTTTAGTAAAATGGATTCTGTATGCAACTTGTGTGCGTGTATATGTGTGTGTGTGTGTGTGTGTGTGTGTGTGCATGCGTGTGTATTCGTCCTTCTTTTGACCAGTTCAGATAAGAGTGAGGTTCAAGTGTCAGCAGCTCCCCACAACCAATCTTTCCTCCTTGTTTGTATAGATGTTTACTTGTACACACTCATTATGTGAGACAGTTTTCCCTAATTTCCTTTCCCTTTTCCCCAGGTCCCCATGCATTTTTCTTCCCCTTTATTTTCATTCTATTTTTAAAATATTCAAGATATAATAGAACCATTCCCAAGCCTTATCTAATTGTACTTTGATGAATACAGATGATGACAAACTTCTTCAGAGAGTGTCCATATATCATTTTCCTATATTTGAATGTAAGCAGTTTATTTTTGTTCCTTTCTTCCCTCCTTCCTTCCTTCCAAGGCAAGAGTTAAATGACTTGCCTAGGGTCCCATAGCTAGTAAGTGACTAAGGCTGGATTTGAACCCAGGTCTTCCTGACTGAAAGACTGGTGCTCTATGCACTGTGCCACCTATCTCCCCTGGTTTAATCTTTTATCATTATTCATTCATGTTCACCTTTTAAAGCTCCTTTTCACTCATGTATTTGAACTTCAGTTTCTCCAAGTTCTTGTCAAGAATGATTGGAAGTCAGGGCAGCTAGGTGGAGCAGTAGATAGAGCATCGGCCCTGGAGTCAGGAGTACCTGAGTTCAAATCTGGCCTCAGACACTTAACACTTACTAGCTGTATGACCCTGGGCAAGTCACTTAACCCCCATTGCCTCACTAAAAAAAAAAAAATGATTGGAAGTCTTCTAATTTATTAAAGGTCTATTTCCCCTTGTAGTATTATATTCAGTTTTGCTGGATAAGTTATTCTTTACTGTAAACTGTCTTTAGTCTTCTGAAATATCATATTCTAAGTTCTCCACTGCTTTATACTAATGACTGATAAATTATATTAATCCTGACTGTGACTCCTTTATATTTGAATGCTTTCTTTCTGGCTGCTTGTGTCATTTATTTAACCTGGAAGCTCTGGATATTGGCTATGATATTCCTGGGAGCTTTCATTTTGGGGTTTCTTTCATGAAGTAATCAATATTTTTTTCCCCTATTTCTACTTTGGCCTCTAGTTCTAAGAAGTCTTAACAGTTTTTTTTAAGGTTTCTTAAACTAGGTTGTCTAGATCCCAAAGGACTATTGATGAAATATACTATCCACCTCCAAAGAAAGAACTGACATTGATGGAACAGCTTGAAGCATGCTATTGTTCACTTTCTTTAATTTTTTTCCTTTTAATCAACTTTTCTTGTACAGAATGACAAATATGGTAATGTTTTACATAATCATACATGTATAACCCATATCTGATTGTTTGCTGCTTCTGAGAGTGGGGAGGGGTGGGAGGGAAAGAAGGATAAAATTGGAACCCAAAACTATAAAAAAGTATTTATTACTAAAAAAAATAAAGTGGGGGAAGCTAGATGGTGCATTGGATAAAGCACCGGCCCTGGATTCAGGAGTACCTGAGTTCAAATCTGGCCTCAGACACTTGACACTTACTAGCTGTGTGACCTTGGGCAAGTCACTTAACCCCCATTGCCCCGCAAAAAAACAACAAAAATAAACAAACAAAAAAATAAAGTGGACAAAATTGAAATAAAAAAATAAGTTGTCTAGGATCTTTTTTTTTTTTAATTTGGTCATGTTGTTTAGATAGTCTTAAATATTTCCTTCTTTATTTGTTTTCCAGGATAGTTATTCTTGGTATAAAATTTTACATTTTCTTCCATTTTTCAGTTACTTGATTTTGTTTTAATGTTTCTTTTTCTTTTCTTTTTTTTTTTTTTAGTGAGCCAATTGGGGTTAAGTGACTTGCCCAGGGTCACACAGCTAGTAAGTGTTAAGTGTCTGAGGCCAAATTTGAACTCAGGTACTCCTGAATCCAGGGCCGGTGCTCTATCCACTGCGCCACCTAGCTGCCCCTGTTTTAATGTTTCTTATAGCATCATGAAGTCGGTGGCTTCTACTTGGTTCATTTGAATTTTCAGGATGTTTGTTGTTTGGACAAGGTTTTGTATTTCTTGTGCCAAAATGTGATTTCCCTTTCCAGTTCTTTCTACCATCGCTCTCATTTCTTTTCCATTATTTTCTCCAAGCACTCTCATTCCAGTTATAAAAACATTTTAATTCTTTAAAAAAAAAAAAAACTCTTGCTTTATGTTTTCTAGAAATTCTAGCTGAGTTTGTGCCCAAGCTATGTTTTTCTTTGAGTCATTGCTTGTAGATGTTTTGAAATAATTCTCTTTTGGATCTCCAAATCCAGGAAAAAAAAAAAAAGAACTGTGGAGTATAGATGCTGAATGAACCATACTATTTCTTTTGGTTTTGGTGCTGATGTTTTTCTATTTTGAGTTTTTTCATCATTGCTCTGATTTTTCTCTTATAACATGACTAATGCAGAAATATGTTTAATGTTATTATGTGTGTGTGTGTATATATATACATATACATACATACATACATACATATATATGTATGTATGTATATATAACCTATATCAGATTACCTGCTGTCTAGAGGAGGGGGGAGGGAGGGGAGGTTGGGAGAAAAATCTGAAATTGGAAAGCTTGTATAAACAAAAGTTGAGAACTATATTTACATGTAATGGGAAAAAAATAAAATACTTTATTAATTAAAAAAAAGAAATAATTCTCTTTTGCATTTGAGTCTTGAGATTCCCTGCCATTAAAATAACACATTATGATAGGAATCTTATTTTGTTTGCCCATTCTTCTAGTCTACTCTCTGATTTCAGGCTTGATGTTAGGGCTGGGCTCTGTCATACTTCTGGAGAAAAGTCTGGGCAGGTCCTGGTCCTGCTATCTTGAAGGATTGAGTGTTGGATTATTCCAGCATCTCAAGGACAGGCTGAAGACTTGCAAGATTTCAGTGCTCTGAGAGGGATCTGATCCAGGGCAAAGTCTGACTGCTTTCCCTCTAATCTGACTGCTTCAGGTTCCTGACCTTGGTTTGGGTCTGTACAAGAATAGACTGCTGCTACACTAAGTCCCTAACAGTCACAGCTGGAAAGCTTTATTGGTTCAATACAAAGGATTGTAGGCTTTCTTTAGACTGGATTTTGTGCTTTGTTTATTCCTTTGCAGTGATGGACTAGATGCAGCAAATGAGACTCTGCTCTGAACTTGGAGTCTGAGCCACATCAGTGCTGATGCTGGTTTCTGAACTTCCTTCCTTCCTTCCTTCCTTCCTTCCTTCCTTCCTTCCTTCCTTCCTTCCTTCCTTCCTTTCTTCCCTCCCTTCCTTCTTTCCTTCCTTTCTTTCTTTTTTTTTTTTGCAGGGAAATGAGGGTTAAGTGACTTGCCCAGGGTCACACAGCTAGTAAGTGTCAAGTGTCTGAGTGTAGATTTGAACTCAGGTCCTCCTGAATCCAGGGCCAGTACTTTATCCACTGTGCCACCTAGATGCCCCCTGAACTTCCTTTCTTAGAACAACTCCCAGGGTGTAGGTCCTCCTTTCACTCAACCCCAGATCTATTATCCAGTACCAGATAGTGGGTGACAAAGTTGCCAATTGGCACCTGTCCCCATCATACTGCCTTGGTGTGGGTCTAGGATGTCCCAGTATGGGTTTTCCCATTTATGCTCGTGTGTAGCCTCTTCCTGGGTGCTAGAGTCCTCCAAGCATGCTCAACATATTCCTGTTCCAACCTTGTCCCTAGTATTTGCAGACCTCTCAGACTCCATATGCTGACCTGAGACAAAGCCATTCTGACTTTGGATTTCTCCATCAGAATTCAATCTGGTGGATTTTATAGAGCTGTTTGGAGGAACAGTGGACAAGAGCTCAGTTCTTTTGCTTCTTTCTACTCTGCTATCTTGATTCTGCCCTCCCCCCATCTGTGGTTTGACCAGGGAAGAGTACAGCAGGACCCTAAATTCCCATTCATATTTTACCAATATGCTTCTATTAATGTGGTGTAATATTACATTAGTTTTTGATTACCAGTTTGCACAATTTAATTACATTCAAAGAAAATTTATGTTCCATATTTAGACTATACCCAAGTCTTTACTGTGGGCCATTAAGTATTACTGCTTTGCATATAATAGGTATGTGAGTAATAAATTTCAATTGAATGATTAATTGAATGGAAACTTGAGAATATGTAGCTTACTTGAGTCTACCCTTCACTACTACTGAGAAAACAACCCCAGTCCCATATCCTACTTATAATAACATCAAATGTCACCTTAGAATCATAAACCTTCCAAGCTAGAAAGGACCTTTGAAGTCATCAAGTCCAATAATCTCATTTTATAGGTGAGGAAACAGAGGTAAAGAGGCTTTCTTAACATCACACAGCTAATAAAGGAGAGGGCATTAATTGACTGGTCATATTTCTTTCAAGGGATCTATCCCTTTTTGTTTTAAAACAGAGATATAAAACATGTGGCTAGCTTAACAAAATAAATAAAAATTCAATACAACATAGATAATCTTCATTTGTGGTTTTCTAAATCAATATGCAGCCCTTCAGGATTTGATGCCACTACTTAAAATATTTGCAAAGAACTTTGAAACATTCTCTTAGAATTCTTCCTACTTCCACTCTGATCACTGGGTCTGTTTTAACAGCTTCTCTTCTGCTAAATTACCTCACAATTAGATTTCTTCTCTGTAGTAAAACAAAAAAACAAACAAACAAATGAATGAATGAATGAATGGATAATTAAATAAATGAATGAATAAAATAGATTTTAAAAAAATCTAAAATCCCAGCTCCTGAGATATCTTTCACACACTGATCTCTTTATCTCTCCTTTTCCTTTTTGGATTTTTTTCCTTGTCCAAGTTAGAGCTACCACCAGCCATTCAGTGAATTGTACCCTCTTTAGAACACCACCTACCCTACTCTATGCAGTTTTAGTACCAAGTATCAAGAGAAGATCTTATAAAAAGAGTAACCATAATAGAGTTTAATCATGTTGTTGGTAGCCAAGGAACAGCAGCCTTAATGATAATGTTACAATAGAGAGCCTTATAAATGATATAAGTAGGTAAAATACTGTAAATTGAAGGTACTATACTCCTGTAATGCACACTTTAACAGTCATTCTGAACCAGATACCATAAAAACATGTCTGGAGTCTACATGGCATTAAGTTATCTAAACCTAGGGGGTTGGGTAGGGGTGGGGGAACCTGCAACCCAAAGGATTTCTTTCTTTCTTTCTTTCTTTCTTTCTTTCTTTCTTTCTTTCTTTCTTTCTTTCTTTCTTTCTTTCTTTCTTTCTTTCTTTTTAAACCAATCCTTTTAGGAAACTGAATTATGATGAATTAAGGATTTTCTAAGAAATCTACAGCAAAACTGAGGTGTCTTTCTTTATTTACAAAGAATTGTATTTTCTGTGTTTAAAAGAGATGTATCTTTCTAAGACTTATTTCAAAAGGTACAGGCATAGCTTGTTGCTAAATTTCCATGGATAAAAGACTGAATCCTTTGGGAAGATGGTTTAGGTGACTGAATTTCTGTTGAGTTTCCCAGCATCTGACTATATAAGCATTTTATCATTTGTAAATTTTCCTGACATTAGTTAATGTATTGAATACTTATCAGTGTATCCAATAATACTTAAGACTTTTTTTTTTCTTCAGCATGGAGGGCAGACCTATGATTTTGTCTATGTGGGGAAGTCCTGGTGTGGAAATTCCTTTCACCTATGAGATCATGAACTGATCCGCAATTTGTAGTTTTAGAGAGTTGCCTAAGGGTGTACTGAGAGGTTAAGTCACTTGCCAATGGCCACAAAGCTTATCAGAGTTAAAGGCAATACATGAACCCAGATCTGTCAGAGTCTAAGGCCAGCCCTCTATCCACTCTTGTCATATCTGAGATTTAGCACTATTTTAATCTAAGACTTTCAAAGGTGTATTACAAATGTGAATTCATCAAGCCCTACAACACTCTTCACCTGCATATAAGTATTATAGACCCTTTAGGCTAATAGAATACTTTTCATCAGAAGAACCATGAAGGCATTCTGCTATATTAAGACCATGGACAAAAGACCTAACGAAATAGATGGGTCTCAAACAGAAAAGATTATTATCTCCATTTTGTGGCAGAAATTTAGTCCCAAATAGCCTAAGGAAATTGACTAAGAGGAAAGAAGCAGTCAGCAGCAGAGGCAGGAATAGTAATCAATCTGACTCTCATGTAGCTGTTCTAAGCATTGGACTCTTTCCTGCAGGTGCTTCACTCACCTAATTCAACTTTTGTCTTTGAAGCTACTGTTTCACCCTCATAAAGACAACAACCACAGGGAATTTTAACAAATCTATCTCTTCCATTCACTGGTTATTCTTAGCAGTTAAAATTCAGAAACTGCTATAAATTGTTAGGAAGCCTTGTTTTACGGAGTTTCAGCCTTTTTTTATTGCTCCAATATTATTTCAAGCCTTATTCCTGATGATTGCATGTATTTCCAGAAAGTTTATTCTGTTTTTAATAGATCACTATTCTATGATCACTCCAGATCAGCTCTGATGAATTTATCTTACTCCTTTTACCAAGATGGACAGTCCAATCCAATCTGATCTGATTATTATTTTTTAATATCCTACTATATGCAAAGGGACTTTTGTAAGCTCTTTTCAAAGTACAAAGGCAAAATGGAAAAAAAAAAGTCTCTACATTTGATTCTCCTGAGGGGGTGTATAACACTTAAAAGACATTTATTCACAGGTATGATCTTAGAGAGTTACCTAAAGTGAAGAGAATTAAAGTGACTTCTTGCTTACCACCCAGCAAAAAGGTGTCAAAGGGGAGACTTGAGCCCTTTGACTTCAAATAGGAAGGATGTCATGTTGTTAAATATTAGGGCCTAGTAAAATCAATCAATCTATCAATCACTCATATCACATGTCCATTTTAGGTGTAATCAGAATAAAAGTAAAAATGAAAGACAATTTTTCCAAAATTGTGTCCAACTCTTCATGACTTCACATGGGGTTTTCTTGGCAAAGATATTGGAATGGTTTGCCATTTCCCTCTCCAGATCATTTTACGGATGAGGAAACTGAGGCAAACAAGGTTAAGTGACTTGCCTGGGGTCACACAGCTAGTAAATATCTGAGGCCAGATTTGAACTCACAAAGATGAGTCTTCCTGACTCCAGGCCCTGCAGTCCACTGTATCACCTAGCTGCCCATGGCATCCTTCATATTTGAAGTCAGGCAGGTTCAAATCTCATCTCTGATACCTATTTGCTGAATGATAATCAACAAGTAACTTTAATTCTCCTGTCTGACTTGGATGTGGCACACTGTATTTTCCCAAATATGATCACTTGGACTTAAACTTTTTCAATAGTTGGAATCTGGCCTTGACTTACCTCTTTTTTTTTTTTCAGGCAATGGGGGTTAAGTGACTTGTCCAGGGTCACACAGCTAGTAAGTGTCAAGTATCTGAGGCCAGATTTGAACTCAGGTCCTCCTGACTCCAGGGCTGGTGCTTTAACCACTGTGCCATCTAGCTGCCCCCGACTTACCTCTTTTGGATGGTTAAGAGCAGGCCTTCTCATCCTCATCCACACCTATAGCCCTAAATTCTCCATACACTTTGAAGCAGGACATATTATTAATATTTCAGATTTAAAGAAGTGTTTCATCTAGCAGAACCAGAAAAATGGTAAGCCATATAATTAATATCCCAAAATTCTATTTAGCTCCATTTAATTCATTTCAGGTTCTTAAATTATTTATTTTTAAGATTGTTTTCTTTTGAAAAGTTTGAGTATAGATTCTCTCTCCCCCTTCCAAAATTCCCCACCCACTAAGACAACAAATAATATACTAATTATATAAGTGAAATAATGCAAAACATTTCTACATTAGCCATATCACAAAGAAAAAAAAGCAAAAAAGAAAATAAAGGAAAGTAGAAAATTATACTTCAATTTGCACTCAGAGTTCTCCCTCTGGAAGTAGATAGCATTTTTTTCATCATGAGTCCTTTAGAATTGTCTTGGATTATTGTATTAACCATAATTAGTCAAGTTTTTCACAGTTGATCATCATTACAAAATTGCTGTTACTGTGCACAGTGATCTCCTGATTCTTCACTTTGCATGAGTTCATATACGTCATCCTGTGTTTTTCTGGAACCACCCCCCCCCATCATTTTTATAGCACAATAGTACTCTGTCACAGTCATATACCACAACTTGTTCAGCCATTCCCCAATTGATGAATGTCCTCTTGATGTCCAATTCTTTGCCACTACAAAAAGAGCTCCTATAATATTTTTGTATATATAGCTCCTTTCCTTTTTTTCTTTTATCTCTTGGGGTACAGACCTGGTAATGGTATTACTGAATCAAAGGGTATGCACAGTTTTATAGTAATCTGGGCATAGTTATAAATTGTTCTCCAGAATAGTGGGACCAACTCATTACTCTACCAACAATTCATTAAATACACATTTTCCATCATCCCTTCCAGCTTTTGTCATTTCTGATAGGTATGAGGTAATTAATTTGCCTTTTTCTAATCAATAGTCATTTAGAACATTTTTTATATAACTATAGATGACTTTGATTTCTTCTTTTGAAAATGTATTGTTAAAAAAAAAAAACAAGGAAAAAAGGGGCAGCTAGGTGGTTCAGTGGATAAAGCAGTGGCCCCGGATTCAGGAGGACCTGAGTTAAAATTTGGCCTCAGACACTTGACACTTACTAGCTGTGTGACCCTGGGCAAGTCACTTAACCCTCATTGCCCTGAAAAAAAAATGTATTGTTCATATCATTTGACCATTTATCAGTGGAAGAATGGCTCTTATTTTTATAAATTTCACTCAGATCTGTATATATTTAAGAAATGAGACCTTTATCAGAGAAACTTGCTGTAATTTTTTTTATAGCACTTCATTGTGTATGGTAACTTTTAGAAAAAGATTATTTCTTTTAATTTAGGTCTATTTTTTTTTGCTCTTACTTTGTCATAAATCATGATTACTACTCCTTCCTTTTTTATTTCAGGGGAAATAAAATAGATTCTACTCCAGCCCTTTATTTTAATATTGTGTGTGTCTTTCTCTTTCAAGTGTTTCTCTTATACACAACACATTGGTTGGATTCTGGTTTCTAATCCATTCTGCTATCAATTTCCATTTTATGGATTAGCTTATCCCATTCACACTCACAGTTATAATTGCTAACTGTGTGTTTCCCTCCATCCTATTTTCTCCTGTTTCTTATTCTCTCTCTTTTTCTCCTGTTCCTCTTCAAAAGTCTGTTTTGCTTCTGACCACTACCTGATTTAATCCACCTAACCTTTTATCACCCTCTCCCCCATATTTCATATCCCTTCTCCCTCATATTTTCCTACTAGGTAATAAAGATTTTTATACCCAGTTGAGTGTTTGTATGTATGTGTATATGTATGTATGTATGTGTATGTGTGTGTATATATATATATATATATATATGTTTGTATATGTTTCCCTCTTTGAACCAATTCCAATTCCAATGAGGTTCAAACATGGCCCATCATCCCTTCATTTTCCCCTCCCCTATAAAAGCTCTTCTTTGTGCTCTTCTTTTATGTGAGAAAAATTTGCCTATTCCTTCAAACGTTTCCTAGTGCATCCTTTTCTCACTAATAAGTACATAGATACATATGTAAGTATAGATGTATTTTTAAAAACTTAATGAACTCACACTTGTGCTCTATATTTATGTAGACTCTAACTGCCCTAATAATGATAAAATTCTTAGAAGTTTACAAGTATCATCTTTCCATATAGGAAAGTACACACTTCAGCTTTATTGAGTTTCCTATGATTATTCTTTCATGTTTATCTTTTTAAGCTTTTTTTGAGTCTTCCGTTTGAATGTCAATTTTTCTATCTAGCTCTGATGGTCTTTTCATTAGGAGTGCTTGGAAGCCTTCTGTTTCATTAATATCTGTTTTTCTTCCCTGGAGGATTATGCTTAGTTTTTCTGGGTAGATTATTCTTGATTTTAATCCTAACACCTTTGTCCTCCATAATACCATATTCCAAGCCCTCCAGTCCTTAAAATGGAAGGTGCTAAAACCCATATGACCCTGACTATTGCTCTACAATGTTTCAATTTTTTCTTTCTGGCTTCTTGCAATATTTTCTTTTTGACCTTGGAGCTCTAGAATTTGGCTGTAACATTCCTGGGTGTTTTCATTTAGGGATCTCTTTTAGGAGATGATCAGTATGTATTCTTTGTGTGTGTGTATGTGTGTGTGTGTGTGTGTGGGGCAATTGATGTTAAGTGACTTGCCCAGGGTCACACAGCCACACAGCTAGTAAGTGTCAAGTGTCTGAGGTTGGATTTGAACTCAGGTCCTCTTGACTCCAGGGCTGGTGCTCTCTCCACTGTGCTACCTAGCTGCCCTTATTTATTCTTTCAATTTTTATTTTACCCCTTGGATCTAAGATATTGGGGCAGTTTTCCTTTCTACTTTCTTGAACTGTGTTGTCAATTTAAAAAAATATGACTTTTAGGTTGTCCAATAATTCTTAAATTATCTTTCCTTTATCTATTTTCCCAATGAGATGTTCCACACTTTCTTCTATCTCTTCATACTTTTTACTTTGTTTTTTTTTTTTTTCAGGGCAATGGGGGTTAAGTGACTTGCCCAGGGTCACACATCCAGTAAGTTTCAAGTGTCTAAGGCCAGATTTGAACTCAGGAACTCCTGAATCCAGGGCTGGTGCTTTATCCACTGCACCACCTAGCTGCCCCCTTACTTTGTTTTTATTGTTTCTTGAAGCCTCATGGAGTCATTAGTATCCATTTGCCCAATTCCAAGTTTTAAGGAATTATTTTCTTCAGTGAAATTTTGTATATCCTTTTCTATTTCACTATTTTGTTTTTTTAAGAAATTCTTTTTTTCAGTGAATTTTAAAATTTCTTTTCTCAATAGGCAAATCTTGGTTTTAGGTGATACTTTCTTTGGTATTTTGTATTCCTCTTTTACCAACTTCTCATAGTTTTCTTGCATAGTCTCTTTTCTCAATTTTTCCTCTACCACTCTATCTCTTTCTTTACCTCTGCCAGGAATTCTTGCTCACCTTGGGTCCAATTACCATTTTTCTTTGAGGCTTTGCTTCTAGTTATTTTCACATTGTTGTCTTCTTCTAAGTTTATGTTATGTTCTTTTAGGCCACCATAGTAGCTGTTTATGATCAAGTTCCTCATTTTGTTGTTTGCTTATTTCCTAAGCTTATTTCTTGACTTTGAACTTTATGTTAGGGTAGGACTTTGCTCACCTGACAGTAGGCAGGCATTGTTCCAAACTTCAGTCTTTTTCATGCTGCTGTTTTCAGAACTAGTTATGGTGTTCTACAAATTTTCAGTGCTTCCAGGGTGATGTTATCCTCAGAAAGGTATGGTTGCTGCTCTCCTGGTCTGTTCTCTGGTTTTTATCCAGAAATGGCCCTTGTTCCCCTGCAGCCACCAATATTAGTGCTGCTTTTGGCCCTAGAACTGTAACTAGGACCCCAGATCTCTTGTGATTGATTATAAGATCTCTTCTCCACCCTGGAGCTCTGACCCAGAACTGGTTATGCATAATAGAGTTGTCAATCAGTAATAGCTACACTCAGTGTCAGCAATGGTTCATCTGTAACCCCTTTCTGACCAGTTGTCTGACATCCTTACTGTCTCTGAATTGAAAGCTCCAAAAGCTGATGCTATCCTTGTTGTTTCCAAGGCCCATCCCCAGTGTTCCTACCATGCTCTAGGCCTGTGCCCATCCTAGTATAACAGACTTCCCTGCAGACCTCCTCAACTGTCTCAATTGTCTAGAAAAATGCCTCACTCTGACCTTTTCTTGGCTCTGCCACTACAAACTTTGATTTGAGGCATGATTTTAGTTGTTTCCCAATTCAGTTTTATAAAGCATTTATTAAATAGCTATGGGTATCAGATACTGTGCTAGGCTCAGAGGCAACAGATGCCAAGAAAAACAAAACAGAACAACCAAAACAATCCCTAACTGAAATAATCCCTATATATTCTAACCTGTACAAAAAAGTAAGTGAAAAATGCAGTTATATCGGGGAGGGATATAGATTAACAAATGATCTTGAGGTGATTTCTTCTATTAATCATTTGCAAGTTAGTACATGAAAATATTATAGGCCCAAAGACTATAAGACAGAAGAGTCTGTGATTCTGTCAACTGAATAACTCCCAGCATTACCCATAAGGAATTGCCTGAGGTATATAGAGCTTAATTGACCTGCTTGGTCACAGTGTCTGAGGGTGGAATACCTACCTGTATCTTTCTGACTCCAAGCCCAGTAGGGACCCCTTTGGCAGTCTGGGGAACACTAGGGACCTCTTCTTTGAATAATTTTTTAAATGCATAAAATAAAAATGCAAAGAATTGCTGAGTAAAGGAGGGAGTGAGGGAAATAAGCATTTATTAGGGGCTTCACTGTGCTAAGCACTTTACCAATATTATCTCAATTTATCCTCACAACAGTTCTAAGGGGGGGGGGGTGCTATTGTTTGCCCATTTTGCAGTTGAGGAAACTCAGGCAAAGAAGAGTTAAGTGACTTACTTAAGGTCACACTGCTAGTAAGTTTCTGAATCTAGATTTGAACTCAGATTTCCTGACCCCAGACCAGCATTCATTCCATTGTACCATTAACCTTCTAACCCAGTTATATTGAAATATGATTATTAAAAAAATTAAAAACAAAACAAGTTTAAGAATGCCATATTAAGAACCTAGGTTCTGTATTAATTTTTTTTTTGGGGGGGGGTGTTGGTCCAATTTGTGATTCCATTGTTATAGTGAACTCCTGATGTGGAAAATCTTTTCTTGGCTGCAGATTAGCAGCTCAGTATATTAAGTGACTTTTCTAGGGTCATGCAACCAGTGGTTCAGAGGCAGAACTTGTATTTGGGTCTTCCTGACTACAAGACCAGTCTTCTGTTATCTATGTCATATTGCTTCTCATCAAAACATTAGCAATATTTAAACAAACACAACCTGAGGAATTAGGGTTCCTGGGACACATCCTTCTTCTCTCTCTAGAACTTGGTGATTTCCATATTAGTCCCCTCTTAGGCATGGCTTCATCATAAGCTGTGAAGTTTCCCAGCTTTAGTTTCTATAGGAAAGGTGACTTTCTGTTTTATTTTCTAACTGACAGCACTGCAGACAGACAGCCTCTGGGCTGCAACATGTGAACTTTTCTACAGAATCTCCCAAACAAAATGAAAAAAAAAATCATTAATAGTCCAGATTTCAATCTTCTTTGCACAGCTCAGGTAACAATAAATGAGTAATTTGCTGTCCCTCGCTTTGGCAAGCTGATGCCTAATGATTACCTAGGGACAGGATAATGGTACCTTAGTGATTACACGATGTTTTTCTAACCACTTTCAGGGCCTTTGCTTTCAGTCCCGCCCTAATGAAAAGAAAGCTCTGAAATTGGGCCAGGTCTTTATTAAAAAAAAAAAAATGTTCTGACAGGCTATGCTTAGATAAAATGAATTCACTTCTCAGATTTGGACCTCTCTTCAGGAGATTTAGAAAGTATGGGCACTAAAGTAGATCTTATTTCATGAGCACTTTCATAACAAGGAAATGAGGGTGTTGGTTAATTCCATGAGCCGCTAGAAACTTTTATTTAAAGATGATATGATAACCTATTTCCAGGCAGAGAACTAGCACAATGAGCTCTGTCTAGAGCTAGGACTAAGAAACCGAAGAAGGCCAATCTTGGCTTTCTTATTGGCTTCCTATGTGACCTAGCACAAACTCAATTAACACATGAATTTTTTAGTGGCTATTTATTTATTATTATTATTATTATTATTATTATTATTCTCATTATGTAATATGTTATATAATAACACCATGATATTCTATAATGGAATATTATATGATATTATATCATTATATCTCATTATAGTATATTCTATTTTATTGTTATGTGTTATATCATAATTATGTTATTTTATAGAACATATTTTCCCCTTAAATCCCCATTATTTTTCAATGACATCCACCTCCATGGTCCTTTAAAGTTTACACATTTTCTCTCTGTGAAGAAGAAGTGTCAGTATTATTATCCCTATTTTGGAGATGAGGAAATCGTTCTCTATTTCCTGTGGCTAGCCATATTAAAATTCATCAAAGTCAATGACAATCCTTTATTAAGCACCTAATTCCTGCATAACTCTATACTACATGCTGGAGAAATGTAGAAAATTTAGATGAGACATGATTCACACCTTCATGAACTTATAGTCTACTATATTGGTTGTCACCTCAAATAGAAACAGGGGTCACTAACCGGCACATAAAGGTTCTTGAAGGCTGTGTGTTAACACATATGAATGTTATCTATGTTCTATTGCATTTTAATTTATTTTGTTAAATAGCCCCCAATTATGTTTTAATCTGGTTCAGGGTGTGTGGTATGTTTGACACCTTTGGTCTAATAGATTATTTTTTTGACAAGAGTTATTTTCAGAATGTGCCAGGATAACTACTGAAAAGATTATTTTGTGATCAATATTCCTTTTCACACCTTATACCAATAAAAACTATTCCTAGCATCAATCAGTCAGTAACTAGATTTAAGCACCTACTATGTGAGACACTGTGCTAAGTGATGGGGATACAAAGAAAGGGGGAAAAACAGTCTCTACTCTTGAGGAGCACATTATTTAAAGGATCAGAAGCTGGAAGGTATCTTAGAGGTCATCAAGGGCAACCCTTTCATTTGACAGATGAAGGAACTGAGGCCCAGAGAAGTCATGTGATTTACCCAGGGTCACAGAAATAGTAAATAGCAGAGTCAGATTTTGAGCCCATGTTCTGTATCTCTAGATCCAGTGTTTTTGACATTGAAAAAATGACTTTGTTCTGTAGACATTCTTGTTCTATGATTATAGGAAGCATGACTTTTCTCCCCAACTAAGTTAAAAATTTCTGTTGAGTGGAGACCATGTTTTATTTATTTCTAATATCTCCTCACTGTACCCAGTACAGTTTTTAAAACATGGAGGGCATTTCAGAAATCCTTGAAGGATTCATTTGAAGCTGTTTGCTAATTTAATAGTCATGTATGTTGTCGTTTAGCTGTTTCTGTCTTGTTCGACTCTTCATGACCCCATTTTCTTGGCAAACATAAGGAGTGGTTTGCCATTTCCTTCTCTAGCTCACTTTACAGATGAGGAACTGAAGCAAAGAGTATTAAATGACTTGCCAAGGGTGACACAGCTAGTAAGTGTATAAAACCAGATTTGAACTCATGTCATCTTGACTCCAGGCCCAAGCATTTATACACTCATTGATCTACAGCAAACTGGCATATCTGCTTTTGTGATTTCTATCTAGATTATAGAAGCATTGGTCTTACCTCCTTTCCCCCCAACTCTAAGACATAATGAAAATAATAACTCTAAGAAATAATAATCCCTTTAAAAAAAAAGACCTCATTGGGTCTATTTGCTATAGAGAAATTTTGTTGTAGTGAATCCATTGCTAAAAATTATATTGTTAGTCTACAGAGTCGAGAGACTTAACAAGTAAAAGGTAAATTAACTAGCACAAAGAAACTTTCACTGAACCCAGTTAGAAAAAGTTGAAAATACTTTGTATGCAGACCCAAACCCTTTCCTCTTTGCAATTCTTGAATCTTTTTAGTATTATTTTGGTAGGGTGACTTGAAGTTTAGATTAGTATTTCTGGAAAGGGTTGAATGGTATATTTAAGGTGGAGTTGGAAGAGAGAAGTTGAAATATAATTACAATTTGATGGCTGAACAATAGAACTATGAATATCTCAGCTCAGCTCAGCTCAGTTCTCCTTTCCCCTTCCTACCTGAAGTTCAAATGCTTTGCAACTAAATATTTTCATTTTAAAGAATGACTATTACTTGGCTGGAGATTGGATAAATCATTTATTATACAGAACTGTCTGTTATAGAGGAGGCACAGTAACAAGATTAATGCAATACATTCTATGGGCTATCTGCAGTTGATGGAAATAATGGCTGTGTTCACAAACATTTTCATTAAGTAAAGACAATAGGATTTTATCTATTCTCCTCTTACCTTTCATAGGAGGACCTCAAAGTGTTTAACATATGAATATGGGTTACTTTAGGTCATCTACAAAATGCAAAAGACAGGTTAAATTTCTCCATCACCCTCTGACTTTGATATCTAACATAATGTAAAACAATACAAATAAGGCCTTTTCCCTCAAAAACTTCCCTGAATTAGAATTTCAGAGTAGGGAGAGATTTAGAGTGGGTTTTTTTTAGTCAATCTTTTTATATTATCTTATCACTTTTGGGGGGGGGGCAATGGGGGTTAAGTGACTTGCCCAGGGTCACACAGCTAGTAAGTGTCAAGTGTCTGAGGCTGGATTTGAACTCAGGTACTCCTGAATCCAGGGCCGGTGCTTTATCCACCTAGCCACCCCTATCTTATCACTTTTTTATGTTACAGATAAGGAAAATGAGTCACAAAGGGGTTTCTTTGGGAAATAATCTCCTTTCCCATTTCTCCAAATGGGGTGTAAGTTCCTTAAGGGCAAGGGACCATCATTTTCTTCTGTTTTTGTTTTTGAATGCCCAGGGCCTACTATAGTGCTTGGGACACTTAACTAAATGCTGGTTGATTGAATTAACTTAAAAGAATGATGATTTATGCCCAAGAATGTGGAAAATACTGTTGACCTGGGTTCATATCATTCTGGAAGAAGTGCAGTGGAAACAAATTATAGTTCTGGAATCAAAGTGTCTAGGTTCAGATTCTGCCTCTGTCATTTACTACCTATGTGACCTTGGCAAGCTATTTAACCTCCCAGGGATTCAGTTTCCTTGCTCATCAAAGGAAGGGAAATTGGAGTAATTGATCTCTGAGGTCTTTTCCAGTTCTGTGATACTGAAGTCTGATAAAGGAACAAGTGCAGGATGCTAAACATTTGAAAGGCTCAGAAACCATATAGGAGGATAAAGGGGGTGACATATACTATTGGGAAGAGATTCACTAAAGAAAAGGAAAACTCCATTAGTTAATAGCACTTTTGTCCTTGACTCCTGCACCTGCCCTTATGGCTTATATCTGGGTCTGTTTCTATTATAACTAGCCTGGGTGCATCCAGTGCATCATCAAATGTGTTTCCTTAAGATTCTTGTGACTTTTTTTTGTTATTATCCTTTTGTGACAGCTTACTCTGAGTTATGCAAATGGTGTGTCAAGTATAGTAGACCAAAATTTCCTCCATTTTTATCTCTGTCCAAATAAAAGTTACCTCATCTACATATAACAGTTTCCTTTGCAATTGAGTTGTGGAAAATTGGAAGCCGTTTATATTTGCATTTCCTGGGGATACAGACAAGAGCAGATGCCAATAATGAATGTCATAATTTGCTGCCTTCTCCTTGGTGCCTATAAATCTCTGAATATTTTTCCTACAATAGCAAGGGAGGAGATTTAGCAAGCATCATGGGTAGCGAGGAGATGTAAATCTCAGCAGTAGGGGTAGATTCCAGCTATGAATATTTCAGAAACAGGATGCTCCCTTTTAACGGAAACGCTAATGGTTCTTAAGATGCTGCTAGGTCTGATGTGCTTTTGATTTCATTTAATATCCCGTAGCTACAGTCTGCATAGCCCTATGAACTAGTTAGCAAATCCTAAGGAAAACCTCTTTTGCTCTTATAGTTTCAAATGTTAGGCTCACTGTGAGGTCAGATCTTGCTAATCTGACTGAAACATGAGCAGAGTCAATCTAAAATTTTTTAAAAATCATTTATTTCTGGCTCAGGAATACAGTAATTTTAAAGAATAGAAATCCAGAAGAAAGAAAGAACTTTGATGGCAGAGCTTACATTTTCATTTTGTCTTTGTAGCCCAAGAACTTAACATAGTACTTTGCACATATTAGGAGCTTAATAAATATGTGATGGATTTAATTGAAATAATCATTCACACATATACAAACATACACATTCATAGAAAGGCACTTAATAAGTACTTTTTAGATTGGATTGGCACAATGCTTTGCACATAGTAAGAATTTAATAAAAGTAGTGACTTAATTGAATTAACACAAAGACACGTACAAACACTTTCATGGGCACAGACATTTCCTCCCAAATACTTTGTTCTGGGATCCATCTAGTTCATGGAGGGCATTTTGGAGAATTCACAAAGCAAAAGGTAATGCACTCATAGCCAATGGAGAGAACTGACAGTATTGGGCTGTTCGTTTTTCAACTGATTAATTGAGCATGAACATGAAAGGAAGCATGGATTAGTGGATACAGAGCTGGCCTTGGAAGAACTGAGTTCCAATCCCATTTACCTCATTGTGATCATAAGCAAGTCTCTAATTTTCTTAGGGCCTCTTAGGGCAACTCTTTAAAACTGAAAGTGACAGAAGAATTTGTGATCTATATCAGTGGAGGAAATTCTCTATCGCATTGAACTTACAGATTCAGATATCTACCCCTCCTCCCTAAAAATATAAACAAGAAGTTATGTAGAAGCAGCTGGGTGCATTAGATCAGGGCTTCTTAAACTTTACACTTGTGATCCCCTTTTGCCCAAGAAATTTTTGTGCCACCCTTGGTATATAAGTATATAACATAGGTATACATAACGCAGGAACCGACAGGCAACAGAGAACTCAGTTTTCTGTTGTCCTCGTTGTGGCAGGAGCTGCGGCTCCTGTATGGAACTGCATAGCCACACTGTGGCCTGTGGCTCTTCAAGGCGCTGATCCATGGTCGTCTATGACTGGTGGAAGCCTACTACATAACCTTTTACTGTTGCCAAATTTTTCATGCCCCCACATTCAGTTCAACCCCATTTGGGGTCATGACCCACAGTTTAAGAAGCTAGGCATTTGATAGAATGCTGAGCCCAGACTTGGAGTTCAAATCCAGCTTCAGATACTTACCAGCTCTGTGATCCTGGGCAAGTCACTTAACCTCTGTCTACCTCAGTTTCTTCCATTATAAAATGGGGATAATACTAGTTCCTCCCTTCTACAGTTGTTGTGAGGATCAAATGAAATAATATTTGTAAAGTGCTTAGCATAGTGTCTGGCATTTAGTTGGTGCTTAATAAATGCTTCCTCCTTTCTCCTTCACTTTCTTCTTCCTTCCTCCTTCATTTCTTCCTTCTTTCCTTCTTTCCTCCTTCCCCTTTGTCTCCCTCCCTCCTTCCTTTCCTATTTAATGACTTATAAATAAAATTTTTAATATTTTTAATTATTTATAAATTAAAAATTTCAATATTATATGAAAATGGAAATTTACAAAATAAATGTCAGTTTTGGATCATTTACCAGTCTAAGGTTTCTGTGTCCTGTGTAGTGCTAGATTGAAAAGATTATTAGCTGTTCCGATGTTTTTATTACTTCATCTCATATTTGGGGAGGGCTATTTCTCTAGATACTTCTTTTGCTCAATTTCATATATCTTTCTTAACTCTCTCCTTTATAGAATTCTGGTGCTTACTTTATCCTAAAAAGATTTAGCTATAAAATGAAGTGTCTCTATAGGGTCTATCTTACTATTTCAGTGAGATGCTCAAATACTTTAATGGAGGCAAATATTGCAAAGTAGCCTGCTTGCTTCATTAACAAATTGAAATCACTGACAATACTTCCAGGAAGAATTGGCATGTCTTTGGCTAAAAGAAAAACACTCTAGCATAAAACAAAAAAAGTAATGAACACCTGAAACTATATTACATACATGCTGTATGTTGGTTTTTTCTGGATCTTATCTTATAGTATGGTATCGAGATGTCTCCTCTTTCCAAGAGTGAAAATGGCCTTCAGAATGAGAGATATTAGTTCTAAGAAGGATAAGTTTCTATCCTGTGAAACTATGTTGCTAAGAATTTAGATTACTAGGGATCCTGTGCTCTGCTTTTAAATTGTTTTAATCGTAGTTGGGATTCTTGTTCAGAGATTTGAATTCAGCTCTCTTGCCATTCTACAACCTGGAGAAGCAAGTCATGGAGAACTCAATCTCATCTATTGTTTAATTATCTTTGCAACTGGGCAGAGAGAGCATGGAGAACTGAAATCCATAGCCACAGAGAATCCAGGAATCTCATTTGTGCTAAACTAAATTTTGTCTTCCATCAAATCTTTCTCCCCATTCCCCAGGCTGTTGACAAGTAATATTTATTAGTCTATTTTTCACCTGAATCTATTATCAACATTCATGAGACATGATGGCAACAGTAGGGAAAAAGAGTAGGATAGGGGGCAGCTAGGTGGCGCAGTAGATAAAGCACTGGCCCTGGATTCAGGAGGACCTGAGTTCAAAGCCAGCCTCAGACACTTGACACTTACTAGCTGTGTGACCCTGGGCAAGTCACTTAACCCTCATTGCCCTGCAAAAAAAAAAAAAAGAAAAAGAAAAAGAGTAGGATAAAAAAGCTGGCAAATGTTTTACCGAGATATTCTTAGCAAATCATTGGTAAAAAGTAGGTATATAGGGGCGGCTAGGTGGCACAGTGGATAAAGCACCGGCCCTGGATTCAGGAGTACCTGAGTTCAAATCCGGCCTCAGACACTTGACACTTAACTAGCTGTGTGACCCTGGGCAAGTCACTTAACCCCCATTGCCCCACAAAAAAAAAAGAAAGAAAGAAAGAAAGAAAGAAAGAAAGAAAGAAAGAAAGAAAGAAAGAAAGAAAGAAAGAAAGAAAGAAAGAAAAGTAGGTATATGTTGGGGTGAGGGAATGGCAGCTTGGAGTAATAAGATGATTATAGGAGTATAGGCATGGAGCTCAAAACAACCCCAGAGACTAGGTAGTAAAAATCCCACAGTTCTGCATGTTCTTTAGTATTTCATTGGGTCCATAATCTCAAAGACATGGCTATCCCCTCTGAAAATCAGTCAAAACAGTACCAAATCTTCTTGATGATCACTGCTTTCTATTGTAGTTTCAGACCTGGTCCTCCTAGGTACCCTTGTTTCCCTTCCCCCGACCCCCCGATTTTTTGCAATTCTTGACCTTTTGTGTTATCTTTTAGATAATTTTATTATCATTTTTTCCTACCTCTATAAAGTAATCTTTTGGCAGTTTCAATGATATCACACTGGATAAGCATATTAATTTAATAAATTAATTTCTATTATGGCTAGGTGGCACAAGTGGATAAAGCACTGGCCCTTGGAGTCAGGAGGACCTGAGTTCAAATCTCACCTCAGACACTTACTAGCTTTGTGACCTAGGGCAAGTCACTTAACCCCAACTACCTCAAACATCCAGGGCCATCTCTGGTTGTCCTGATGTATATCTTACCATTGGACCCAGATGGCTCTGGAGGAGAAAGTGAAGTTGGTGACTTTGCATAGCCCTCCCTCAATTAAATCTAATTCACTGCAAGTCATGACATCACCTTCCAATGTCATGGTTCTCTTCGAAAATGAAGGATAAACAACAACAACCATCTAAAATTTATGTAGTATTTTAAAGTTTGTAAACATTTTTACATTTATTTTTTTCATTTGATCTTCACAACCACAGTGATGTAGATACTATTATTATCCCCATTATACAGAAAAGGAAACTGATGTGGAGAAAGACTAAATGACTTGCCCAATCATATAGCTGATAAGGGTCTCAGGCAGAATTTGAATACAGGCTTTCATGACTTCAAATTGACTTTAATTTGCTAGTTATTACAATATACTATATTACTCTATTCCCCATCCTGCCTCCTCAGGCCTCAATGACTTTGCTTGACCATGGCATGCTTCACCTGCTACAGTATGTTAGAAACCTAACCAGTGAGTAAAAAATAAAAATAAAAAATACTGGTACATTTAGTCATAGACTTTGTTTCTATGGAAATCACCATTAGTTTTGCTTTATCTATAGGAATAAGGTTCCTATTTTTAGAAGTTCCAATTGTTCATCAGAATATACAAATATATTTAGACTATACAATAATCATTACCAATAGAATTTAAAAATTTTTGTCATCTATTCCATACTGACTACTACACTAAAATCAATTAAATCACCGGAGACTGAAAAGTGGAGGTAGTTTTGATGCGATCTTTTATTTTTAATACCTTTTCATTGCTAGCAGTCCTAATGTTTGTAACAACCTTTTATGTAAGTAGTTACCCAAAATATTTATCCAATTTGGAAAATATATATATGGTGAGCTAATAAAAGTTAAACTTTAATCCCCTTTTATATTATTCATTAGAAATCGGCTTACTGGGGCAGCTAGGTGGCGAAGTGGGTAGAGCACTGGCCCTGAATTCAGTAGGACCTGAGTTCAAATCTGGCCTCAGACCCTTGACACTTACTAGCTGTGTGACCCTGAGCAAGTCACTTAACCCCAATTGCCTCACAAAAAACAAAAAACAAAAAAGAAAGAAATCGGTTTACTCAATAATATATTTTGACAATATTTGAGTGTAGTTTCAATTCTGAGAAGGTACCTTAACAATTCAATCCCTTATTCCCCAAAAGGTCTATGTATGAACTAAAAATATTTTTTAAAGTGTGGTAAATATCTTTAAGGATGTCTCCATTCTCAAATCTGTCCCAGTGTTTAATCATTTCTGCAGAATCAAGCATTAACACAGCTTCTCTTCTACCATACTCAATCAATCAATTAATCAATAAATATTTATTAATCACCATGTTCCTAGCACTATACTAAGTCCTGGGAATACAAAAAAGTGGTGAAAGTCAATCCCTGCCCTCAAGGAGCTTACAACCTGGGGGGGGGATATCATGCAAAAAAAAAAAATATATATATATATATATATATATATATATATACACACACACACACACACACACACACACACACACACAGCAAGTTATAAACAGGATAAGTAGGAAATAATTAGCAAAGGGAGAGCACTAGAAATAAAAGGGGTTAGGGAAGGCTTCTTGAAGAAGGTTGGATTTTAGTTAGTACTTAAAGGAAGCCAAGGAGGTAAGTAGTTGGAGTAGAGGAAAGTGTTCCAGGCATGGGGGGCACCCAGGGAATTCTGGGAGCTGAAAAGTTGAGTGTCTTGTTGCTGGAACAGTAAAGAGTCTTTGACTGAAGAGTATTTTGGAGGAGTAAACTGTAAGAAGACTGGAAAAGTAGGAGGGGGCTAAGTTATGAAAGGTTTTGAACAACAAACAGAGCATTTTATATTTGTTCCTGGAAGCAATTGGAAGCCCATGGCATTTATTAAGTAGGGAGGTGACATCATTGAACCTGCATGTTAGGAAAATCACTTTAGTGACTGAATGGAAGGTGGACTATATAGCTTTCTAGACTTAAAATGAGCCAATTATTGTAACAGAGTTTTACAAAAACTAACATGGAAATGTTATTCACTAACAAGAATGAAATATTCAAGAGTCAGTAGGTAATTCTTTCAATTCATTTAGAATTGGTCAGGCCCTAAGTTTTATCTAAGCCCATACTCTGGTTTCTACATTTTGAGATGTAAAGGAATTGGCAAATATCCAAAGAGGGGCACTGATTTTAAAAATGATAAGCTAGGCCCATGAGTTAGAATTGGTATTGTGGAAATTTATTTTGATTTGGGGACCCTACCTTTAGGCTGAGATTAGAAAGTCTCAGGTCCTCAGGGTCTCTTCTGTGTGGGAGGTGCTGGTGCCCCTCCCCCTCTGTTTCAGCTGAGCCAAAAAGCCCCGTGGGCTGTACAAGATGCCAGGTTAGACAGCTGGGGGGAAAACGCCCCCAGCTCCCTCCGACCTGAGTGGAGCTATCCGAGAGATCCTGGGCTTGTCCAGGCCGGGCTCTGGCGTAGCCTGTGCTGAGGCACATGAGGCTGGAGCACCACCCTGCCCCACCAGCCGCAGCCCTGGCTGGCAGATTGGCTTGGTCTGTGTGGGTGCAAAAGTCCCCGAGATTTGAGTGGAGATAAGAAAGATATATATTGACCTGGGAGTTAGACAGCAAGAGGTTCAGACAAGGAGATGTGGAAGGGGGGGACTCGAGACTGGCTGACAAGATTAGGGGGGCGGCTGACGAGATTAGAAAGGTTGGAGCGCGGCAGACTAGAGATGGGGCTACAAGGACACAGGAGAAGACTAAAGGACTAGGAGCAGAGAAAAGAGAGGCCGAAGGGCAGACTGACGGAGCAGACAGACAGAAGATAGGTGAGAGAGAAACACAGAGGTTCGGAGGTGACAGTAAGGAGAGGAAAGTTAGAAGCAGGGGGATTTACAAAGTGAAAGGGGCTCAGAGTTAGAATAAAGGACCTGAGTGCCCTGAGGCAAGAGGCGGCTAAGGCCCTTATTGTATTAAAGAAATTCCAGGCTCAGCAGGTGGGAAAGAGAGGCACTGCAATGCAGTCTGGTTGTACATTTTATTTCCCTGTATTCTTAATTTTAAATAGTATCTCATAAATAAACTCTGCTTTGATTATTTAGCTAAGAGGCTTCTTAATATTTTGCTTATCAATTTGGGAGCAGTGTGGTGGAACTTTATATAAACAGCCCACATTAAGATAATAGCAGTCAGATAGCTAGTCAGTCAAAAGTCCCCAGATTAGTCCTCCACATATTAGTCCCTCCAAATTAGGCCCAGCTAGTCATAAAAAATATCCTACATTTGAATGGCGACCCAGATGGGACTTACAGCCCAATTATAATTTTCTAAAGTTATAATTTTTCATAAATCCAATAATTATAAAATTTTTTCCAGATTAGCTAAATAGCTAAATAATTAATTTTAGTACAGTATTAACAAAGTGACCAATTCTAAAGCTAAAGTGACTAATTCCTTAACTGCCTCCAAATGGGAAGGTGTTGATTAACAAGTGTTTAGATTAGAATACATGTCATGGGAAAAAAAAAGGAAAATGATAAATATTGGAGGAGATATGGGAAAATTGCAACACTAATGCATTATGAGTGGAATTGTGAACTGATCCAACCATTCTGGAGAGCAATTTGGAACTATTCCCAAAGTGCTAACAAATTGTGCATAGCCTTTGACCCAGAAATTCCACTACTAGGTCTGTATCCCAAAGAGATCATAAAAAAGTGAAAAGGACCCACATGTACAAAAATATTTATAGCAATTCTTTTTGTGATGGCAAAGAATTGGAAATTGAGGGGATGCCCATCAACTGGGAATTGGCTGAACAAGTTGTGGTATATGAATATAATATAATACTATTGTATTGATGATGAATAGGCAAATTTCAGAAAAACTTGGAATGATTTACATGAACTGATGCTGAGTAAAGTGAGCAGAACTAGGAGAACATTGTACATAGTAACAGCAACATTGTGCAGTGATCAACAATGATAGACTTAGCTCTTCTCAGCAAAACGATGATCCAAGACAATTCCAAAGCACTTGTGATGGAAAATGCTTTCCACATCCAGAGAAAGTATTATGGAATCTAAATGCAGCCTGAGGCACAGTATATTCACTTTTTTGTTTGTTATGGTTTTTCCCTTTTTTTTTTCTGATTTTTCTTTCAATATAACTAATGTGGAAATAGGTTTAACATGATAGTACATGTATAACCCATATCAGATTTCTTACTATCTTGGGGAGGGGAGAGAGAAAAGAGGGAAGGAGAAAATTTGTAACTCAAAATCTTAACAAAAATGAATGTTGAAGATGATCTTTACATGAAATTGAGGGGGAAATGAAATACTTTTTACTGAAAAAAAAAAAAGAATACACGTCATGGAGCATGGACTGAGATACACTTCCTTTTTTCAGTCCAATCCTATGCCTTGGTTCTGCCATGAAGGAATCGAGTACCTCAGTGTCAAGAAGAAAACTTTATTCACCCTTGGTTCTATAATAATGACAAGGAAGAAGATCCAGCAAATGAGACAGAGAAGGATCATTAAGTCAATTTTGTTTTTTGTAGGGCAATGAGGGTTAAGTGATTTGCCCGGGGTCACACAGTAGTGTCAAGTGTATGAGGTCAAATTTGAACTCATGACCTCCTGAATCCGGGGCCTGAGCTTTATACACTGTGCCACCTAGCTGCCACCATTAAGTCGATTTTTGAAAATATTTAGTGAAGTATGGGTACTAATTGCTCTTTAAAGTTTTTTGGTTTTGCTCTTTAAAGTTTAAAAGAATTCTCCTGTCAAGTACCCAGAACTGGGAAGGTTGTGTTGTTTCATTTTGTTTTTGTTTTTCCATTTTGATAGTTCCTTTACAGCTAGATCTGTTTCATGTTTTTGAGATTGGATTATTAAAAATATCTATCTGGCCTTCTGATGGTTTGGGCATTATGTATTTTGAAGGAATTCTTCTATTTCTTTTGTGTTCTTAGTTTTTTTAGAACACAACTTTGCATAATATGTTCTGATTACTCTCTTTATTTTGGTTTTGTTGTGATTTCATCTTTCTTGTTCACTATTTTATTGATTTGTTTTTCTGCAGTCTTCCCAATCACATTAGCTAATGGTTTATCAATTTTATTCATCTTTTCAAAGAACCAGATTTTAGTTTTATTTATTGTTTCTATGGATTTTTTATTCCAATGAATCTATTTCTCCACCTTTTTTTACTTTTAAAAGATTTGTTTATTTGCTGGTTTTTTTATTTTTTTAAATTCATATTCAATTCATTAGTCCTCTCTTTTTCTGTTTTGTTAATGTGTTTGTAAATACATGATTTTTTTTTCACTGAGGATTACTTCAGTGGCATCCTGGAAATCTTTTGGGGGAGTTGTCATTTTTGTTTTCTTTTACATAGTTACTAAGTGTTTCTATGATTTATTCTTTAACTCACTCATTATTTAGGATTTCATTGTTAAGTCTCCATTTAGTTCTATATTTTTTGTTTGTGATTCCTGAACTAATTACTGTTTTAAAGGCTAAAATCTATTTTTATTTTTTTTTTATCCTTAGTATCCAAAACCTTTATTGTTTTTCAATCTTAATAGTATTTTATTTTTTTCGGTTATGTGTAAAGATAATTTTCAACATTTGATTTTATAATATGTTGGGTTCCAAATTTTTCTCCCTCCCTCCCTTCCCTCCCTCTCCCCAAGACAGAGATCTGATATAGGTTATATATATACAATCACATTAAACATATTTCTGACCAATGATTTTTTATTGCATTGCCTCTAGACCCCCACCTAGCACAAAGTCCCCATATCCCTACACAAACATCTCTCTTCACTCATAGGAGCATTAATCAGTGGAAACTCCTCCCACCACTGAAGCAAGGCCTTCTCCTCTCATCCCCAATCCCCCTTTTCAATTCTTACCCCTTCCTTCTCATTTATTCTTCTATGGTTTCTTCTCTTCATGAGACCATAGAGGTAATTTTTCCCTTAGGGATAGTTCGTTTTTGCTATTTTTTTTTGCTCATTGTTTTTGCTCACCTTCCCCTATGTCTGCCCTGTTTTCCCTCCTCCTTTTCATATACCCTACCATCTTGTGGTGTAGTCCCAAGAAAAACATTGATTCACCCATAAGCAGAGTGTCACCAGGTTCTGTCCATAATGCCCCCTGTCTGCTTCTTTAATATTATCTTCACCTGACATCTGCCTTTACCACTGTCTCCTTGTGTTCTTTTAGAAAGAAGTCTCTTTTTGGTCTCTCTTCTGTCACCCTGAGGCTGTTGTCCTTGGCTATTACATTTGTTTACCCCTCCTGCATTTCTTTGGTCTGGGGTGTTTGCGAAACAAATAATCTCTTCAAATCTTTTTCTCTTTCTTGAAAATGTTTCAAGTACCTCTATTATTGAATGTCCATCTTTTTTTTTTTTCCATTTATGGTTAAGCTCAGATTTTCAGGGTACATCCTGGCTGGATTCTGAACTCTGCTCTTCAAAACACATTTTTCCACTCCCTCCTGCATTTTCTTGTGGGTACAGAATAGTCTTCAGTTTTTCAAATTTTCCTTCCTTTGTATTTGAATATCTTTATCCTGATTATTTGCAGAACTTCTTGTTTCCAGATTGAATTGCTAAATTGAACACTGTGTCTCAGCGTTTGTAGCCTTGTTTTGTTTTTTCCTTTTCTTGAGGTGATTCATAAATTCTTTCAATTGTTATTTCATTTTGTTATGAGGGAAATAGATGGGGGTTGGGGGTAGGGGTTCTTAGGAATTCCTCTTTAAAGAATTATACCATCTTGTACACAAACCAATTAGAATAAAATAATAGTTTATTTAGATGCTAGGGAAAGGAAACCAAGAGAGAAGTCTTTGGACTTCTTATGGAGAGAAAGCATGACACACAGGCATGGCTCTCTGAGATACTTTTCTCCCCAAGCAGGAGGCAGGCAGATACTTTTAAAAAGGACAGATGGTGGTCCCCTGAGGTGATCATCTGACTGTGGAAAGTTCCCTTATCAAGAGAGGACCATCCCCCACTGGTGGTGGCTGGGTGAAGTTGGTTGAAGGGAGGCTCTAGATCTCTCAAGCCATCTCTGTCCTCCTCAAGCCACAAAGGCAGCAACCACACCTATTCTTATCTCCCAGAGAAGTGGGGGAGACTGGAATGAAGGGTGGTGGTCCTGGAGCTAACTCAGTCCCCATCCCAGTGCCACTTATCTCTTTAGGTGTGTCTGTCTTTTGGTTTAGTTTCTGTGAGGGAAAATCAATCCTCTTCTCAATAATTCTCGGGAACTCAGCAGTGATGTGACAAAGGCTCTTTCATTTCCTTCTTGTGAAGAGGCACCCTAATGTGTAGCTAATGGGTGCAAAGAAAGGGGGCTCACAGGCCCTGTTTTATACCCTAGTCCCTAACACAAATGGACCCTCCCCCTTTTCATCATTGGTCTGATTACTTAAGGGTTACAATCTACATGTAAAAACTAGCTAATCTGAAAGCAGTATTCCCATCCCTCTTCTTTATATGGACATAACTCAGGAGTGAACCTTATTCTTCCTTATATAGATACAACTCTTGAGTGGACCTTATTGAGAACAGGGCTCCTTGAACCATGTGATTTTGTTAGCCTGAGGGGGAGGAGGGGATCAGAGACCTTTGTCCTACAAACAGGTCAGGAGGAGTATGATTGACTATTATATCCTCATTGAGAGGAGACAACTACCCATTTTCTCATAGTTTCTCAAGAAGGTTCTTTGATTTACATCAGAAAACTTCTGAGGTACCCAGGGGCCCATAACATTTTTCTGTGTTCAAAAGTTCAGGGTAGTTCACTTGTATTATTTCCTTCCTTATGATATTAAGTTCCACCCTTACCCCCCCCCCCAAGTTCTTCTGGGAGATTTATGATCCTTACTTTGTATGTATCCTGTCTTTGAGATCAATATGTTTTTCTTGGATAGTGACATATTTTCTTTTAATGTTATTGTTTTTTGCTCACTTCTGTGTATATGCATTTCCAGTCTATTGTTTTCTCTCTCTCTCTCTCTCTCTCTCTCTCCCCCCCTCTCTCTCTTTCTCCCTCCCCTTTCTTTTTTTCCCCTTTCTTCCTCCTCTCCTCCTTCCCACACTCCTCTCTTTTTAGAGAGATTTCCTACTATAGATTCTAGTGTATTATGGTTCTGTATTTTCTCCTCAAATTTCACAGGGTCCTCTGTCTCATCAAGTTTTGGATCATTTTCCTTTGTTTTGGTGTATTTATTCATAGGTGCATGAACTTATTTACTAGATCTTCTGTTAATGTTTTCCCATTGATTTATCTGCTTATGTTCAAAGTTTATGAATTTTCTTCTTCCTGAGATCTCTAGTAATTTCAGTCCACCTACTCCCCCACTTATTTTTCACTTATTCACTTTTTAGCTCTTTTCTGCCTAGTGGTTGTTTCCCTGAGGGCTTGATCTCAGAGCATCTCAGGCTCTTCTCACTCAGGGCAATTCATGGTTCACCAGCTTTGGTCTCTACCCCCAAGTGAGTTTAGAGGACAGAATTGGTCCCAGCTGGATGCTGAGCTCTTTTCCTCAGGCTTAATGGAGTGCCACACAGTCCCTACCTCCACAACCACCACATATACATTGTGTTCTGTCCCACTAGCATCTTTTTCCTCTTTCAACCCCCCAAGGGGGAAATAACAAAATGAAATTTAGACCCCCTGTTTTCCAGAGTGAAGGCCCAGAAAGCAAGCTGTACCCTGAGCTTGGCAGGACAATAATCCTTTGCAATCACCCTCAGTATGATCTCACCCTCTGGGCTAGTCACATAATTCACCAAGTGTTCTCTTGATCAAAGATAAGCACTGGGCAAACTTGGAAAGTCCTGCAACAAATCAAACTTCTAATATGCATGCTGCTCCCTCATTGTCAGGGCTAACTCACTCGGCAGCCACTAGTGTAAGTATTGAGATCTCCCCACACTGCTTCAGGTTCCCCACCCCCCCCACTAGAGGTGAGGCCCCAGCACATATGTCTATAGCTCCTCTTTGCTTGCAAGCCTTTTTCCTCACTCTAAAAATAAAACTTCTGTTTAATTCTTGACTCACCTGTTTCTAGCCTGCTCTCTGGCTCTGGCCATTTACAGGCTAGAGGCCTGTTCCATCCAGTTGACAATACCAACTCGAACTCATCGGCCTGGCTTACTATTCTTTTAATCAGTGCTCTATTTTTGGATATTTGTCAATTCTTTCGCATCTCAAAATGTGGAAACCAAATAGAAAGTAAGACTCAGAGAAAGTCCTGAACAATTCTAGGTGGATTGAAAGAATTAGCTACTAGCTCTTGAGTATTTCATTCTTGTTAGTGAACATCAATTCCATGTTAGTATTTGTAAAACCCTGTTACAATAATTGGCTCATTTGAAATCTAGAAAACAAGTCTAGAAAATAAAATCCTTAAGATCCAAATGATTGGGGCAGCTAGGTGGTGCAGTGGATAGAGCACCGGCCCTGGAGTCAGGGGGACCTGAGTTCAAATCCGGCCTGAGACATTTAACACTTAGTAGCTGTGTGACCCGGGGCAAGTCACTTAACCCCAATTGCCTCACTAGAAAAAAAAAAAAGATCCAAATGATTCCCTCTTTAGCTTTAAGAAGTTTATAGAAAGTTATGAGTTCGGTCACAATTGCTCCAATCCCCCATTTAGGACAATTCCTGACACATAAGCAGAGGCTGGACTCTCTGTCCAATTTTACATTTATATCTATCTCTATTTAGTCCCTAGACATCTTCTGCTTGAGGCCAAATTGAGTTTATTGGCAACATTTGGGTGATTAAAAATATTATATTATAGTGTCTGTGGATAAGCAGACATCAGTAGTAGAAGCTGGGGGAGGGGGAGATGGCCTTTTCTTGGGATTTCCTTCAACCTTGATATTTTTCTCTGAAATGTCTATAGAACTGGTGAACTTCTTTAATATCTGAGTTTAGGTAATTGCAGTAGTTATGGAAATAAAATGGTAAATCTGAGTGGTATTTTGAGGAAAGGGGGGGAAAGACAAAAAGATTAGATGACTTTCTGAGATTGCCTAAGTAGGAAATAGGAAAGCTAGAATTTGAACTCTTGTCATCTAATTCTAAACCCAACTTTCATTCAATTAAACCAAAATATTAATGATTGGATAAGAAATAGAGACATTATGTGTGTGATACATATATGTTCAAAGATTTTAGCATAGGACTCCTAGAAGAAGCTTTCTACTTTCTTACCACCTACTCAATCCTTTGTAATCTGGTTTTTGTCACCAGCACTTAACTGAAACTAATGTCTAAAAGGTCAGCAATGATGCCTTTATTGGTAAATCTAGTACCCTTTTATTATTCCTTCTTTACATTATCAACCACCCTTTGCTTTTGAATGGTTTTTCCTCCCTGTTTTCATGAAACTTCTTTGTTATCAGTTTTCTTCCTACCTGTCTGAGTGATTCTTCTGTCATCATCTTTAGCACACACTTTAGGCATGGATTTGCCCCAAGACTCTGTCCTGTGTCCCTTTTCATTTTCTCTCTATCTCTTTTTTAGCAATCATATTAACTCCTATGGATTTAACTACCATCTTTATAAAATCCATATATCTAGCACTCATTTCTCTCCTGAGATCCATTTCCACCTCAACTGTTTCAATATACTTCAATCTTGATGTCCCATAGGTACCTAAAAGAACATTTACAAAACATAATTCATTATCTCTCCCCTATAGTTACCCTTCTTCCCAACTTCTCTATTTCTCTCCAGATCATCACCATTCTTCCAGTCACCTAAGTTTCCAACCTAGGAGTTATTATTGACTCTTCAAAAATGTTCATTTATTTTATTTTTAATTTATGGAATAAAACAAGCATTTTCATAGCACTAAAACTTTAAAAGATGATTGCACATGGAACTGTAAATCTATTACATACAACTTGTTCTTCCTTTTAAATATATAATAAAGTTATGTAAATTTTTTTCTTCCCTCAATGACTACCATTACATACAAAAATGTGTGTGCACATATAAATACACATATACATACACACACACACATACATATATATATATATATATATATATATATATATATATATAGTGTGTATGTCTGTGTGTAAAATCATTCTATACATACTTCTATTTATCAGTTCTTTCTCTGGATACAGATAGCATCTCATATGTCCTTTGTAGTTCATTTGAGTATTTATAATAGTCAAAATTACTTATTCCCTCAAAGTTGTTCTTAAGACAATATTGCTGTTACTGTATACAACATCCTCTTGTTTCTGCTTATTATTGACTCTTACTGATCACTCAACCTTCATTTCTAAATATCTGCCAAATCTTGTTGATCCTATCCTGATATCTATCATATTTGTTGGTCAATCAACAAACACTTATTAAGAACTTTCCATAAGCCAGGCAGCTCAATAATTGCCAAGAACACAAAGAAAACAATGACACCGTCTATTGTGGGAATTTATTTTGATTTGGGGACTCTGCCTTTGGGCTGAGATTAAAAAGCCTTAGGCTCTCAGGGTTTTTTTCTGTGTAAGAGGGGCTGGTGCCCCTCCCCCTCTGCTTCAGCTGAGCCAAAAAGCCGCGTGGGCTTTATAGGACGCCAGGTCAGATGGCTGGGGGAAAAAGCCCCAGCTCCCTATGCCCTGGGGGGAGCTGTTCTGGAGATCCCAGGCTTGTCCTGCCAGGCCCTAGCTCAGCCCTTGCAGAAGTCCCAGTTTCGCAGCAGGGGGCACGGGCCCCTTGAGCCCAGCTGGGCACAGCCCTAGTGTGGCTGGCAGATTAGCTTGGTGTGTGCGGGGGTGCAGGGAGCCCGAGGTTTGAGGGGAGAGAAGGAAGATATATACAGGAGGGACAGTACAAAGGGGGGGGGGGAGGCGGAGAAGTGAAGTGGGAGAAAGCAAGGGAGGTTGGAGTGGACGAACAGAAGTGGGGCTGCTACAAGGATGGTAAGGAGACTGAGACTATGTAAAGAGAGGGGCTGATGGACACAGAGAAAAAGCTAAGAGCAAGGAGGCTGGAGGACGCCAGAGGACTAAGAGGATGCAAGGAGGTCTGTGAGAGAGAGACGCAGGGGTTCATCACGGCAGTACAGAGAGGAAAGTTAGACGGTAAGGGGGCGTCAACAAAGTGAAAGGGGCTTGGAGTTAGAAGAAAGGAGCTGAACAGTGAAAGTGCAGGGAAGCTGGAGTGAAAGAGAAAAAGAGTGAAAGTTGGAGAAAACCAGAGGCTAACCTGTGCAAGCAGCATACCCTCAGGCAAGAGGCAGTAACGCCCCTTATTATATTAAAAGCAGATAGGTTGGATAATTTGTATTTCTTAACCCTTATCATTTACATTGATTTTTATAAATAAATTCTGCTTTGATTATTTAGGTAAGAGGCTTCTTAATGGCCCATATTAAATTAAAAGCAGTCAGATAGCTAGCCAGTCAAACAGTCCCAGATTAGTCCTCCGGTCAGATTAGTTTCCCCCAAATTAGGTCTAGTCAGTTAACATATTCTTACATTTGAATGGCAATGAAGGTACTTATGGCCCAATTATAATTTTTCTATAGATATAATTTTTCATATAAGTACAGTTATAAAATTTTTCAGATTAGTTATAGTTAAGTTAATATTTTTTTAACACTATCTTCAAGGAGCTTCCATTCAATCAGTCTATAAACATTTACTATATGCCAGACACTGTGCTAAGTGCTAGGTATATCAAAAAAAAAAAAAAGGTAAAAGACAATCCCTGCACTCAAGGGGTTCACAGTCTAATGGGGAAGGTGATGTGTAAGCAACTAAGTATAAACAAGCTATATACA
Organism: Dromiciops gliroides; assembly: GCF_019393635.1. NCBI lineage: Eukaryota > Metazoa > Chordata > Mammalia > Microbiotheria > Microbiotheriidae > Dromiciops > Dromiciops gliroides. The sequence continues at coordinate 202,417,026 of NC_057862.1, forward strand.
AAATATATTGGAAATAATCAACAGAAGGAAGACACTAGAATTAAGAGGGAACAGGAAAAGCTTCTTGTAGAAAGCGAGGTTTTATCAGGGCCTTGAAAGGAAGCCAGACAAGCCAGGAAGCTGAGAAGGAAGAGAGCATTTCAGTCATGGGAGACAGCCAGTGAAAAAATGCCAGAGAAGGGAGATGGAGTGTCTTATGAACCAAAGAGCACATGGTGAAGCATAAGGTATAAGAAGATTAGAAAGGTAGAGGGGTGAGGGCAGCTAGGTGACACAGTGGATAAAGCCATGGATTCAGGAAGACCTGAGTTCAAATTTGGCCTCAGACACTTGACATTTACTAGCTGTGTGACCCTGGGCAAGTCACTTAACCCCCATTGCCCCACCAAAAAAAAAAAAAGAGAGAGAGAGAGAAAGAAAGAAAGAAAAAAAGAAAGGTAGAGGGGGGAAGTTAGGAAAAACTTCAACTTTACCCATAGGGCCCTGTAGTGAATAAGTATAGGGATAAGGAATTTAGCAGCAGGCCTTCATTGTACAGAAAAGAACGAAGCCTTGTTGACCATCTGAAGTCATTTTATAATTTAGGTTCTCAATTTTCAAAACCACAAACAGTCCCAGAAATTTGTCATAACCATTATATATGCCACCCAGAGGCATTAATTCCTTTCTTTTCTTTGAGAATGGGGTGAGAACAGGTAAATCTTGGAACGTATTCTGCTGTATTTAGAATGTAGTAAGGAATGCTTTGTTTCAGTGAGTGCCCAGTTGAGATTAAGTAACATGAATTTGTGATGGACCAGTTAGCATAATTACATGACTTGTTCCAGCTCCATTCAACAGTGCATAAATAGGAACAAAGGAGTCAAGGGGTGGGGGTTCTCTGGGGTTAGGGTTAGTAAGGTGTGAACAATGAGGACAAGGGAGCATGAGGTTCTAAAGTAAAGGATGGTATAAAGATGAACTGGTTCTTTAAGAAGTTGATGTTGGGAAAGAAGGAAAGTATAACAAGAACAGGGGTGGTGGCCTAGCAAAGTACTAAGAGATTAGTCACTCAGTCAGTAACCATTTATTATGTATGTTCAATGTATGAGGCACTATGCTAAGTGCTTGGGATACAAAGAAAAGCATAAGTAGTCCCTATACTCAATTTGGTTTTTTTTTTTTTCTGATGTGGGAGACAGCATACAAACAAGTATTAGAGGTAATGGTAAGGATAAAGAATAGATCTGGGAGAAGTAAGGACTAGGAAATGGTGGAATGATATGATATTTTAATAGGATAAAGGAATTTCAGAGTTCTTAATCATGGAAATGGAAGACTTCTGGGTGATGACAATATGAAGATGACTCCCCCTGGTGTGTAACTGAGGGTAGCTAGGTGGCTCAGCAGATACAGCACTGGGCTTGGAATCATCTTCATGAATTTAAATCCAGTCTCAGACAATTACTAGCTGTGTGATCCTGGGATGGTCACTTAACCCTGTTTTCCTCAGTTTCCTCATTTGTAAAAATAAAAAAGAGCTGGAGAAGGAAACTCCAGAATCTTTGACAAAAAAACCCAAAAATGGGGTCACAAGGAGTTAAGCACAACTGAAACAACTCAACAACAACAAAAGTATGTAGCTTAGGGGGCAGCTGGTGGTGCAGTGGATGAAGCACTGGCCCTGGATTCAGAAGGATCTGAGTTCAAGTCCGGCCTCAGATACTTGACACTTACTAGCTATGTGACCTTGGGCAAGACACTTAACCCTCATTGCCCTGCCAAAAAAAAAAGGCAAAAAAAAAAGTATGTAGCTGAGGTAGAAGGGAGAAATAGGTCAAGGAAGTTGAATAGATTGAGGAACTTGGAGGTTAGGATATTTAGGGGAGCATCAATATTTAAGTCACCTAGTATGAGGACAGATTTTGTGGTATTCCCTTCTCCACTCACGTGGCAACCACCACTTTTTGATTGGATTATTATAATCATCTCCTAATTGGTCTTCCTGCATCCAGGTCCTCTCTTCACCAAACCATTCTCCTATGGCTCCCTATTGCATCTAAGATAAAATGTGAACTCACAATCTCCAGGTACCTTTTCAGGGTGCTTGTACATCACTCCCCATCATGTACTCTGCATTGCAGCCAAACCAGAATACTTTCTCTCCCCTTACACATCATTTCATCTGCCATCTTTGTGCCTTTGTCCAGGTTAAAGTGCCCCTTATTCTCATTTCTACACTCTTGGAACACCTAGCTCCTCCCTTCCTTTAAGGCTCAGCTACAGTCCCATTTTCTTCAATAGACCTGACAAAGTCAGTGGGCATTGATGTAGGAATGGCCAAGCAAAATGTAGTACATAAATGCAATGGGATATTTCAGGGCTGCAAGAAATGATGACTATGATGAATACAGAGAAGCATAGGGAGATTTATATGAACTGATTCAAAATAAGAAAACCTAGGAAAAATAATATATGTTATGACTATAACAATTTAAATGAAAAGAATAACAACAAAACAACTGTTGTGAATTGTGACTAAGCTTGAACCCAAAGAAGAGATGAAAAGGTACCACTCCCATTCTTTGTGGTTGAAGGAGGGGAGGGGAAGGGAGGCAATAGGTGTCATATGGAACACTGAATATTGTATTAGACTATTTCAATATATTTTAGTGTCAACATTTCTCCTTTGCCTTTTTAAATTCTTCATTATAAGGAATAACTCTCTGAGATCAAGAGAAAGAAGGGAAACATTGGGAAATGCAGTGAATAAAAAAACAAGCCTTGTCAAAAAAAATTATTTAAAAAAAGACAGGTCCTTTCTGATTCTCCAATTCTAAGTCCCCTTACTCAATGGGTATTTATTTTAGTCTATATCTTGAATTTTTTAAATCTGTGAATATGTTTCATTCCAGAAGTAAAATATAAGTTGCTTGAGGATAGAGACTGTTTGGATTTTGTCTAGAGCCTAGCACAATGCCTGGAAAATATTACGCATTTAATAAATACTTTTTGCTTATATGACAGTCTCTGGAAAGAATACAAAAACAAGGAAAATTTTATGTTTTTGTTTTTAAGGAAAAAATAGACCTGATTGTGTTTTAACAGCAGGAGTCTATGGATTCCTTATCAAATGAGATAATTAGTATGTATGGTGCTTTGTAAATTACAAAGTAAAAAAGAAATATATACATAAGGACTACAACTGTACAAAAATAAAAGAAGAAAAAAAAGTAAAGAAAACAGAGTCAAAGGTGGAGGCCTGTTTGGGCACATCCGGATTGAGAAACAAGACAAAAGAACATGCTTGTTTGTTGTTTGTTAATTCATTCTAATCTGCCTTATGAAAGAGTAAAGGTTTGGGGCAATATTTTGCTCTTTGTTTTTCTCTCATTTGTTTTTTTATTTTTTATTTTTATTGTTGATGGTAATTAAGTTTAAAATGAAAAATTATACATAAAAACACGTAATGAAGCAACTACATAAATGTCATCTGTGGTTATTTTTCTTCCACTAAAGTCTTGTTTCCAGCGCCTCATTATGGTATGGAAGTGACCCTGGATTCTCAAAGACCCGGGGAGCACAAACCCTGGAAAACTGGAAAGCCTCCATGTCTGTTGTCTGAGAAGCAGCCCAATCTAATTCAGATAGATTCTTCTGCAATTTGGTCTCAAATTGAGAGATCCTTTGGCCACAGCAACTAGAGAAGACCATCTCCTAATTTACTGAGGGGTTGTGTTCTCTGCATGTGTGCAGGGAGTAGACACAATGATGACATTTTAGATCCTTTAAGTAGCCAAGAAATATTTTTATTGTTGTTACTATTGTTATTTCCATCACTATGTAAACTGATTTAATGATAGGATGCATTTTAATAAAATTCCTTAGTAGAAAAAGATAGTTTGACTTGCCATCTGAAGTCACGCTGTCCTTTTTCAAGAAAAATTCACGTGTTGACAATCCACAGTTCTGACCTATAACAGAATAAATATGGAAGCATTAAATGAAGCCATATAAGCCCATAATTAAAGAACTACCTACTACAGTTTCATTCTTGTTTGTAACTTGATATTTCAACTATAGCCTCTACTGATCCTACTCAGTGTGCTACCATCCACACACTTATTTGTCTTTCACTCACACAAACCCAGTAAACACAGAAATGTTCAACAGAAATGAGGTGTGGGATGAAACATGCCTTCCCTCAAACATATTCAATGTGTTGTCATGTTTTAACTGAACTTCTTTGATACAAGGGAGGAAAGAATGGGTGGGAGCATTGAGAAGTGAAAGTGATTTTTTAAAAAATCAACAGAGCATATATATATATACACACATACACTCACAAACACACACACATACATACATACACATACATAAAAGCAAATATATGCATAAGTAAAAATAAGAACAAGCACAGCATGTTACTTCATCATCACACAACTCCTCTCACTAAATACATCAAGGAATTTTTGAGGCTTGTTCTGGTACCTTCAAAAAAATTTCCAAGAATTATTATTTCTACCATATCATTCCACAATCAAGAAAAGTATACACATGCTGGATTTTTCCTTATTTAATAAAGGTATTCATCTTTGTATTGTATTTAAGCATCTGCCTTTGCCAATTTCTTTGGCAATAGTCCAGAAAGTTCAAGTGTATGAATGACCTGACTTTCAGTGAGCACTGATAGCCTACCCTTATACCTGATAGCTGTGGAAATTGAGTCTACTCAAGAAATGTACCTCCCAAATACTTCCAGCAGATGGCAGGTACAGTACTGCAAACCTCTCTACATGAAAAGCAACTCAATTTATTATTATTTTTTAAAATACTGCGTTACTATGTTTTAAATCCTAGGGAGAGAAGAAAGAACCAAAACTTGTGTTTATTATGAATCTAGTATCCTATTACCATATAAACATCTTCTTATTTTTATCTTCCACTAAAAATACAAATGTAACAAATGAAAATATGTCTTTATCAGAGAATGCCCATGATTCCAGATTGCAAATTAAGCATTTAAACAGTGAATAATATAATCACCATGTTATAGATGTTAATTAAAGTGCTTAGTGAACAAAGATACATTTAGCAATTTTTAAATATAATATTTTGGGGGATGAGAAACCATTGTTTCACAGAGATTGTTGTTTAATATGCTTCCATTTACATTTTACTTATTTTTTTCCCTGGAATCATACATTTCAGTGATGAAAAAGACCCATTTGAGATGTTACTCCATCCCTATAATTGCTTTGTATAAAATATTTTCAACTACCTCCTTCAATTTTCTATAGGATAACATCTATAAAAGGAAAGCATAGACTGGCACTTGGAACTATCTGCTTCTATATGATTATCTACACACAGAAACAAAGGATAATACTTAAAGGATATTAAATGCTAGGACCATTAAAAGTGAAAAACTGATACAAGTCAGTTAGTCAAGTCATTTATCCAGCCTCCACCCCCTACCAGTGAAGATTATTTTTCTGAACTGAGATGGATGTTAGCTTTCCCAAGTAACCTGTTAAATATTCCTTTACACACACACAAAATGTTTTACACAGGAAATGTGTGCATATGCATACTAAAACAGCTTAAGGGCCCCTTAACTAAGAAAACACTTTCCAAATCATTCAAAACACACTCACCTTTAGTATATTGTCACATATACTGATTTCTCCCTGAAGAAATCATCATCTTGGTGTTATGTCCAAGACTTTTTTTTGACATGTCAATCATTTCATTCTGTTTGGTGGATTTTTAAAATATCTTTATTTTGGTATTTTGAGATAGCTGATTTCATTGGTGTGTAGACATCCCACAAGGACACAAATCACTTCTTTTCCATGAATTTCATTCTTTGAAATTCTTATCTGTGTTTCCGATAAATCTTCCATGGTGACTCAAGGTCACTTCTAATCATGAATTTCTTAGGAAGATCTGACAAGATCTTAGGAAGATTTCAACATTTGTTGGCAGAGTGATGAAATGGAATGAGCTCTGTACTTGGAGTGTTGAATTTGCAGTGCCTAGTTGTTTTTGTTCACTCATTTCAGTTATGTCTGAGTCTTTGTGATTCTATTTGGGGTTTTCTTGGCAAAGATACCAAAGTGGTTTGCATATCTTTCCCCAGATCATTTTATAAATGAGGAAACTGAGGTGAACAGGGTTAAGTGACTTGCCCAGGGTCACACAGCTACTGTCTGAGGCCAGCGTTGAACTTAGGTCTTCTTGATTCCAGGCCCAGCACTGTACCACCTAGCTTCCCTGGAGTTGCTAGACCTGAGGTCAAATCCCAGTTCTGCCTGTTAATACCTTTGTGACCTTGAGCAAGTCACTTAATGTCTTATGGACTTCAGTTTCTTTTTCTGTAAAATGAAGAGGTTGAAGTAGATGACCACTGAGGTCATTTTCAGCTCTGGATTTATAGTACTTTGGGGCAGGTAGGTAGCACAGTGGATAAAGCACCAGTCCTGGATTCAGGACATGAGTTCAAATCCAGACTCAGACACTAGCTGTGTGACCCTGGGCAAGTCACTTAACCTTCATTGCCCCACCCCCAAAAAATTAAAATAAAAAAAAATAGGTTTATAGTACTTTGAACTCAATTCTAAAATTGACTTGCCTTCCAAACCAGATTTTTTTTCTATCAAGAGAATCAATATTCTCAAATCTTAAGCATTATATACTATATGGCTGAGCAATTCTATAACACACTTATAATAAAACACTGAGTATTATAGTCATTTATGTCAATGTCTAGTTACCTTGCCACAGGCTGAGGCTGTCAATTATATCTACCAATGATCTATAACGAGCACTGGAGTACATATAACTCTCCTGGAGACAATCAGTGTTCTTGCACCAAGAATCTGTTAGAGAAACAAGGATGGAGGGCAATACAGATATTGGAAAAACTTCAAACTTTCTAATCTTTTCAGAACCAGCATTCTTTCCACCTAGAGATTTTTTTGTGGGAGTGGGGGGGGGGGCGGCGGGGCGGGGTAGGACAATGGTCTGAGCTATTAAAGAAACAGACAATCTTGCTTAAGAGAGAGCAACTAGGTGGCTTAGTGGATAAAGCACCGGCCCTGGAGTCAGGAGTACCTGAATTCAAATCCGGCCTCAGACACTTAACACTTACTAGCTGTGTGACCCTGGGCAAGTCACTTAACCCCAATTGCCTCACTAAAAAAAAAAGAGAGAGAGAGATATTTAGTTGTACCTATCAAGCCTATAGATGATCAAGGAAATTCATAGCACAACATAGACATACAAATACACGGATAGCATGAGTGTATTTGTATGACAAAATTAGAATTCTTAATAATGATTCTAAAAATATGAGAATTTTTTCTGGAAAGAGGATGGCAATGAATAAGTCTCATTGGACCTACCTTAACACAATGCTATGTGGCCCTCTCAAGTCTTATGAGGGAAAGAGAAGAGGAGAGAAAAAGACTGATGGTCACTCCTCCACAAGAATACACTTCAATCTACTATTTTCTATAGGGAAAGTCAAGAATTATGATGCTCCCTGATATTCTGTCCTTAAGAGAAGAGAAGTAATGTAGAAACTCTCTTCCTCTGTTTGTAAGGTAGGAAAGAGAACAAGAGAATAGGGCCCAGAAATTTCTGCTTTCTTGATTAACCATTAGGAGCTGTAAGCAAAGAGAAACAATTTAAGAAGACCTGTGTCTGAAAATCCCATCAGCCACTTCTATTCTAGTCAGGTCACCTGCTTCAGTGCAAGTCTCTTATTAGAACCCAAGTCTGCTCAGCTCTCCCTTTTTAATAATGAGAAGCAAAGTTGTCATGGAGATGATATGCTTTACCAGTTCTGAAAACCAAATGTCCCTTTCAGAGACAAATCAGTTTTGAATCAAAGTGTTATTGTTCAGTCGTTTCAATCATCTCTGACCCTTCTTGATTCCATTTGGGGTTTTCTTGGCAAAGATAATGGAGTGGGTTGCCATTTCCTTCTCCAGTGGATCCAGTGGGTCCATTTGGTCAGATAGAGGTTAAGTGACTTGTCCAAGATCATACACTTAGGAAGTATCTGAGGCTTCGTCTGAACTCAGGTTTTCCTGACTCCAGGCCCAGTACTCAATCTGCCTCTTGAATCAAAGTACTGCCCTGTTCAAGAGGAGAAAACTGTTTTATCTATGCAGTTACATTATCTGTATTGGAACCCACTTTACTGGGACTTATTGGTGTGACTGAATCCAAGTTGAGCCTCCTATTCCAAATAGCAAGAAGTTAATTGAGTGTCAGCTGATAATTTATATATTGCCAAGGATAGCCGAACTGACAGATTCCTAACAAGTTTCCTGAGGACAGAAAGCGTATGATGTCTAAACCTTGTATTTTTACCAATACAGTTCAATTAGGCAGCTAGGTAGGTCTGTGGATAGAGTGTGCTGGGCCTAGAGTCAAGAAGACCTGAGTTCAAATATGGTCTTAGATACTAGCTGTGTGATTAAGGGCCATTTGCCTCAGTTTCCTCAGATGTAAAATGGGGATATTCATAGTACCTACTCTACAGGGTAGTTGTAAAGAGCAATAGATATATTTGTAAAGGGCTTAGCACAATGCCTGGCACATCATATGTATTAAATAAATGCTTATTCCCTTCCTTTCTCAAGTACTCTATACAAAGTAACTGCTCAATAAATCTTTATTGACTGACTTACTGAAAAAGACTAGGTTCCTTAATGATAATAATTAAATTTTATATTATATTCTGTAGGGTAACCAGGGTATTTCTTCTCCCCTTCCCAATTCCTCCACCTGGTCTGTTTTAATGAGGCCCATGGAGGCCATCCCAATGAGCATGTGAACAGCTGAGTCTATAGTCTTTTCTCTTCTGATGGGTCCCATGATAGGGTTACTTCAGTGACATATATGCTCTGGCTCCTTGTTGATAAGGGCCACTATAACCAAGAGTTCTTTATGGGTCCTTGAGTCCCCATCATATGAATTGGTTGAAGATGACTGGCAACTAAGCAGAAAGAGCCTCTTGCTTACTAGACTTTTTTTTTTTTAGGCAAGAATTGTTGTTGTTTTTTTAATTTAGAATTTTATTTTTTCCCAAATTACATGTAAAACCAAATTTTAATATCAATTTTTAAAACTTTGTGTTCCAAATACTTTCTCCCTCCCTATACCTCTCCCTTAAGAACTCAAACAATTCAATATAAGTTATACATGTATAGTCATGTAAAACATTTACACATTAGTCAGATTGTGAAAGAAAACAGACCAAAAAAGAACCTTAGAAAAAGGAACTAAAAAAAATTATGCTTCAATCTGTATTCAGACACCATCAGTTCTTTCTCTGAAAATGTAGTGCATTTTTCATAAGTCCTTCAGAGTTGTCTTGGATCATTGTATTGCTGAAAATAACGAAGTCATTCACAGCAGATCATCTTACAATATTGCTGTTATTTTGTATACAGTACATTTCACTTTGCATCAGCTTATGTAAGTCTTTCCAAGTTTTTCTGAGAGCATCCTGTTCGTCGTTTCTTATACCACAATAGTATTCCATCATAATCTCATCTCACAATCTGTTCAGCCATTCCCCAGTTGATGGGAATCTCCTCAATTTTGCATTCAACTTCTTGGGTTTTTTTTAAGTCTCTTTTTGGATACCAACCTAGTAGTGGTATTACTAGGTCAAAGAGTATGCATGGTTTTGTAGCCCTTTGGCCATAGTTCCAAATTGCTCTACAGAATGTTTAAATCAGTTTACAACTTTACCAAGAGTGTACTAACGTCTTATTTTCCCAATATCCCCCACAACATTTGTCATCTTCCTCTGCTGTCCTATGATCCAATCCAATTAGGGATGAGGTAGTACCCGAGAATTGTTTTGACCTGCATCACTCCAATCAATAGTGAATTAGAGCATTTTTTTTTCATCTGGCTATAGGTAGTTTTGATTATTTCATCTGAAAATTTCATATCTTTTGATCATCTATCAATAGGGGAATGGCTCTTATTTTAACAAATTTGACTCAGTTCTCTATGTGTTTGAGAACTGAGGGCTGTCAGACAAACTTGCTTCAATTTTTTTTTCACAGTTACTATTGCTAACTGTATTTCCCTCCATCCTATTCCATCCCCGTGACATTTACTCTATTTTCTATCTTCTTTCACCCTAACTCTCCTCAAAAGTGCTTTGCTTCTGATTTCCCCCTCCCCTAATCTGCCCTCCTTTCTTTCACACACACCCTCATCCCTTACCCCTCCTACTTTTCTGCAGGGTAAATATATATTATTACACCCAATTGAGTGTGTATGCTATTTCCTCTTTGAGACAATTCTAATGAGAGTAAGTTTCCCTCATTCCCCAGCACCTCCCCCATCTTCCCCTCCACTGTATAAGCTTTTTTTGTTTCTTTTATGTGAGATACTTTACCCTTTCCCTTTCTCCCAGTGAATTCCTCTCACCCCCTAATTTTATTATTTTAAAGATGTCATCCCTTCATATTCAACTCACACCTGTGCCCTCTGTCTAAATATAGACAGCTGCCCTAATAATGAGAGATTTCTTATGAGTTAAAAGTATCATTTTCCCATGTAGGAATGTAAACAGTTTAAACCACTTAATATCCATTATGAATTATTTTTCCTGTTTACCTTTTTATGCTTCTCTAGAGTCTTTTATTTGAAAGTCAAATTTTCTATTCAGCTCAGGTCTTTTTATCAAGAATGCATGAAAGTTCTCTTTCCCATTTTTCCCTCTGAAGTATTATACTCAGTTTTTCTGGGTAGGTGATTGTTGGTTGTAATACCAGTTCCTTTGCCCTCCAGAATATAATATTCCAAAGCCTCTGATCCTTTAACATAGCAGCTGCTAAATCTTGTGTTATCCTGACTGTGACTCTACAATAATTGAATTGTTTCTTTCTGGCTGCTTGAAATATTTTCTCCTTGACCTGGGATCTCTGGAATTTGGCTATAATATTCCTGGAGGTTTTCATTTTGGGACCTCTTTCAGGAGGTGAACAGTAGATTCTTCCAATTTCTATTTTACTGTCTGTTCCCTAAAAATTTCTTGGAAGATGATTTCTAGGCTCTTTTTTTGATCATGGCTTTCAGGTAGTACAATAATTTTCAGGTTATCTCTCCTAGATCTATTTTCCAGGTCAGTTGTTTTTCCAAGGAGATATTTCACACTGCCTTCTATTTTTTTCATTATTTTGTTTTGTTTTATTGTGTCTTGATTTCTCATAAAGTCATTAGCTTCCATTTGCTCAATGCAATTTTTAAGCAATTATTTTCTTCAGAGAGCTTTTGTATCTTCTTTTCCTTTTGGCCAATTCGGCTTTGCAAGCTGTTAACTTTTTTTTTTCATAATTTTCTTGTATCTCTCTCATTTTTCTTTCCATTTTTTCCTCTACCTCTCTTCTACCTTTCAAAGCCCTTTTTGAACTCTTCTATGGCCTGAGACCAATTCGTATTTTTCTTGGAAGCTTTGGATGCAGGAGCTTTGACTTTGTTATCTTCTGAGAGTGTAGTTTGATCTTCCTTGTCACAAGAGAAACTTTCTATGATCAGCATTTTTTTCTGTTTGCTCATTTTCCAAGCCTATATTTTTTTTCTTTTAACTCTTTGTTAAAGTGGGTTACTGCTTCCAGGGTGGAGGGCACACTGTCCCAAGCTTCAGGAGGTTTGAGTAGCTGCTTTCCAAGATACTTCTAGGAATTTGTAAGTCCTTAGTTCTTCCACAGTGGTATGATTTAAGGAGAGGTATGTTCACCACTCTCCCAGCCTGTGTTCTGTTCCACCTTGGAACCTGGAACAGAGTCCTGCTTCATGGTGGCTGCAAGCTCTGGTGTGCTTGTGCTCCTCCCTGGCCTGGGACCACCACCCAAGGCTGTGACCTGCATGCGAGCACAGCAAAACAACAGAGTCCTGCCTCAGCACCAGAAAAGAGACCCCTGTAATCTTCCCCTGGCCAACCACTCAATCCCCTCACCATCCATGGACTGAGTTCCAAAAGCAGCTGCTGCCGCAGCTGATTCAAAAGCTCCCAAGACCTGATTTACTGGGGCTGGGTCTGTGCTGGGGCTGGGGTTGCCCTGGTGTGGCCTGCACTGTGCTGTGCTCTACTCTCACCCTAGTACAAGAGACTTTTCCTGCTGACCTTATAAGTTGTCTGACTGGAAAATTATTTCATCCTGTCCTTTTGTGGGTTCTGTTGCTCCAGGATCTCATGGAATTCTCATGATCTCAGGCAAGTCACTGCCTATGCTCAGCCATCTTGGCTCCATCCCCTTGCCTACTAGACTTTAAGAAGAGTGATTTATGTGTCTTCTCCCTATCCTACCCCCTCCTCCTTAGAGATTATCCTTTGGCCCCTAGCAGCCTCTCTTAGACTTCCATTGAAGATAGGGAGGGGATCTCTCTTGGACTACATAGACTGGATGCATATGGCAGAGAAACTGGGCACTTGCCTATGTTCATCACCAAGTCCCTGGCTGCCTCTTTGGCTTCATGTTTCTTTCTCTGAACACAGATAATGGAACAATGGTGCTGAGATGATAGTTTCTAGCATTGGTGGCTACCTTATGATGTCAGGAATTCCTGAGTGCTGGCTGGCATCAGGAGGTGCTTTTGTCAGCTGTACTCTTCTCAGAGAAGATGACTACTACTAAGATGATGAGACAGGGTTACTTGGATGTCCAGAAAACATATGGACCTTAGTTAAGTTATTGTTAAAATGGTCCAGACTTTCGTGAAAGTGAAATCTATTCATCAATCCCAAAAGTCTTCTGGGAGTCTTTGCCTCCTGGAAGAGTATAATCAAAGTGATGGGTTTTTATAGGTCCTTTGAGTGTTTCATGTATTTCTGCATCTAGTTAGGGGCTCTCTAGTATCTTCTCTGATGTTTCTTGATTAGGTATTTTTTTTTTTTAGTGAGGCAATTGGGGTTAAGTGACTTGACTAGGGTCACACAGCTAGTAAGTGTTAAGTGTCTGAGGCTGGATTTGAACTCAGGTACTCCTGAATCCAGGGCCGGTGCTTTATCCACTGCGCCACCTAGCTGCCCCTGATTAGGTATTTTTTAATGAATGCTTTTGTGCTTTTTATATTATATATAAGTATGTATATGTATATATACATATATAGGTAAGAGAGTTATATAGCAGTCATACCTAATTTACTTTGTAGAATGAATAACATTTAGATAAAAAATTTTAAATCCCTGTTGGGGAGACCCTAGACAAAAGCCAAACCTAAGCTTAAGTATTTCTCTAAGTTTCTCTCTTAAGTATTTCTCACTTTGCTTAAGTATTTATCTAGTGTTCTCCTTTAGGGTTGTGCCATAATGAACCTAAGAGGTGGGGCCCCTTGGTAGAAAAAGGGCAACCTGCAACCTATAATGATGGCCATTACATTTCTATCATTTGCTGTTTACATGAATGTGAATCAAAGGACCTAGTAAAATCATGAACATGTCCAGTCCCTTGCTGCCTATTAGTTGCTTAACATGTTAAACATTTGCTGAATTAAAATGAGTAAGTCCTCAGAAAATACCTGTGTTTTAGTTAGATTAGATAACAGATTTTCTCTTTGTATTTATTATTTCCCCCAAATAAATTTTTTAAAATTTCATTTATTTTTGGTTACATTTTAAATTCCAAGCTGTCTGCCTTCCTCCCTCCCCACCCCACATGAGACAAGGCCACCATTTGACAAAGATGTGTAAATATAGTTAAAACCATACTATTTGTACTTCTATTTATCAGTTCTTTCTCTGATGGTGGATAGTATCTTCTGTCACAAGTTGTAATAATTGATTTGAATATTTATAACAATCAGAAATTATGCCCAGAGTGTTATAAAACTGTGTATACACTTTGACCTAGCAATAGAATTAGATCTGTTTCTCAAGGTAATCAGGGAAAAACGAAAAGAACCTATATCTTCTACAATATTTATAGCAGCTCTCTTTGTGGTGGTGAAGAACTAGAAATTGAGGGGATGCCTATCAATTGGGGAATGGCTAAATAAGTTGTGGTATATGATTGGGATGGAATACCACTATGCTGTAAGAAATGATGAACTGATTAATTTTAGAAAAAACATGGAAAGACTTGCATGAAATAATAAAACGTAAATTGAACAGAGCCAAGAGAATGTTGTATATAATAACAGCAATATTGTTCTAAGACTAACTGTGAACATCCAAGTTATTTTTAGTTATAAATACTAACAGAGTCTCAAGCAAACACAGAGGAAAAGTGATGAGAATTTATGACATATTTAGAGAATGCAATGAATATAATCAATCAACCAATTAAGGATCTGAATTCCTTAATAGCACCATCTTTAGCCCTAAGTTATATGAAAAAGTAAATTCAACAGAAAACGATTACACGCCTACTATGTGCAAAACTCTAGAGATTCATAGATACAACAAAGACCCTAATGTCAAGAAATTGACAATTTTCTGTCAGGGGAATACATGGACATAAATGACAATGAGATAAAGGATGATGAGATAAATACAAGGAGAAAAGTAGATAGCCTAGAGGGGAAAGAGTTCTCTGAAAGGAAAAAGAAACTGACAATTTAGCTGGGACCACTCCTCAGCCCCTGGAATTGACTTTGGAGAGAGACCCTGGCCTATCCCTATATTCCTTAGCAAGAGGTCAAGGATACCCAGGTGTCTGTGTTGTAGGAGAAGAAGGTGGGGCCAGAAGGTAAGAAAGAGAAGGAAAATCAAAGATAAACTACTGGGAATACAAGAAAAATAGGATAAAGCCCAAGTGAAAAATATAGCCTGCAAATAGGCAAAACAAAAGAAAAGATCATTAAAGACAAGGAAACATTAATAAAAAGTCCAGTTACATGTAGAGATAGTTTTCAATATTTGTTTATATAAAATTTCTAATTTCAAATTTTTCTCCCTCCCTCCCCTCCCTCCTCCCCTTCCCTAGACAGCAGGTAATCTGATATAGGTATATATATATATATAGGTATATATATAATAACATTAAACATATTTCTGCATTAGTCAGGTTATAAGAGAAGAATCAGAGCAATGAGAAAAAACCTCAAAATAGAAAAACAACAGCACCAAAAGCAAAAGAAATAGTATGGTCCAATCAACATCCATATTCCACAGTTCCTTTTTTTTTCTGGATTTGGAGAGCCTTTTCCATCATGAATCCTTTGGAACTTTCTTGTACCATTGGATTGGTGAGAAGAATCTAGTCTATCACAGTTGATCAACATATAATGTTGATGATACTGTGTATAATATTCTTCTGGTTCTGTTCATCTCACTCATTATCAGTTCATGCAAGTCCTTCCAGGTTTCTCTGAACTCCTCCTGCTCATTGTTTCTTACAGCACGATAGAATTCCATTACATTCATATACCACAACTTGTTCAGCCATTCCCCAACTGATGGGCAGCCCCTCAATTTCCAATTCCTTGCCACCACAAAAAGAACTATAAATACTTTTGTACATGTGGGTCCTTTTCTCTTTTTTATGATCAAAGAGCTATTTATTATGAACATATGGCAAGAATATAAGTAACAACACTTTTCTGTGCCCCCCAGCACCTGAGGGCACTTACTTCCATATACCCCCTCAGCCCATAGGTAGAATGGGCTTAGATTTAATTCAGTATCTACATAGCATTTGCCCCACTAAGTTCATTTCCAAAATCTTCATTGCTGATCTCTGGATGAGTTTGCTTCTCTGCTACTATTCCACTGAGTGAGACAGGTTGCTTAGGACTTTGTTTCTTATTGTCTGGCTTCCTGCAAATCCCAACATGGACCTTGATGGCTAACTCATTCAATCTTTTGAAGCTCACAAAATCATAGCTAGCTCCAATCTCTTTTGCCTAAAAGCAAGAAAGAATATATACAACTGAGATAGAAGTAACAACAAAGCCATGGTTCATGCGCTACATCTCCAGTGGGGAGATGAACCCATTCTCCCTATTTAGGGCTTAGTCCTTGCCTCCTCACTTGAACACAGTCAGGCAGGACTGATTCAGTGCCAAGAGATTTGCTTTGGTTGGTTAGGTTTGTTTGTTTGTTTGTTTTAGTGCACCCCAGTTCCTACTACTTAACCAGTCTGTCTCTCCATCATGGTTAGCAGACCAGAACCATTTACAGAATGTCTGTGCATGCTCCAATTCAGGAACAGGGCACTTCTATTACACACCATCATGCAGTTCTAGAAGGAAATTCACCAGCTTTTTCCGTATAGGAATTGTTCCTCATTACAGGAGGGAAGGAAATAAGCATTAAGTACCAACTGTGTGCCAGGAACTCTACTAAGTGCTTTATGAATATTATTTCATTTGACCATTACAACAATCATGGGAGTTAGGGGGCTATTATTATCTACATTTTGCAGTTGAGGAGACTAAGACAGAGGTTAGGGTTTTTATTTGTCCAGGATCACACAGGTAGTAAGTGTCTGACACTGGATTTAAATGCAGATCTTCCTGACTCCATGCCCAGTGATCTACTCACTGTACTACTTAGCTGCCTCATTACACTAGAAATGAAATTAGTTTGGAAATCATAGCTCTCAGTGCAGAACTGGAAAAAGAATTGAGCACAGAATTTAGGAAATAAAATAAAGAATATCTCTAAAGAAGTAAAGACACTGAATAAGAAAAATGAAGGTGATAAGGGAGGAGAAAATTGGCAGAGAGGTGGGAAAGGGCAGGAAGTGAATGGAAATGGAGAATAATTTTGTTTAGTTAGAATGTAGAGTTCCTAGAAGGTATTCATATGAGATCAGTCTGGGAAGATAGGTTGGCTAGAGAACTGGCTGCTAGAAAGAGTTTTTCTTTTATTCATTGAGCATTGGAAGTGACTGAAGTTTTTTTTGTTTTTTTTGTTTTTGTTTTTTTTACTAGAGGAGTAACCTGAAGTATCTAGATGGCAGAGTAGTTAGAGTACCAGGCCTGGAGTCAAGAAGATCTGAGTTCTAATCTGACCTTAGACACTAACTAGCTGTGTGATCCTGGGCAAGTCACTTAATTGTTTGCTTTAGTTTCCTCATCTGTAAAATGACCAGAAGAAGGAAATAGCAAGCCATTCCAAGATTTTTGCTAAGAAAACTCCAAAAGGGGTCACAAAGGCATAACTCAAAACAAAATAAAACAAAACATGTCCAAGTTATTTCATTAAAGTTATAGAATCACAGAATTTGAGAACTGGAAGAGACCTCAGCCACCACCTGTTCAAACACATAAAAAAAGAATCCAACTGTGTAATTTAAGATTCTAAATGTGGGTTCTAATCTGTTTCCCCAGTTTTGGGGGAAACTGACTAAAATCACTGATAAAACGAGTTTAGGTTTTTAAGGATTTATTGAAAGATAGAGAAAGATTGAGAACAGAATTTCAACAGCCTGGCATTCCTATCTTTCCTCAAATTTCCTGTGAAGTCCTCTACCACCACCACCACCATCAAGTCAGGAACCAAAAGGAAACAGAGCTCTCCACGCAGGCCCTCTTTCCTCCTTCCTGTCCCCTCCCAGAAAATAGGAGGCTCCTCAAGTTGATTGGCTGGTAGCCTTGATAGACAGCACCCATGAGCAAACGTCACTTCTTGACACCAAGGAAAAAGTCACATGGCCTTGCCCTCTGAGGCATTCTCCTCATGGTGGAGCTTTCCTATAGTAAGTCTCCAGTAGGTGGCATCATTCCAATCATTACACCCCTTATAATATGTCTAACAAATGGCTACCCAGGCTCTACCCAGAAACCTGCAAGGATAGAGAACTCTCCACCTCTCAAGGGAAGCCATTCCACTTCCACTTCATGTTTTTCCTGAAGTCTAACCTAAATTAGCCTCTTTGCAACTCCCATGCTTTGACCTTGGTTCTGTGTTTTGGAGCCAAACAGAATAAATCTAATCTCTCCTCTATATAGTAGTCCTTCAAATATTTGAACATAGCTATCATGTTCCCCACAAATCCTCTTTTCTTTAGGTTAAACTGCTCAGTTGATTGAGCTGATCCTTCTAGAATATGGATTCAAGACCTTTCACATTCCTGATTGTCCTCTGAACAGTCTCAATCTCTTCAATGTCCTTAAACTAAGGAACTGAGAACTGAACACAATATTCCACTTGAGTTCTGATAAGAGTAAAATACTATTTCAGGAAGCCATGCCCCTCCTAGTGTAACCTAAAATCAATTAGCTTTTACTGTGACCCCATTATACTGCTGATTCCTATTAAGCTTTCATTCCAATAAATCCCATCCATCTGTTCTTTTTCAGAACTACTGCTATCTAACCATGGGTCTCCCATTTTATAATTGTGAAGCTGATGTTTTTGTACCCAAATGCAAAACTTTATATTTATCCCTACCAAATTTCTTTCTATTAGAAGCAACCTTACTAGATTCAGCTTGGTGGCTCTAGCTTGTCATCCTGACTCTCAGCATTCCTTGTGTGTTTCCAAGAAAGACTAGACTACAATCAGAAAGACTGGTTAGGAGGTGATTTTTAACAGTTTGTATGAGAAGATATGAAAATTTGAACTGGAGTGGTTGTTGTAGAAGTAGAGAATTGATGAATGCTACAGATATAGGAAGAGTAAAATGAACAAAGCTTCCATTTGTCACTTTGCTTGTATAGAAAAAAACATAGAATTATAATACTCTGGTGGAGTACCATCCAGAAAATAAGGTAGTAACTCAGTTAAGAGGATTTTTTTTAATCACCAAATTAAGGGGTGCTAGCTAGGTAGCTTCTTTTCACTACAGAAGTTCCTATCTTATACATAAATGTAGAAGGAGGAAAAGACAGGTGGGCAGGCAGTAATGTCCATGTGTCTTAGCACCAACTCTGCATAAGCTTTTTTTTTTTTTTTTTTGTGGGGCAATGAGGGTTAAGTGACTTGCCCAGAGTCACACAGCTAGTAAGTGTCCAGTGTCTGAAGATAGATTTGAACTCAGGTGGTCTGGAATCCAGGGATGGTGCTTTATCCACTTTGCCACCTAGCTGCCTCTACATAAGTTTTTAGGTCATGTAGTACTAGTGAAGGTCACTTTCCACATATGGGCAAATCTAGGTTCTTACCTGGGCATCTGCAGAAGTCCCAAGAAGTAGAAAATAATAAAGGGAAAGCACGAGAATTAAGAGGGGTTTAGGAAGACTTCCTGTAGAAGGTGGGTGTTTCTCTTATCTTAATTCAGGGTTTAAACTATAAAGGTTATTCTCACATAAGATTTGACACTGCTTTTAAAGTGACCTGCACCTTCATTTCCCATTAAGATTCTTACCCTTTTCACTGCCCCTGCTCCCCTTCATCTTCCCCTCCACTCCATAAACATTTTCTTGCTTCTTTTATGTGACATACTTTACTCCATTCCGTTTCTCCCTTTTCCTTTCTCCCAGTGCAATCCTCTCATCCCTTAATTTTATTTTAAAGATGTTATCATGGGGCAGCTAGGTGACACAGTGGACAAAGCACCCACCCTGGACCCAGGAGGACCTGAGCCCAAATCTGGCCTCAGACACAAGACACTCACCAGCTGCTTGACCCTGGGCATGACACCCCACCCTGACTGCCCCACAAAAAAAAAACAAAAAACAAAAATGATAAACAAAAAAAAAAGCTTTATAGATAGCCCTTCATAATAAATTCCTACCTGTGCCCTCTGTCTGAATTTATTTCTTTCAGCTTTCCTAATACTGAGAAAGTTCTTATGAGTTAGAAGTATCATCTTCCCATGTAGAAATGTAAACAGTTTAACCTTTTAGCCTCCCTCAATTTCTTTTTCCTGTTTATCTTTTTATGCGTCTCTAGGGTCTTGTATTTGAAAGTCAAAATTTTCTATTCAGCTCAGGTCTTTTTTTCACAAAAGCCTGAAAGTCCTCCTTACTTTGAGTGACTTCAAGGAATACACAGTCAGATTTTAGATTAGAATATATTTTATTTGTTGACTGGATTCAGAATTAAAATTCTACAAAATTAAAACTAGCCAGTTGGGGCATTGCTGCTTCTGGTAAGACCTGAACTTGGGACTACTTAGCTAGAGGATTCTTTACCCTTTAGATATGAGTTCACAGTTTCAAGTTAACTACCCAAAGATCATTTGCAAATTGTTTGCACCCATCTCAACTCCAGAACCATGGTCATAAATAAGGAGTGGGGAGGATACCATTCCCTGTAGAATACTGATCCCACTCTGGGAGCTATACTTAGAATTTACTTCTCAGCTAATTACCAGGTGAACTCTGGAGTCTTGGTCTCTCCAATGTAACTACTATCACCCAAAGCTATCCCAGTTAGCCCAGTGTCCCCACAAATTCATTATGCAGTGTTTCTGCCCATGATGCATCTATCTCTCTTGCATGCCTGGACTTCTTAGTGTAATTCTCCCCACAGTTTGGTCCAGTATGGATTCCACAAAGCAGATAGCTTTTTTTTTTTTAATGTGCTATTGAAATGAGATGACAAAACAATTTGGTAAGTGTAGTTTCATTAATCTGGCAAGATCCCACAAACTACCTATATTCTTCCTCTTTTGCCAATTTCAGGGTAGAAAAATAGGGGAAATGCTAAAGAAAAAACTAGACTTCTGAAATAACTGTTACATTAGGAAGGGAAATTTCACAATTTGTCCTAAAAATCTGGCAAAGTATTCAAATAGTCCTTATTGTCAGAAAGTTTTCACTTAGTGTAATCTACTTTTCTGGGGGAAATTAGCTGAAATTTAATTTTTTTTATACTTAGAAAGCTGGAAACAACAGTACCTAGATAATAGCGGGGTAACTGAAATGGAGAGGAAAGAAGGAAGGAGGAACTTCCCTACTTTTTGAAAGAAAGGAGACATGAAATAAGGGGCTAGATTCAGAGCAGAAGAGTAGAAAAATGTGATTTGAAATCTCAAAATGCCAGTAAAGAAATTTCTGAAGAGTGGATTTTATTAGAAAGAAAAACTTTGGGGGGCAGCTAGGTGGCACAGTAGATAAAGCACCAGCCCTGGATTCAGGAGGAACTGAACTCAAATCCAGTATCAGACACGTGACACTTACTAGCTGTGTGACCCTGAGAAAGTCACTTTACCCTCATTGCTGAGAGAGAGAGAGAGAGAGAAAGAGAGAGAGAGAGAGTGCGAAAGAGAGAGAGAGAGAAACTTAAATGTTTGCTTAACTGTTTGAGAGCTGGGAGATATCTACATAGATTATGCACCATCTGTTTCAGGAGATGAATAATTAGAGAAATTCTGTAAAGAAATGGATAAAATCCTTCATACATACATACATGCATATATACGTGTGTGTGTGTGTGTGTGTGTGTGTGTGTGTGTGTGTGTGTGTGTGTTCAGGATGAAGGAATGAGAAGACCAAGTAGAAGTCAGAGGAGGTTATAGCACTGAGCCAAGAGAAAAAGGCATTAGAGAAGGTGTACTTCATGGTTACAGAGGACAGTTTAATATTAACAACCACTTTTAAATCTAGAGTCGCTTTCAAATGTCAATTAAGGAAAATTACTGGTCATTTGGCTCTGTCTACCTTCTTTTCCTGTTTTAAAAGCATGCAAATAAACCACTAAAATGTAGCATTTGTGTCAACCACATAAATATAACATTCAAGTATTATTAGAACTTGTCTTTACTTAATAATTCACCTTATAGTCAAACATTCATTAACCTAAATCAAAACAACAATTTGGTTTGAAATCCTATATCATTAACACATTTAAAATGCATGTATAGTTCTTAATTGACATTCCAGTAGATAAACATTAACTCAAACAATATTATAAGCAACTAGTCTTAGACTACTTTAAATTCTAACTATTTTCTGCATTTTCAATCAGTTGCTTATGTGGCAGTGTCACATGGTTGTTCAAAAATTAGAGTAAAACAAAGATTTGTTCTTAATTATGGCTACCCATGATAAGAATTTAAGCTGTCCATTCAATTTAAAATTTTATCTTCATCATGAATTCCACTTCCCTTTACCCTGAAGAACTTGATTAATTAATTTTAACATTCATTTTTTAAAAATGGGTTAAATGACTTCCAAATACTCTCTCTCTCTCTCTCTCTCTCTCTCTCTCTCTCTCTCTCTCTCTCTCTCTCTCTCTCTCATGCCTCCCCTCCCCAACTCGTTGAGAAGGCAAGCAATATGTTATCCATTATACAAGTGAAGTCATGTAAAATATTTCCATATCTTCCATGTTAACAAAAGCAAAAAAAAAAAAAGAAAAATAGTATGCTTCAGTCTGAACTTAAAGCACATAAGTTCTCACTTTAGAACTGTGTGACCCTGAGCAAGTCACTTAACCCTCATTGCCCTACACATACACACACACACACACACACACACACACACACACACACACACACACAAAGTGGATGGCATTTTTCATCAGAAGTACTTTGGAATTGCCTTGAATCATTGTATTGATCAGAGTAGCTGAGTCTTTCACATTACAATATTGCTGTACTGTGCACAATGTTCTCCTGGTTCTGCTCACTTCACTTTGCTTCAGTTCATATAAGTCTTCCCAAGGCTTTTCTGAAACTATCCCCTTGGTCATTTCTTTTTCTTTCTTTCTTTCTTTTTTTTTTTTTTGGTGAGGCAATTGGGGTTAAGTGACTTGCCCAGGGTCACACAGCTAGTAAGTGTTAAGGGTCCGAGGCCAGATCTGAACTCAGGTCCTCCTGAATCCAGGGCCAGTGCTCTATCCACTGTGCCACCTAGCTGCCCCCTGGTCATTTCTTATATCACATACAATTATATGCCACAACTTGTTCAGTCATTACCCAATTGATGGGTATCCCCTCAATTTCCAATTCTTTACCACCATAAAATAGATCTTCTTTCTCTTTTCTTTGATCTTTGGATTCGTACCTAGTAGCAATATTGCTAGATCAAAGAGTATGGACAGTGTCATAGCCCTTTGGACATAGTTCCAAATTGTTCTAGAGAATGATTGCACCAGTTCACAACTCTACCAACAGTACATTGTCCCTAATTTATCATATCTTCTGCAGCATTAGTCATTATTCTTTTCTGTCATGTTAGCTAATCAGATAGGTGTGAAGTGGTATCTCAGAGTTGTTTCAATTTGCATTTCTCTAATTGTTAGTGATTTAGAGCATTTTACATATGATTATCCATATAGTTTTGCTTTTTTATGAAAACTGCCTGTTCATGTCCTTCAACTATTTATCTATTGGGTAATGACCTTTTAAAAATACATTTAGCTTAGTTCCCTATATATTTGAGAAATGAATCCTCTTTTGGAGAAACTTGCTTTATTTTTTTTCTCCTAGTATCCTGCTTTTCTTCTAATTTTGGCTGTGTTGGTTTTGTTTGTGCAAAAACTTTTAAATTTCATTCAATATCAAAATTATCTATTTTACCTCATGTAATCCTTTCTATCACTTGTTTGGTCTTTATCATGAATTTTTTAACAATATATGTATACATTTAGAATCTTATAATTCATAGTTAAAAGTCACATTAAAAGTCCATTCTCTCATCTATATGCTGCAGCATCTGTGTAAAATTATTACCCAAGCTCTCTATTAATGCCTAGGCCCAGCAATTCCATCTTTGGACTACTTTAATTTTTATACATTTAATACTTAAATACGTAAACCTTCCTGAGAGAACCAATACTTTGAGACTATCTAAATATAATAATTCAGCTGTTGGCATACTCAATATGTAATATTGGAGTAACTACCAGGTATCACTTTATATTTTCACTTTAAATAAAAGATAGTTTCACCTACATGGAAGGATGGCTCACAGGTTCTTCCTTCAGAAGCAAATTCAGGAGTTGTCCAAATAGCTTTTATCACAGTCTAGTCACTGAGAATCTTAATTTTACAGAATATTTGGTTATCTCACATTTCAGTGTTCAATATAAATCTTTATAAAAAGATCATCATGAAAATAATTTCAGCTTATGTGCCATCACTTATTATAAGTGATGATGAGGTTGAAAAATTCTAGAAAGACCTTAATAAAACCCTTCAATTAAATCAACATTTATTTTAATACTCCGTGACTTCAAAGCAAATGGGCAAAGCAGTGGGCACAGGCAAAGACCATGGAAAAATATGTTGAAAAACATGTTGAAAAATTGATTCAGGAGCCTTACACTTGTACCTCATGAATACTTTCTTTGAGAAAATAATTAGGAGGTACTTGGCATCATAAGCCCTAAATGTGAGTCTTTCCTGAATCTGCTGTCTATTCTATAGTAAGACTATAATAAAAATGGGAAATGGATGAAGGAAAAGACATTGACACTAATGAGATAAATGTAATTCATTGTTACCCATGTAAACACCAGTAACTGCCTACTAAGTCTACTTTAAGTTAAATGTAAAATTTTGATGAGTATCATCTATCAAGCAATCAGCAAGCTTTATTAAGTATTTACTCAGGCATTCTGCTGGGTGCTGGTAACACAAATTTGAAGAATGAAACAATTCCTATTTGTATATAAAATAGAAGACACTGTGATATGTGTATGCATGTGTGTGTACACCTATATACACATAATAAATATATATAGGATAAGTATAAATAAGAGAAATACTAGCAAATATAAAATAGTTCAATACAAGGTAGTTTAGGAGAGAGACAGTAGCAGATGGAGGATAGAGAAAAGCTTCATATAGAAGGTGGTGATTGGATGAGTCTTAAAGGAAAAGAGATCTATGAGGCAGAGATGAGAAAAAATTTTATTCCTAGGAATAGTGGATGAACAGCACAAAGGTGAAGAGAAGGGAGTGCTATGTTTGAGAAATGAAAAGAAGGTTGATTTTTCTGGATAGTGGCAGAAGGGGTCAGGGTAGGTTTGATGTACAATGTATCAGGAAAGATGAGTTGGGATCAGATTGTGAAGGGTGTTAAGAGCTAAATAAAGGAATTCATTGTTTATCCTAGATACAACAGGAAGTCACTGTAGTTTATTGAGCAGAGACAACAATGTTAGATCTATACATCAAAAGTATACTTGATAAGGGTATTAGAAACTGCTTTTATATGATATTTCATATCATTTCTATATCATATTGGACTGAAAGAAATAAGTAACTTAAAATATCAGTGTACTTAATGCTTTTTTATTAAAAAAAAAAAAAAGATATGGGGCAGCTAGGTGGTACAGTGGATAGAGTACCGGCCCTGGAGTCAGGAGTACCTGAGTTCAAATCCAGCCTCAGACACTTAACACTTAGTAACTGTGTGACCCTGGGCAAGTCACTTAACCCCAATTGCCTCACTAAAAAAAAAAAGATATGATTAAGGAGAACAAAAGTTACTTCAAATCAAAAGTTCTTAACCTGTGGTCCACAGGTCTGTGGATAAATTTCAGGGGGCTTGTGAACTGGGATTAAAAACATTACATCCTTATTCTCAGTAACCTTTGATTATATTTGTAATACCATGTATTTCATTTTATGCATTTAAAAACACTTTTTCTTAGAAGAGATTTACAGGCTTCACCAAACTGCCAAAGGAGTTCATAACACACAACTAGTTAAGAACTCCTGCCTTAAATATTTTGCTCTAATAAAGTGTCTTTCATGAATATCAAAATTATACAAGTTTGGTTTGGATATATGAAAAATAACCTTTTTCAGCAGCCCTCTTGCTATTTTTTAAAGTTTTGGGGGTTTTTTCTTTGGTTGGTTTTGGGTACAGGGCAATAAGGCTTAAGTGACTTGCCCAGGGTCACACGGCTAGTGAGTGTCAAGTGTCTGAGGCTGGATTTGAACTCAGGTCTTCCTGAATCCAGGGCCAGTGCATTATCCACTTTGCCACCTAGCTGCCCCCTATTTTTAAAAGTTTTAACATTTAATTTAATTTTTATAATTTATAAGCTATATTTTGCCTTCCCACCTACTCCATCCCCCTCCCCCAATTGAGAAAAAAAAAACCCTGCATAATCAATATGCATAGTCAATAAAATATATTTCCTATTGGCTGTGTACAAAAATACACATATCATTTTACACCCTGATTTCATCATTTTTTTGTCAGAAAGTAGAGGGCATGTATCACCATTGTTCTCCTGGAATCATGATTGACCATAGGCTTGATCAAAGTTATTGGTCTTTCAAAGTTGTTCATATTTACAATGTTGTAATGGTATAAATTGTTCTCTTAGTTCTGCTCACTACACTCTGCATGACTTCATACAAATCAACTAGCTTGCACTGAATCTATCCCATTCTTTTCTTATAGAATAGTGATATTCTGGGCAGCTAGGTGGCGCAGTGGATAAAGCACTGGCCTTGGATTGAGGAGGACCTGAGTTCAAATCCAGCCTCAGACACTTGACACTTAATTAGCTGTGTGACCCTGGGCAAGTCACTTAACCCTCATTGCCCTGCAAAAACAAAAACAAAAAACATTAAAAAAAAGAATAGTGATATTCCATTACATTTATATACCATAATTTTTTTAACCATTCCCCAATTGATGGACATCCTCTTAGTTTCCAGTTCTTTAACATTAAAAAAGAGCCTGTGTGTGTGTATATATATATATATATACATATATATATATATACATATATATATATATATATATATATATATATATATATATATATATATATATATTAGTGCTTTTAAAAATTTCTTTGTGATGAAGGCCTAGTAGTGGTATTGCTGGCTCAGGGACTATGCATAATTTAGTTTTTTCTTGGTCATAGTTCCAAATCACTTTCCTTAACCAGACCTATAGTAATTAATAGCAAGTAAGGCATAAAACAGACATAAATATATTTGACAAAGATATTGACTACTATCATGGAGGAAATCCAACATGGATTTCAGAATCAAAGGGGGATTTCACTATAAATAAAAAGGTGTTCTAATTGATTATATTTGTATATAAGTCTGTCTATTGGCCCATGCTTCACAATATTGCTAAATGTCATCAATACAGTCCAATAAAAAAAATAAAAACATTAATTAAGTGCCTGCCGTGTGCCTGACATTATTCTCAACACTACAGATACAATTAATAAGAAGACAGTCCCTGCCCTTAGGGAGCTTACAATCTAAAGGGTAGGCAACACACAAAAGGAGGTAGGGAAATAGGAGCAGGAGGAAGGAGGCACCATGGGGTTCCTGGTGTGGAGGCATCTTGTTCAGTGAAGTTGAAACTAGGCAGAGGGCCGATCCTACCATCACTGAAGCTGCTTCCACTGAGGCTACTGCTGCTGTCACTAATGCTGCTACTGTTGCTACCTGGAAGCCCAATGGGCTACTCCTGTTCCCTGCTCTGGAGTCTGGTTGCAAGTATGGACATAAAAACCTATGATGTTTTTTCCACTCCACCACTTCAGAAATATTGGGGGAAAACCTGAATATCTCCACCCAGAAAATTGTATCCCTCCATCTCAATAAGGTTGTGTGGGTTATCCATGATGGTTATGGTATTGCATGTGCTGTCATTACCTGGCTCCTGGTCCTTTAGCAAGAGAGAAAAAACATAAACATTTTGCACTTAGACCTGAGCTTAAGGGATTTCCCTTAGGTTTTCCTTACAAACAAGGGGCAGCTAGGTGGTTCAGTGGATAAAGCACTGGCCCTGAAGTTAAGAGGATGTGAGTTCAAATATGACATCAGACACTTTCCAGCTGTGTGACCCTAGGTAAGACCAGGGAAGAGCCCAGCAGGGGAAGAAGGCAGGAGTGGGAGGAAGGAATTAGGAGGTTGAGGGAGGAGGGAGGAAACTCTATAGTCAGGTTCAAAGCATTATTGTAGGGCCTTGACTTTCAAGACTTGTGGCCCCCAGTCACATCCCCTCCTTCTAGATGTTGACATTAGGATTGGAGAATCTAGAGAAGATGGTATTTAGTAGATAAAAGCACTTCCCCAAATGTGGGAGTATTTGAGGGAAAATCTCCTATTACAGGAGATAGAGAAGGCTGGGCAATTTCCTGTCTTGTGTTTTCATATACAACTGCCTTACTTCCTCTTACCTTGGACTCAGACTTATGGAAGTCAAGCCTAGAAAGACCACATATGCAAGGATTATAGCCACTTACAGAAAAGAACTTCCTACTATTAGCTAAGTTTTTAGAATGACTGGCCACTAATTGACCCAAAGTAAATAGGGCTGCACCACTGAGGTGGCCTATTTGGTTTTTGTTTTGTTTTGTTTTGTTTTTTAGTGAGGCAATTGGGGTTAAGTGACTTGCCCAAGATCACACAGCTAGTAAGTGTTAAGTGTCTGAGGTCGGATCTGAACTCAGGTACTCCTGACTCCAGGGTCGGTGCTCCATTCACTGCGCCACCTAGCTGCCCCCTATTTGTTTTCCTATCTCCTATCTCAGGACTAATTTTAAAAAGGACTCTAGTGATGAGTTCAACATCACTATGTTGTACACTGAAATACAGCATAGGAAACCAGTCCATCATAGGTGGTTTTCATTGATATGTCAGTAGGGTTTTGGCTAGCACAAACAGAAAAACAAAAAAAAAAGCTTATGTCCATATATACAAATGCCTCTGTCAAGTTGAAAAATTTGGAGTTTATATTGCCTTATTAAAAAAAGAAAGAAGGAAAGAAAGAGAAAGAAAGAAAGAAACTAGAGAGGGCTGCAGAGGCAAAGAAGAATGAATCAAGTCTAGTTTCTACCCTCTATAAAGGAAGGCATTGGGAAGTGTGGTACTCCTGTTGAGGGAGATGTTGTCAATCCAAGCTTGAGGTACCAGCATGGTGATGAGTTTAGAAGTGATGAACTAATCCTGGGAGTAGCCTCTCATTCTGTGGAGATAAAACAAGGCAGAATAGAAGATGCAAAGTAGAGTGAGATCCATAATCATTCAAATGCTTGGCCTAATTATCCATGCAGAAAAATACCAAGTTGATGAAGAATACTTACTCTCCAGACTATAGCATGTAGTTGAGTTTGTATAGAGCTTATTCATCAGGAGGGGAGCATCTAGGTGGCATAGTGGATAGAACACTGGCCCTAGAGTCAGTAGGACCTGAGTTCAAATTTCACCTCCAACACTTACTAGCTGTGTGACCCTTGGCAAGTCACTTAACTCCAATTGCCTTAAAACACCTGGGACCATCTCCAGTCATCCTGATCTATATCTTGCCACTAAACCCAGATGGCTCTGGAGGAGAGAGTGAGGTTGGTGGCCTTGTATAGCCCTCCCTCACTTAAATCTAATTCAGTGCAAGTCATGACATTAATGTCACGGTCCTCTTCAAGAATGAAGGACAAACAAGAACATCCATCAGTATCTTTACATATCTTTCACAGACACTGAAACTGAAAAATAAGCTGGGCCCATTGAACAGGATGAGAACAGGCTGGATTGCTTTTGGGAAAATACACAGTTCTTTTTAACAATTCCAACTTTCCCTATGAAACAACATCCCATCTTTTGCACTTTTGCAGGGTAATATTATATGACTGCAAGTCAGAAAATACCATAACCTCTAAAGAACTGAAGTTGAGAATCACATGAAGAGCAATAGAGAGGTATATGGTTACTCTTGCAACATGTAACAAAGAAGTGGTATAAGAATTATCACTGAAGAGATGATTGATCGTAGCAACAGCAAAGGAAAATTAATGAAGAGCCCACATGCTCCTTTGGTATCCTTGTGCTGTCAAAAGAACACAGGGAAGGCCCCCACAGAAACACTGAGTAGACTATCTAAGGTGAACTTCTAGGAAGACATCTTTAAGAGTCACATTAAATAGAGAGGCATGAATGATTGAGTTGCAATCTTCATCACTGAAGATAACGCATATATTGATGGAATCACTGGAGTATTGGAATATCTTGAACTATAATCCTCTTGTTAGCAACCAGATTCCAAATAATCTGCCCTCTAGAGGGACACCAAACTTTATATTGTATGAATATGCATGCTAACATTCAATTGAGATTGAACCTTTTTTGAAAACAAACCTGATTACTCTTTTCAATATTTCACTGGCAGTTTTGAAACCTCATCTCCTGTATCTTACTCTTTAGTTGTGTTTTCAATATGCTGTTTCTAATAGTTAAATTACTGAATTGTGCAGCCTTGGCCAAGTCACTCAGCCCCACTTTCTTCATGTGTAAAAGGGAGGGGATTTAGACTATATCAGTGTTTCTCAGCATGATCAAATGTAAGTATCCCTTTTTGATATCAAAATATTTCACAGACTACCCCCATACACACAAACATTTTTGTTGTGTGTTTTCTTGAAGCTTAATCGAGATAAAAATGATTTATTAGCTCTTCTCACAACTCTTCAGATCCTGGCAAAATGTTAATCCATATATTGGAGAGCACAAAGATCCTTTCAGCTCTAAAATTCCATAATTCAATATTGAGATCACTTGAATGTTTGACTGTATCCTGAATTAATGTACTCATACATTCCTACCTACTCCCTACTTATTTTCCCTCCCCAATATGTCTTTAGATTTTTTTTTTTAATTCTGGAAAAACTAATCCACTCTCGTTGCACTTTCCTACCTTATTTTTTTAAATTGCCATTCATTGCCATCAAAGCTTCTCTAATTGCAATGAGCTTTGTCCTTGACAAGACCAAAATGTTGACAATGTCCAAAAAATGTTGAACACCTAAACACTTGTTAGTAGTTGAAGTGCTAGAGAGGAAGAAATAATCAGATCTTACTATCTATATCTTAACTATCAGAACTGAGTCACCTTTAATCACCACCCCCCCATCCTGAAAAAGACCTTTATCATATCCTAGTTTGTCTTCTTTCTATTTCTCCTGGAATGAAGGTGGTAGCTTGCCAGATATTTTTATGCTTTTCCATTCCTCTGGGGAGAAGTATCACAACCTTTTAATCACCAAGAAATTATCTGTCTCTCCATTTCTCCTTTCTTCATAAGCACACAAACCCTTCTTTGAAGCAATAGCAAGGAGTTGCCAAAAACAATAATGTTAGGACATCTATATTCTAATTAGTTTTGTCAGTAATTAATGGGTAACTGGGAGAGTCATTGTTCCTTAGTAAATAGGGGTCAGAATTTTTTAAAATTAATGAAGCTTATCAAATGTGGCAGCATACTGGTCTTCAGATGATTACAGAATTCCCTCTTCCCTCTAGTTTCAGGGTAAAAATAAGGGGAAGAAGAAGAAAATTGATGGTCATCAAAATTAAGACAATTGTGAAATAGTGTATATTTTTTTGATTCCTCATCACCTAATTTAGCATCTCTATTCTTGCTAACACTTTTTTTTAGTGAGGCAATTGGGGTTAAGTGACTTGCCCAGGGTCACACAGCTAGTAAGTGTTAAGTGTCTGAGGCCAGATTTGAACTCAGGGCCTCCTGACTCCAGGGCTGGTGCTCTATCCACTGCACCACCTAGCTGCCCCCCTTGCTAACACTCTTACTCCTCCCCTTAAGGCACTTTAAAGACCAAAAGCCTTCCATACCCAGTGGAATAACTGGTTATTTGTGATTTTTGCAGACATAGTAATCTTCAAGTAAAGAAGATTGTGGTAACAGGACATCCAAAAAGTGAGCCTTCTTAGTTCTCCCCAAAGAATTGTATATAGACAGTTGCAATTTCAAGGATCTGCCTTGGCCATGTGAGTAATTGTGGAATTATATCTGAAAAGCAGCATAATGGAGGAGATAGAGAAGGCTGACTTTGGATTCAGAAAAACCTATGTTCAAATCCTGCCTCTAACACATAATAATGGGTAAACATGATCATTACCACATCTCCATGCTCCAGGCAACCTTCTAAGATGTGAAATTACAGATCAGTTGTTATCTATATTAGTGGAGAGTCCACATTAGAATATATTCATGTTGATAAAATCTCAAGCCCATATGCTTATGTATATTTGTTATTTAGTCATGTTTAACTCAATGTGATTCCATGAACTTGGTCCATGGAGTTTTCTTGGCATAGATAGTGGAGTGATTTGCCATTTACTTCTATAATATGTCTCCATTTCACTGAGGAAATAGGGGTTAAATGACTTTCCCAGGATCACATAGTTAGTATGTTCCTGAGGCCAAATTTGAACTCAGTCTACCTAACTCCAAGCATGGTGCTCTATCCACTGCATCACCTAGCTGCCCTTTATTTAGTTATTCTTGTTATTTTCATTTGAATTCCTTTCTTTGGTCTTTTGATTTTTATAAATTCAATATACAATCTAAAATATACAAACAATTTTAACATACATGGAAATTGAAATTGAAATACCAGTAGAATGATTAAACATTATAAAAAACACAAAATAGAACCTATCCTATCAGTAATATGCTTCTTAATCCATTTTCAAAATGTGGTAAGAAACAGTCAAATAATAGTGTGGTGTGAGCTTAAGACATGAGGTGAGTGTAAAAGCTTTTTATGTAAAAGTAGACATAAAACAACCATGAATTTATTTGCCATATTTAATGTATAGAAACAGAAAACTTTCCCAAATATGACACATTCTTGAATTAAAATGTTATTTAACAATTTTTGCTACATTGTTTCTTGTAGCTCATGTTTTTGATAGACTTAAAAAAAACATACACCTCACTGTTTTCCATATCTGTAATTAAAATAGCCATCCCACTCTCATTACTCTCAATATCACTAGACCTAGAAAATTCAAATCCCTAGAGATAAATACACTTAGGAGTTCAACCTCAAACAAATGTTTATGACTTAACTAAGTCATTATAGAAAGTAGAGACAGAAAAGATTGAATTTCTTCTTGAATTGCCCTCTGACTGATTTCGTCTAGGTCCTGGGAATAGTTCCATATTTGAATTTGCATGGAAGGAAATGGAGAATGGACTAAAACCTTCTCTTCAGAAGAGTACTTTACTGACTATTCTTTGCCAAATTCAGCAGTGCCTAATGCTTTTTAAAATGATAACTCTCTAAGAGTCAAGTGAATGCACCCTAAGGCAGTGTACTTTTCCTCAGATTACATCATTTACTGAGCCAATCAGTTTTGCTTCTTTATAAAGTACTACATGACATGCAAGTCAAATCTGTCTGGTAATTTAGGAATAAAAGCATCTCTTACAGATTCTAAGAAAGATTATATATAGAGTATATGCCCAGAGTTTGCAAGTAAAATGATATACCTACTTTGGAAATGATGTGGAGGAAGATTGCAGTGATATTTATTATATTAACATGTTGAGTTTGTAGGTAAAGGAAGCTTATGTTGATGGAGCTGTGATGTGGATCACAAGCAATTCTATATGTTTTCTTCCTGTGTAATTGTTGTCCATGTACTCCTATAAATTCTTGATAGGAAGTCCATTCAACAAGCCAGGGAACTTCCTATAGTTCTCTTTATGTTGCATAAATACCAGGGGAGCATAGGTTCAAAACCTATCATTTTATAGTATATTATTCTTTTTTTTTTGCAGGGCAGTGGGGGTTAAGTGACCTGCCCAGGGTCACACAGCTAGTAAGTGTCAAGTTTCTGAGGCCGGATTTGAACTCAGGTATTCCTGAATCCAGGGCCAGTGCTTCATCTGCTATACCAACTAGCTGCCCCCTATAGTATATTATTCTTTTTTTTTTTTTTTGCAGGGCAATGAGGGTTAAGTGACTTGCCCAGGGTCACACAGCTAGTTAAGTGTCAAGTGTCTGAGGCTGGATTTAAATTCAGGTCCTCTTGAATCCAAGGCCAGTGCTTTATCCACTGTGCTATCTAGCTGCCCTAGTATATTATTCTTAAGAATGATTAAGCACTATTCATCATGAATCTAGGACAGTGAGGAATTGAGAAGATGCACTATAAGGATATGAGAATGTTGTGGCAGATGACAATAACATTTGCCATAGATTGGAATATGGAGAAACACTGTTTTGTGTATATTTTATATTATGTTAAACAATTTCTATTGCATACCCTTGAAGCAATTAGAGAAAAATAGTTTCTTAATTCTAGCTTCATTAAGATCACTTTGGCCCTCAGAACAGAACTGTTTAAGTGATTTTGAGTCTTTGAAGAGTCCAATATAGGGATGTTCTTTGATGTCTAACTCATCCCATAACTTTTTTTGTAATAGGACAAACACTGGTATGAGGATCTGAAGACCCTGGGTTCATATTCCATCTCTAATTATCTACCTAGATGATCTGCTACAAATCACCTAACCTCTTTGGGTCTTGATTTCATCATAAATAAAATGATGTAGCTGGACTAAATTATCATTACATCTCTTCTAGTTCTAAATTTTTATGATTCTAAAATTTAGCATCATCCAAAGCTTGTCACTCCCAAAAACAGGAATGGGAAGGAAATAGTTGATATGGAAAGGGCCTTCAACCACATTCCATTCTTTCCAGAAATAATAATAGTAAATAATGTATTTTTCAACTTCAGTGCTTAAAAGATACATTTTTAGCAGTGAGTATTAGTTTTTTTACAAAGATTGCTACCCTTTCTACATTTTATTGAGTTGCTTTTAAGTTGCTATTTCTGAAAGAGTACATCATCTGGTGGCTAGTATAAAATGGCTCAGTCTTCTCCTTTATTATGCTAACCCAGATTACTGCTACCTCTGTCCACAGTGCTGATCACATATCCTTCCTCACCTCCTCCAAGAAAGTGGCTAAGACTTCCCTGGTGAAACTGCCTCCTATAAAACTTTGAAGCCAGAGAAGGACAGAAGTCTCTTCAATGGTTCCCATGTTTAGGAAGCCCAGTTGTCATTTTTGAGGCCAAAGACATCCTCAAAATATCAAAGAATACTAACATCTACCTTTGTGATAATAACACCCAAATTCCTATTTTCCACTTCCCACCCACTCACCCAATTCTGTATGCATAAGGGCAGGTTATTTTCATTGTTGCTGTGGTGATTTGGAGGAACATGCCAATCTGAGGTTTGAAATGTGAGATATACATTTTTCTCCCTCCAGAGAAGCCTTCATTCATAAAATGCCAGATTTTGTTGCTGGGTGATGACAAAGGCCTATTCATTTACTTAATAGATATCTATTATTTACTATCCATTAGGCAGTATTTTGGCAAAAGAGATACAAAGACAAAAATTTTAAAGTCCTTACTCTCAAGGAACACGAATACTACTGCTGAAAAACAACCCATACATAAAGAAATAATTAGAAAATGTATACAAAGTAAATAAACATATGGATTTGGGGAGGAGAGTATTAATTTTTGGAGAGATCAGGAAAATTCTCATATAGGGAGTCAGATTTAATATGAACCTTAAAGGGAATTTGAAATTACAAATAAGGTCATTTCCAAGTGAGAGAGTGGGGAAGGAGAATATTCCATGTGTGAAGGACAGTCTGTGCAAAAAAAATGAAGGCAGGAGTTAGAAATACTGTTTACAGAGGATAGTGAAGAAGACAAAATGTCTATAATGTAGAGTGTATGATTCAGTTAAGTGAAATCAGACTAAAAAGAGGTTGAAGTAAGATTGTAAACGGCTTTAAATGTCAAATAGGGGAGTTGTATTTTGTCCTAAAGGTAAAAAGGAGCCTCTGGAGCTTCTTGAGCTGGAAAATGATGTGATTAGATCTGTATTTTATTTTATTTATTTTTTTTTTTTGGTGAGGCAATTGGGGTTAAGTGACTTGCCCAAGGTCACACAGCTAGTTAAGTGTCAAGTGTCTGAGCCTGGATTTGAACTCAGGTCCTCCTGAATCCAGGGCCAGTACTCTATCCACTGTGCCACTTAGCTGCCCCTAGATCTGTATTTTAAAATATCAGTTTGACAGATATTTGGGGGAAGAACAAGACTGAGTAGAAAATAGAGGCTGAGGAAAAATTATAAAGCTATTGCAGTAATCCAGGGGAGAGGTGATGAGAACCTGAACTATAGTGGTGACCTTGAGGGTATAGAAAAGGAGGCAGATGCAAAATTATGTTGCAGAAACAGAATAGACAAATCTAGATCTCCAACTGTTTGGTTATGGATAGAGGTGGTGGGGAGAGAGAAAAAGAGAGACAGACACAGTAAGTCAGAGACACACACACAGAGAAAGAAGAGGTGGGACAGAAAGGGGAGAGCAATGGAGGAGAGGAGAGGGAGGCCAATCAGAGCATGGCAGTAAAATTTAATATGGGGCAGGAGAGGCAATGATCCATCCAAGGAAATTTAAAAGAAGTATTTAGGAAGACAGAAGACGAATCAGTATAGAATGATGTTATGAAAATCCAGTAAGGAGATCATCTAAAAGGAGGGTTGGTCAAAAGTGTGAAATACTAAAGTAAAATCGGGAGTGATGGGGACTGAGAGAAGGTCATTGGGTTGGGAAATTAAATGATTGTTGCTAACCTTGGAGTCAACGGTTTCAGCTGAAGGGTGGGAGTCAGAATCCATATTCCAGGGAATCAAGAAGTAAAATGTGAATAAATGGAGGCAATGAGTCTAGGCAGACCACATTTTCTATGGCCTAAGAGGGCATTTGAAAGATGAAGGTGCATGTGATATTAATCAACAAGCATTTATTTATTAATGGCCTGCTATGTTCCAGGTACTGATATTTCTACACTTGGCCAACACATTTCTATAACCGATCCTTTGTTCTCCATTATTCTTTTTATTTCCTTCCTTGCTCCCATGTTCACCTTAATACTTGCCTGGATTTCTTGTTTAAGTGTTGTTCCCCCTTCATTAAGGCTAGAATTTGGTCAGTTTCCAGCACATATACCAGGTACATATTTAGGAAGAAATCACAATCTACCTGAAAAGGCAAGATTCTAAGAGGAGGGTATCTCATGCCATTTTATTAGCTATAACTTAGTAGAGCCATTTTCTAAAATAAATAATAATTTTACCCCAAAATTTAGTAGACAGTACAAATCTTTTGACTGAGCAAAACCACTACTGAGGGAGTAGCCTAAGGAGATGAAAGAGGAAAAGAAATCATATGTACAGATTATTTATAGCAGCTCTTTTTTTTAGGAGTAAAGAATTGGAAACTAAGAGATGTCTAGAAATTGAAGAATGGCTAAACATATTATGGGCATCTAGGCCTGGAATCAGGAAGACTCATCTTCTGGAGTTCAAATCCAGCCTCAGACATTGTGTGACCTTGTGCAAGCCACTTAACCCTGTTTACCTCAGTTTCTTCATCTGTAAAATGAGCTGTGAAATGAAATGGCAAACCACTCAAGTATCTTTGCCAAGAAAACCCCAAATGAGATCATGGAGAGCGAGACACTACTGAAATGACTCAACAACAATAACAAAAACAAATTATAGTATAGATACATCATGGAATACTATTATACTAGAAAATTATGAAGGAGACAGTTTCAGAGAAGCCTGGGGAAACTTTATAAATTATGCAAAGTGAAGTGAGCACAACCAGGAGAACGATTTATAAAATAATAGCACTATAAAAACAGACAAATTTGATAACCATAAAAAGTGATTAATGAAATAATTGTTTATAATTCTAGAGGGCCAATGGTGAATTGTGTTACCCACTTCCTGACAGGAGAGGTAATGAACTCAGGATACAGAATGAGACATATTTTCTGACACAATGAGCATAAAACTTGGTTTTGTTTGATTAGACATATTTGTTACATGATTTTTCTTTTTCTTTTTGTAATTTGAGAATAGGGTGAGAAGGAGAAAAACAGATTTTTCTTAATCAAAAAATAAAGTTTATTTTTCAAAAAGGAATAAAAAATCATGCTGCCTATAAATAGATGGTAGCTTGGGATATAAGATCACATAATATTCTTGTGATGTCACCAATGTTTCAGTGATGTTCCACTGTGAAGGTGATAAATCGTTTAATAATAATAGCAATAAGGGGCAGCTAGGTGGTGCAGTGGATAAAGCACTGGCCTTGGATTCAGGAGGACCTGAGTTCAAATCCAGCCTCAGACACTTGACACTTAACTAGCTGTGTGACCCTGGGCAAGTCACTTAACCCTCATTGCCCTTCAAAAAAAAAAACAAAAAAAAATAATAATAGCAATAACAATAATAGGTAGCATTTATATAGGTATTTAAAATTTGAAAATGCTTTATAAATATTATCTTATTTTATTCTCAAAACAACCCTGGGAGATAAGTGCTATTATTATCTCTCTTTTTCAAATGAGGAAACTGAAGTTGAGAGATGTTAAGTGACTTGTCCAGGATCACACATCTAGTAAGTATCTGAGGCTACATTTTAACTCAACTTCCTGACTCTGGTCCAACCCTCTATCAACTGCACCACTTAGCTCACAAACTGATGTCCTATTCAATATCATAGCTAAGAAGCTATCAGTGACATCTGTATGAGTGTTTACCCTGGCTTTTTTCTTTGTGTCTTAGAACAAATGCACAATGCTAAATGTTTGAACATAACACTGGATTCCCATGTTTGGCAAGGCAGAAATCCATGTTCCCTGAACTCTAGTCAAAATATCTGGGATCAAGTAAAAATGTTGGTAAATATTCACAAAATCTTTTTCTCATTCAGACCTTTTTAATTGGTCCAAAAGCATATCAACTATCTTCATATATACACACATCCCTGTCAGAGACCAGTAAAGTTAAAAGAACCTTTTCTTAACATTGCCTTGGACATATGCCCACAATACTAACATTCTTCACTCTTTTAATCCAACTATTTAGCTGCATAGGGTAAAGAGAAAGGAGGGAGACAAGGTGTGCCAGGTAGGAATATATGGACTAATCATAAACACAATTTGGAGGCAACTTGTCTGCCCACTCCTGACTGAAGATGCAGGTCAAGTCTTGGTCCTCAGTCAGTTTTCCTTCCATTATGCCTTAAATGAAGAAATAGCAACTGAAATGGAAACCTTAACTTTAGCAACTTCCTAAGCCTGCCCAGGCACTTCATGTTTAGGGTAAGAGGACATTGATGCTCTGAGCTCCTTCCTATGAATGGAATAGAAGGTTGGCATCTAATAAGGAAATGGGAATGGTGAAGAATTATTAGGAGAAGTAGGTCCAATAGGACTTGGGCCGGGGGGATTCTGGGCAAGAGAATGAGCTCAAAATAGCAATCTCAGACCTCTGACACAATATTTTACTACTCTATATTGACTGTGCTATATTGAACCAAACTTATCAATTTGTCCTTATGTAGTTTTATCTTGGGATTACCAAGAAGATCAGGTTACTAGGTATAAATGTCTGCTAGATTTTGGATAGAAATCTCCTAGCCTTTTGTTGTACTTGTAGCTTGAGTGTAGCTTGTGGTCCAAGGTTTTAAAAACATTTGTTAAAGTAATTTTGTACCTTTTATGGCTATTATGATGAAGAGACACTAGTAGAAAAAGGGTACTAGAGGAATAGTGAAAGGGAAGGAAAGTTATGCTAAAACATTATATACAAACAAGAGAATAATAGCTTCAAATATATACATATGTGCACTTGATGATTCTACAATAAAATTTACAAAGCAACACTAATAATCTTGCAAGAAGTAATATCTTAACAGGTAGAATATTTTAATATGCTACTCTCAGAATATGATAATACCAACAGAAAAGACAAATAAGAAAATGCCCATCTGAGTAGAGTATCAAACAACATCTAATAGTTATTTAGCTAGAATTCAATTTAAATAAGAGTATGTATTTTTTCTAGCACATCAATTGTGCACAACATCACATTATTGTTGTTTAGTCATTTTTAGTTGTGTCCAACTCTGTGACCCAATTTAGGGTTTTCTTGGCAAAGATATTGGGGTAGGTTGCCATTTCCCTCTCCAGATCATTTTACAAATAAGGAAACTGAGGCAAACAGGGTAAAGTGACTTGTACAGAGTTACATAGCTAATAAATGTCTGAGGCCTGATTTGAACTCAGACCTTCCTGACTCCAGGCTTGGTACTCTATCCACTGTGCCATCTAGCTACAAAACTACATGCTAGATAACAAAGATGGTAAGGAACTATAGAAGTTGTTTTCATAATATATTCACTGACCATGATGTACTCAATTCATAGTCTATAAAGATAAGAAAATTCATATGCCTAATTAGAAGCTAAAATCATGATGTCTTAATTTTACCTGAATGAAAGAGGAAATTATGAAAGATAATAATCATACCATCTATATAGTACTCTAACATTTGAAAAGTATTTTACATATGTTAACTCATTCCATCTAATCTCATACAACAACTCTCTGAAGTAGGTGCTATTATTATCCTAATATTACAGATAAGGAAGCCGAGGTTGAGTGACTTGCCCAGGCTCACTTCACTAATAGTTGAGGCATGATTCAAACTCAGGTCTCTATCCACTATACCACCTAGTTGCCAACAATAATAACTTTGCTGATAGTACATATCAAAGTCTAGGTCATGAAACCAAAGTCATTTTTTTTTGTTTGTTTTGTTTTTGTTTTTTTTTGTTTTTTAGGCAATGGGGGTTAAGTGACTTGCCCAGAGTCACACAGCTAGTAAGTGTCAAGTGTCTGAGGCCGGATTTGAACTCAGGTACTCCTGAATCCAGGGCCGGTGCTTTAACCACTGCGCCATCTAGCTGCCCCCCAAAGTCGTTTTTAGTGATAAATTTATAGAGAAAGAAAAATAGTGAATTTTCCTTTAAAATTTTGGTCAATGCACAATGTAGAATGCCAATAGAAAATAGAAAAAGAGAGAGAACTTAAATATAATCTGTGATTTTTTTCCAAACACTTGACTTGAAAACTGATCTATCAATGGCCTTAAAACCATGTTGCTTTCAGCACAGAGCTTCTCAGTAAGTAATTGGTTTAATCTAGGAGATATAATGGTAGTCCTGACTTGGGCTGATCCCCTATCAGTTCAGATTTGGTGTAGCAATGAAATGAGATACTTGCAGATTATTTAACAGTTAACAGGAAGCAGTTTTACATAACCATGGCAAAGAAAGAATATTCAATAAAGATGCTGCAGCATTTAGGTTAGGTAGATGTAGCCCCCTTTCCTCCATATGGAAAATTATATTGTCAGCAGAATAGGGAAAGATGACTCTTGAAACCTGGGATTTCTATCAAATCTGCAATGCCTTGATTCGATGTGGGTCAGACTTTTTAAGCTCTTAGATAACCAGGAAGCCACATCATTATGGCCTGGGGTCTCAAGGAAGCTGCAGCAATGGAAACTCAGCTTGAGAGATATCTGCAGGACCAATAAAGTCTTGGGGACAGCTTCCTTGTCTTTTTTTGTGTGAGGCAATTTGGGGTTAAGTGACTTGCCCAGGGTCACACAGCTAGTAAGTGTTAAGCGTCTGAAGCCAGATTTTAACTCAGGTCTTCCTGAATCCATGCCGGTACTCTATCCACTGTGCCATCTAGCTGCCCCTTCCTTGTCTTTTAAGGTAAAACTGGACAAATCAAATGGAGGGAAGAGAAATCTGATAGGTAGTAATTCTGTCACAAAGGTGTCTTCTAATATTTTTAGACTATATCTGTTTTTCATGTAGAATATTAAAATTTTTTATATTAGTATCAATAAAGGAATAATGTTTATTAGAGAAATCCTGGTAGATCTTTTCCATTTTTTATCGATTTGTTGCTGTTAAACCATTAAAAATTCTTAGGAATATTTCTATTAATTGGGTCTCTCAAAAGATTTCTTATTTTTCTTTCTAGCATTTCTCATTATTTTACCTCATGATAAAGTTTTCTCCATCCTCCTTTATAAGATATCACAAGTGAGTCTAAGTCAATTCTAAGTCAATTTTGCCCTTAACTGCTTGACAATGAGATCAAGAGTTTGCTGGCTAAGCTAGTGTTTTGGTCTCCTCATTGTAGCAATTGATTTACATTAGTAAACTTCCTTAGCTAATGGTGACATTCTGTCCTGATGTTCCTTCTTTTATTTAAAAAATAGGGGGAGAAGATAAAAGGAACAGAATAGAAAACACATAAATAGAACCTCATGCATATACATGTTTGATAAATCTATGACTAAAATATACTTTAAAGTGGACTTAGTCAATAAAAACTTTTGACAAAATTAAATAGCTACATGCTGAAATATGAGCTTAGAATTTAATCATGCCATTTAATCTTAGTTTGAGTTTTGTCTAAACCTCTTATTTTATCAATGTAAAGAATTACTAGCATAAATATGCCCTCCACAGATCAGCAACTCCACAATTTCTTATAATCCTAGGGAGTTGGCTGGGGTGCAAAAGGTTGAGCTGTCAATGGTGACAGACTTTATCATAGTCATGGCTTGAACCCAGGTTTTCCTAACTCCAAGTCTATCTATCTACTACCCCAAACTACCACACATCACATGCTAAAGTAAACTCTATCAATTATCTACCCACATATCATCTATCTGTCTATCTATCTCTCTATCATCTATCTACCTCTATCTATCATCTATAGACACACAGACACATATATTTAAATTGAAACATTAAAAGGAAAGGGATAAATATACTTGTCTTGAGTATGGGAAGAAGAAATATTTTAATTAAGCAAACAAATGTAAGATGCTACCAGACGCAAAAACCGATGAATTTAGTAATATATTTTTACATATCAAAAATGGCTTTAAAATAAATGGAAATGAAACCGGTAGTTTAAAACATTTTTTAACAAGGTTTGGAAGACATTTTAAGGGAGAGGGTTACAAGACTTGTCTCTACTAAAATATAAGTAATGCAGTGGGGAAAGCTTTTGATTTATTAACAGAGACCTAAGTTTGTATCCTGATTCTTCTACTTACTAGCTGTGTAACCTTACACATGGTATTAACTTCTGTGGGCTTCAGTTTACTCATCTGTAAAATGGGAGGGGAGGGATTGGACTAGATGACTTCTAAGGTCATGTCTTTGACCAAGACTATTGAACCAAGAATTTTAAATATTTGAACCTATGGCATTAGATATAACTGCCTTATTTGTAATAGAAAACAATATTGAAAAATACACATTTGATATTGAAGAATGATTGAATAAAGTGCAACAAATTGGTAAATAGAATTTTGTGGCACTATAGATATTGACAAACATGAAAACCACACAGAAAATAGGAAGAAATCTATGAAGTGATATAAAGTGAGACCAGCAGAAAAAAAGAACAGCATGCACATTGACTATAACTATCAAAAGAAAACAAATTAAGAGGTAATGGAACTTTCTAATAATAAAGACAAATTTGCAAGGAGGCATGTAGCAAAGGTATGTTTTTGTAGTTGTTGGTTCATTGGTCTGCTTAACTTGGTTTTATTATACTCCTGTCATTGGAGATGCAAATCAGTGGCACTGTAACCTACAAGCCTTAGAGAGTTGCCTGGGACACTGAGAAGTTAAATGACATTCCCACTAATATACTGCCAAATTCCAAGAACAGCCTTCTATCTATCGATCATGAGTAACTACTTCTTGTTGAAATCCCTGCAATATGTTTTCTTTTAAGTTGCAAATGGATAAAAATTTTGGGAATTGGTTAAAGAATTAACTCATGGTTGCTTTTATCATTAGTCAATTATAGTATTTATTACCAATATTGTATTGCTAGTTTTATATGTGTGTGTATGTAATATGTATAGGGATAGATATAGATATATTCATCATTATAGCATAAAGCCTAAAGACTTCAAGAGTAATAAAACACCAATGAGAACTTAATAGCAGGACCATGGTTTAATTTACAATATTGTATTGAACTAAAAGTTATTATTAGTCATTAAGTATTAGTTTGGGGGGGTGTTTGTTTTGTGTGGGGCAATGGGGGTTAAGTGACTTGCCCAAGGTCACACAGCTAGTAAGTGTCAAGTGTCTGAGGCCGTATTTGAACTCAGGTACTCCTGAATCCAGGGCCAGTGCTTCAACCACTGTGTCACCTAGCTGCCCCTAGTCATTAAGTATTAATGAAATATCTGAAAATAGATTTTTAAAGATGGGAAAAGAAAGATAGGAATTCCTAGGTAGGGAGATAGACCCTATTTAGTAAAGGGAGTAGAGGGGGGAGGTCTAGGAACTCAGACAACACTAAGCTATTTTAAAATGTAGCCTTCAACCCACTACTTGTAAGTAATTGTTGGAGTAAATAAAATCAAGAAATCATGCTTAGATATGGTAGAGGTATTCATAGCCATACAGTCAGAAAGGTTTTATGGCAGAGGGGATCTTACAGATCCTTCAAAGAATAGAAAGGAAAAGGAACAACGAGCAATTCTAACCTACTCTATATTCTAACCTACTTATGCATTGTGTCTTCACCTGTTGGATATGATGCTAAGAGTTAGTGATAATAATAGCTAGGATTTATATGGTGTTTTAAAGTATGCAAAGTACTTTACACTATCTCATTTGATCCTCACAACAACTTTGTGAAGTAGGTGCTCTTATTATCCCCATATGAGGAAACTGAGGTACAGAATGTTTAAGTAAGTTGCCCAGCATTCTACAACTAAGTTATATGAGGCAGGCTTTGAACTCCAGTTTTCCTGACTCAAAGTCCAGTGCTCTTACTTACTGCATTACCTAGCTATCCCAGACAGTTTACAAAATTCTGCAAGCTGATGAATACATCAGAATTTCTAAATGCTGGTACTGCAAAAGTGGTGGATGTTGGGAAAGAACTACCACACTCTATGGATCAGCTTTTCTGACCAAAGGCAACAGTACCCCTTCACACTCATATAATATCATGCATTATTTAAATATATAGTATATATGCTATGTGTATATATGCATACATGTATATGTAGAATATGTGTGTATGTACACACATGTATATGTTTGTTTTTGTTATTGTTCAGTTGTTCCAGTCATCCACAACTCTTTTTGATCCCATTTGGGGTTTTCTTGGCAAAGATACTGAAGCCGTTTGTCATTTCCTTCTCCAGCTTATTTTACAGATGAGGAAATCGAGGCAAACAGAGTTAAGTGATTTGCTT
The DNA here is from genome assembly GCF_019393635.1 of Dromiciops gliroides. NCBI lineage: Eukaryota > Metazoa > Chordata > Mammalia > Microbiotheria > Microbiotheriidae > Dromiciops > Dromiciops gliroides. Next base: position 202,461,831 of record NC_057862.1, read on the forward strand.
GGAGTCACATAGCTAGTAAGTGTCTGAGGCCAGATTTGAACTCAGGAAAATGAGAATTCCTGACTACAGGCCCAGCTCTATATGTATATATGTATGTATATTCATAACTGTATGAGACAACTATGTTTATATACATATATATATACACACACAGTTATATATTACACACATACACACACGCATATATGGACACACACAGGACTCAACTTTTCCACTGATGGTTATTATCTCCACAGTCTCAATTCTGGCACCCTCGTACCTCTGAGTTATTTTCCAGGGCTGGTTTATTGAGCCTTGGACTGCCTCTGGCAGTGTTTCCCACTATAGCCTCATTGTCTGTTTCCCTGGCTCCATCCTTTCCAGCCATCTGGTGCCCCTGGTTCAACCCAAGGTTTCAGTCTGGATGCTTTCTCCAGAGTTTGTCTCATCTTTGAGCCTGGAAAAGAAGCATTTTCTTGTAAAGTCCTGCTTATCTGTTCATATTTTACAAAAAAAAAATAGCATCTGTACCTAGATTTCATTATTGTAATGAGTTCCCTGTGAGAAAACTCTACTATTGCAATCAGCAAGTGCTCTCCAATTTATACTCTTACAGAGTTGCCTGAAGGCCCTGAGAGGTTCAATGACTTGCCCAGAATCATATAGTCAGTATGTATCAGAGGCAGAATTGTCTACACCACTCTGGTAAGACAGAGTCAGGGTTGTCCATATTACAGTAATAAAACTCACTTTTATGTAGTGGTTTAAATCTTATAAATCTATTCCTCACATTGTACTATCCTGATAATAAGAAAGCACACATTTTTTTTTGTTTGTTTGGTCTGCACCTGTGATTTGTGATTTTATCAATATGGGTAACTCAGTGTAGAGAAACTTTGTAGATCAACATCTTACAGTTTTGAGACACTGAGAGCTACTGAAGCACTGAGAGGTATGACTTATAGTGACTTAAGGGAGATTTGCCTGTTGTCCCATTGTTAGTATGAATTAGAGACAAAAATTGAACCTCCATCTTCTTGACTCCACTGCCATATTTTCTTTTCCTTCCTTCCTTCCTTCCTTCCTTCCTTCCTTCCTTCCTTCCTTCCTTCCTTCCTTCCTTCCTTCCTTCCTTCCTTCCTTCCTTCCTTCCTTCCTTCCTTCCTTCCTTCCTTCCCTTTCATTCTTTCTTGCTTTCTCTTTCTTTTTTTTGGGGGGGGAAGCAATTGGAGTTAAGTGACTTGTCCAAGGTCACACATCTAGTAAGCGTCTGAGGTCAGGTTTGAACGCAGGTCCTCCTGACCCTAGGGCCAATGCTCTCAGCACCAATTTTTCTATTCACTACACCATACTACCCTCCCTATTAAGGCACATAACCTGGTATAGAGTCTCATTAGCAGAGCTAATTAACAGATAGTTCATGATGAAGCTTACTCTAAAGGCTAGTTCCTAAGTCAATTAAATATAGTGATATTTCATCTTAATCAACAGCCTTGTCATGTTAGGGAGGCTTAACTAGTACTACATTATGACATACATATTTTTCACTATTTACTTGCAAATGACTTTCTCCTTACCTTGCTAGTGTCCATTATCTAACCTATACATTTGTGCCAATGAAAAATCTCTTTCATTTATCTCACCAAAGATGGGTGACTGGCCCCTGGAGATGAGATCCACATGCCCAGCTTTCCCAATGAATAGTCTTTCTCTGACAAATCCAGCTTTGTCTATAAAAGTAGAAGAGGAAATACCTGTTTCTTATCTAGAACTATGGCCCACTCCCTGGGTCTGCACCACTATCTTTCTTCATGCCTCTGATTAGCATCTAACATTGTGCTGATAGTAACATTCTGATGTGACAGCTGCCAGCAGCTCTGTCCCTCTAGGATTGTGTTGATCTCATGTGAAAAGAGCCAGCCATGAGCTCCATTGATGGACATATTCAGTAAATTCTTTCATTCACTGGAAATCAGAGTTTGGGATACTGTTATGTAACATAACTTGCCGATCCAGTTCAAGATATATTGTAATTCTGGGACTGCCTTATGTCTAGTCTGACATTTTTCTTGTGAAAACTCAAAGCCTGATTATAAACTAGAACTAGAAGTAAAGTGAATCTGTATGTATGTGTGCATGTATGTATGCATGTGTGCATGTACATTTTTTAATCTGATAGCAAAAATTTTAAGACAGTTGCTTATCCTTGTACAGTAATTTATCAACCTTCACATTCTCTTCAGTTTTAGTAACCTTATTTAGGTTTCTATGAGATATTCATTATTTACCATTTGCATTTTTATTATGTGTGAAGATCCAATGATTCATTTACAGTTTGATTCTTACTTCTGTTTATTTTTGTAAACAAAACAAAATATACTTTGTTTCTTTTGTTCTTGGCATTCAAAGAGATTACCTAATCCATGTTTTTATTTTATTCATTATCTGTCTCTGCTTTTTTTTTTGAAAACTTCAAAACTACAAATTTATACTTCCCTTCTTCCCCTGGAAAGAAATTCTCCTCTTGTATGTAAGCTATGATACAGTTTGACTAATTTGAATGGCAGCCAGTTTCTCCAATTTTGAAATTATTTTTGTAATACATCCGGTGGACCAGGAAAAATCAAGTAATTAAGTAGGAGGCATAGTTTGAATTAGGTACAGTTTGGTTGTTTGCTTTTCCCTTCACAGAGCAATGATAATGGCTGGCTAAATGTAAAAGCTAGATTTCTCTATATTCTTATAAGTCCAAACCAATTGGAAAATCTTTAACAACTTGGATCAATTTAATTTTGAGCTGCCTCTCCTTTTGCTACTTTCCAATTCTCCATCTGACTCCACCATTCCATAACTGTCCATTCTTTGAGGTTCATGCAATTCCCATCTACCAGCCAATCAAAATCCTGGATGCTGTTGTCTATAGATCACTGTGTCACTCCCTTTCCTTCCTCAGTAAGCTCAGAACCTAGCTAACATTTTTTTTCTCTCCTCTCCAACTCCTGTCCTCTAATAGGGGGTTTCAACAAACACACACATACATATGTGTGTATGTGTGTGTATCCTCTCCCTTAAATACCTTAACTATTCAGTTCATCAAATTACTTCCCATGACCTACTCCTTTATATACTTTAGCTATTCACAAAGATGCTTACACCCTTGATCTTACAATCATCTACAAATGTGTCACCTCCATGTTCAAAAATTCTAAAATCACTTTATCTGACCACACTATCTAGGCTTTCCACACCCCACCCCTCTCTCTCTCTGCCTTCCCTTACCCAACCCTACTCTTTATCTACACTGTGACCTAGAATCCCTCAATCTCTCAATTCTCTCCCAGGTCATCTCCCTGACACTAGTTACTCTCTTCTCTTTTCTCCATCTTGACTCTTGGTAAACCAATTCAATTCTAACTTGTCCTCTTATGTCCTTGACCCTTTTTTCATACTGACCATTGCTCTCTGCCAACCCACAGTCTTTGATGACTCCCACCATCTGCCACCTACAGTCCTACATGTGTCCTGATGAACAGAGATGGAGAAAATCATGAAACTATTCTGATGGGGTACACTATAGATTTGTGTTACATAACCCCAACTGGACCCTCACTGTTGCTAGGCAATCCTATTATACCTCACTTATAAATTCATTATTTCACTCTCCACAGTGGGTCTTCTAAACCTTTTTATGCCTCCTCAGATTGCTTATGGTTCTCATTCCCCTTACCCTCCCAGCTAAGAACTTTGCCTCATATTTTACAGAAAAAAAAAACAATTGAGGCTATTCATCACGAGTTCCTTCTTTTTCATCTCATATCATATGCCTTCTACCGTAATCTCTTCCTTCACCCCTGTCTCACTTTTAAAGGTGGCCTTAATCTTAACCAAGGGCAACCCCTCTACTCACACAAGAAATACTATTCCATCTCATCTCTTCCAACAGATAGCCCCCTCTGTCATCTCTACTTTATTTTCAATCTCTCCTTGTCTGAGTCCTTGCCTAATATCTACAAACATACCCCTGTCTCTCTCATCTTCAAAAAACCTCACTTGATCTTCCATTCCCACTATCATAATATATTTCGTCTGTCCTTTGTGACTAATGAGCTGAGAAGGCAATCTGCACTCCACTTTCTCTTCTCTCACTTCATAACCCCTTATAGTCTGGTTTCTGACCTCCTCATTCAATCAAACTATTCCCCATAGATTTACCAATAATCTCTTAATTGTCAAATCCAATAGCCTTTCCTCAATCCTCATTATCCTTGACCTCTCTGCAGCCCCTGACATTGTTAATCATTCTCTTCTTGATACTCCTATATATCTGACCACTTCTCAATTTCCTTTCCTGGATCCTCATTGAGTTCAATGACTTTAAAATTAGGAGTCCCACAGGGTTCTGTCCTGGGTCCTCTTCTCTTCTCTCCCTATACTGCTTCACTTGGTGATGTCATCAGCTCCCATGTATTTAATTACCATATGATTTTCAAATCTATCTATCCTGCCCTAAACTCTCTGCTGTCCTCCAATCTAGCATTTCCAAAGGTCTTTCAGACATCTCAAAATATATGTCCAGTAGACATCTTAAACTCAACATGTCCAAAACTGAACTCATCACCTTTCATCCAAACTTTCCTCCTTTTAATTTCCCAAATACTGTAGAGGGCAACACCATTTTCCCAGTCCCTTAGGTTAGTAGCCTATCCTGGATTGCTCTCTCTCTCTCACTCACCACCCCCCATATCCAATCTATTGCTAGAACTTGTCAATGTCACCTTTGCAACATTTCTCAAATATGCCCCTTTTCCTTTTCTACTCTGAGATTGCCACCACCCTGGTGCAGGCTAACAACTCAGGCCTAGACTATTTCATTAGCCTCCTGATGGGTCTGCTTACTTCAAGTCTCTCCTTACTCCAATCCACCCTCCATTCAGTCACCAAAGTGATTCCACCCCACTACTCAATAAGCTCTAGTGACTCTAATTTAGGACTATGCCCAAAGGGCTATAAAACTGTGCAGACCCTTTGATAAAGCAATACAATTGCTGGATTTATACCTCAAAGACATCCCCAAAATAGAGAAAAAGACCTATTTTTGCAAAAATATTTATAGCAGTTCTTTTGTGGTGGCTAAAAATTGGAAATCAAAGGAATGCCCATCAGTTTGGGAATGGCTAAACAAGTTGAAGTATATGATTGTTATGGGATATTCTTGTGCTATAAGAAATGATAAGCAGGATGATTTCAGAAAGGCCTAGAAAGATGTATATGAACTGATGTATAATGAGGTGAGCAGAACCAGGAGAACATTGTGTACAATGACAGCAATATTGTTTGATGAAGAACTGTGAATGACTTAACTATTTTCAGCAACACAATGATCCGAGACAATCTCAAAGGACTAATGATAAAGCATACTATCCACCTGAAAAGAATGAACTGATATTGATTGAACACAGACTGAAGCATGCTATTTTTCACTTCCATTTTTTTCTTTTATTCTAGTTTTCTTATACAAAATGACTAAGATGATAATGTTTTAAATAATTGCACATGTAAAACCTATATCTGATTGGTTACTACCTCAAGGAGGGAGGGAGGTAAGGAGGGATAAAATTTGGAACTCAAAACTTTAAATAAAAATGTTTGTTATTAAAAAAAAACCCAGTGCCTCCCTATCACCTCCAGAATCAAATACAAAATCCTCTGTTAGTCATTCAGAACCATTTATCACATATCTTCCTTACCCCACCTTTCCAGTGTTCTTATACCTTATTCCCTACCACATACTCTTCAGTCCAGGGACACTGGCCTTTTTGCTATTCCACAAATAAGACATTCCATCTCTTGGCTATCCCTCATGCATGGAATGCTCTCCATCCTCACAATCACCTCCTGGCTTTCCTAGCTTCCTTCAAGTGCCAGCTAAAATTCTATTTTCTACAGGAAGTCTTTCCCACCCCCTTTAATTCTAAGAGTTAGAGCGCTTTACCTTTTTAAATTATTTTTTATTTATCCTGTATATAGCTTTTTGTACATATTTGTTTGTTGTCTCCCCCGTTAGGTTACATGTATGTATATTGCATAGGAGGCAGCTGGTGACTCAGTCGATAGAGCACTGGACCTAGAGTCCAAATTCAACCTCAGACATTTCTTAGCTGTGTGGTCCTAAATAAGTAACTTAACCTCTGATTGCCTAACAAAAAGGGATCCACTGGATTTGCCAGAGAATGAAATGGCAAACCACTCCAATATCTTTGCCAAGAAAACACAGGGTTGCAAAGAGTCAGACACTACCGATCAACTGAACAACAACAAAATATTGCATATACATACAATATACACATAAATATACTTATACATATATTTTATATGTATATTTCAATTTGGAAACCTTACATCATCATCATCAAGATGTCATTATTATTATATTTTTATCAAGGTTTATAATATAGTTGATATTTTAATATTTAATATTTAAAAAGCTAATTGTTTTTATAATAATGTTTAAAGACCAATCTGAAAACAATAAATGGTCAGATAATTTTATTTTACTTTTGTTGTTCATTAGTTTCAGTCATGTTATTCTCTTCTTGACCCTTTTTTGGGCTTTCCTTGGCAATGATACTGGAGTGGTTTGCCATTTCCTTCTTCAGGTCATTTTATATATGAGGAAACTGAGGCAAACAGGGTTAAGTGACTTGCTTGGGGTCACACAGCTAGTAAGTGTCCAATGCTGGATATGAACTCAGGAAGATGAGTCTTCCTGACTCTAGCATGAGCACTCTATTTACTGTGTCACCTAACTGCCCCTATTTTACATTAGTGAGGCATTTTTCATTCATATCTTATTTAATTCAATAAATATTTCCTGTGCAGGAATTATTTAACAGCTGAAATAAATAGAAAGACATGGACTCTGTCTTCTAGAGGACACATATGTCATGATATTAATCAAGCATAGGAAGGGCTACCTGATCTGTCAATTTATTAGCTGAAATATTATATTTTAATAAATTGTGCCCATTGTTATCAAAGTAATTTTATAGCCACTATCATTAAAGTAATCAATAACAATAGCTAACATTTATGTAGCACTTTACAAATATTAGCTAATTTTATCCTGACAATAACCCTAGGGAGGTAGGTGCTATTATTTTTTTTAAATAAAAGTATTTTATTATTTCCAGTTACATATAAGAATAGTTTTCAGCATTTGTTTTCATAGGATTTTTAGTTTCAAATTTTTCTCCCACCTTCCCTTCCCTCCCTCCTCCCCAAGACAGAAAGCAATCTGATATCGGTTATATATGTATAATCACATTAAACATATGTCTTCATTAGTCATATTGTGAAAGAAGAATCAGAGCACAAGGGAAAAACCTCAAAAAAAGAAGGGAAAAAACAGCCCCAAAGTAGGAACAGTATGGTTCAATCTTCATTCATAATCCACAATTCTTTTTTCTGGATGTTGAGAACATTTTCTATCATGAGTTCTTTGAAACTGTTTTGGATCATTGCACTTCTGAGAAGAGCCAAGTCTATCACAGTTGTTCATCACAAAATGTTGCTGTTGCTGTGTACAATGTTCTCCTGGTTCTGTTCCTCTCAGTCAGCATCAGTTCATGTAAGTCCTTCCAGGTTTCTCTGAAATCCTTCTGCTCAACGTTTTTTCACAACACAATAGTATTCTATTACATTCATATACCGCAACTTGTTTAGCCATTCCCAATTATGGGCATTCCCTCAATTTCCAATTCTTTGCCACCACAAAGAGAGCTGTTATAAATATTTTTGTACATGTGAGTCCTTTTTCCTCTTCTATGATCTCTTTGGGATACAGACTTAGTAGTGGTACCACTGGGTCAAAGGGTATGAACAGTCTCATAGCCCTTTGGGCATAGTTCCTAACTGCTTTCCAGAATGGTTGGATCAGTTCACAGCTCCACCAACAATACATTAGTGTTCTGATTTTTCCACAGCTTCTCCAATAGTTACTATTTTTCTTTTTTTTGTCATATTAGCCAATCTGGTAGGTGTGAGGTGGTATCTCGGAGTTGTTTTTAATTTGCATTTCTATAATCAATAGTGATGTAGAGCATTTTTTCATATGACAATAGACAGCTTTGATTTCTTCATCTGAAAATTGCCTGTTCATATCCTTTGACCATTTCTCAATTGGGGAATGACTTATATTCTTATAAATTTGATTTAGCTCCCTATACATTTTAGAAATGAGGCCTTTATCAGAAATATTGGTTATAATTTTTTTTTAGCTTTCTACCTCCCTTCTAATTTTGGCTGCATTGCTTCTGTTTGTACAAAACCTTTTTAATTCAATGTAATCCATCTTGCATTTCTTTATCTCTTGTTTGGACATAAATTGTTTTCCTCTCCAAAGATATGAGAGGTAAACTACTCCTTGCTCTCCTAATTTATCAATGGTGTCACCCTTTATATCTAAATCTTATGCCCATTTTAACCTTATTTTGGTATATGGTGTAAGATATATGTCTATGCCTAGTTTCTGCCATACTATCTTCCACTTTTCCCAGCAGTTTTTGTCAAATCCTGAGTTTGGTATGTGCTATTATTATCTCCATTTTGCAGATGGGGAAACTGAGGCAGACAGATTAAATGATTTGCCAAGGGTCACACAACTAGTAAGTATCTTAGCTTTGATTTGAACTTGAGTCTTCCTGACACTAGCTCTACTGCTCTACACACTGCACCACCCACCCAGCCCTCTCTAATTAAGAACTATACTTACTGAGTACTTTACAAAAAACCCAATCATTTATTAATTAAGTATTAATTAAACATCTACTTTGTCTCAGGTACTGTTCTATGAATAACAGATACAAAGACAAAAATAGTCTCTGCCCTTGGGAAACTTACAGTTTAAGTACTGGGTCAAAAAATCTAATTAAATATAAAATATTTTGGGGCAGCTAGGTGGCACAGTAGATAGAGCACCAGCCTTGGATTCAGGAGGACCTGAGTTCAAATCCGGTCTCAGACACTTAACACTTATTGGCTGTGTGACCCTGGGCAAGTCACTTAGCCCCAAGTGCCTCACCAAAAACAAAATTAATTAATTAACTAATAAAATATAAAATATTTTCAGGTGGTAGTAATAACTGGAAGAATCAATAGGGGGCAGCTAAGTGGCACAGTGGATAGAGCACCAGCCCTGGATTCAGGAGGACCTGAGTTCAAATCTGGCCTCAGACACTTAACACTTACTAGCTGTGTGACCCTAGGCAAGTCATTTAACCCTCATTGCCCCACCAAAAGAAGAAGAAGAAGAAGAAGAAGAATCAATGAGGATTTCTTTTTTTTTTTCTGATAAAAGTATTTTTTCCAGTTACATGTAAAAACAGTTCTCAACATTTGTTTACACAAGCTTTCCAATTTCAGGTTTTTCCCCCTCCCTCCCTTCCCTCTCCCCTCCCCCCTCCCTCTCCCCTCCCCTAGACAGCAGGTAATCTGATATAGGTTATATATATATACACACACATAATAACATTAAACATGCATTAGTCGTGTTATAAGAGAAGAATCAGAGCAATGAGAAAAAAAAACAACCTCAAAATAGAAAAACAACAGCACCAAAAGCAAAAGAAATAGTATGGTTCAATCAGCACCTCTACTCCACAGTTCTCTTTTTTTTCTTTCTGAATTTGGAGATCCCTTTCCATCATGGGTCCCCTGGAACTCTTCTGTACCATTGCATTGGTGAGAAAAATCTAGTCCATCACAGTAGATCAACACACAATGTTGATGATACTATGTACAATGTTCTTCTGGTTCTGCTCATCTCACTCATCATCAGTTCATGCAAGTCCTTCCAGGTTTCTCTGAACTCCTCCTGCTCATTGTTTCTTACAACACAATAGAATTCCATTACATTCATATACCACAACTTGTTCAGCCATTTCCCAATTGATGGGCAACCTCTCAATTTCCAATTCCTTGCCACCACAAAAAGAGCAGCTATAAATATTTTTGTACATGTGGGTCCTTTCCCCTTTTTTATGATCTCTTTGGGGAAAAGACCCAAGAGTGGTATTGCTGGATCAAAGGGTATGCACAGCTTTATAGCCCTTTGGGCATAATTCCAGATTGCTCTCTAGAATGGTTGGATCAGTTCATAGCTCCACCAACAACTCCATTATTGTTCCAATTTTCCCACAGCTTCTCCAACATTCATTATTTTACTTTTTTGTCATATTAGCCAATCTGATAGGTGTGAGGTGGTATCCCAGAGTTGTTTTAATTTACATCTCTCTAATCAATAGTTATTTAGAGCATTTTTTCATATGGCAATAGATAGCTTTGATTTCTTCATCAGAAAACTGCCTGTTCATATCCTTTGACCATTTCTCAATTGAGGAATGACTTGGATTCATATAAATTTGATTTAGTTCCCTATATATTTTAGAAATGAGTCCTTTATCAGAAGTACTGGCCATAAAAATTATTTCCCATCTTTCTGCATCCCTTCTAATTTTGGATACATTGCTTCTGTTTGTACAAACCCTTTTTAATTTAATGTAATCAAAATCATACATTTTGCATTTCATAATATTCTCTATCTCTTGTTTGGTCATAAACTGTTCTCCTTCCTCTCCTAATTTACCTACGTTATCACCTCTTATGTCTAAATCATGTATCCATTTTGACCTTATTTTAGTATAAGGTGTAAGATGTTGGTCTATGCCTAATTTCTGCCATACTATCTTCCAGTTTTCCCAGCAGTTTTTGTTAAATACTGAATTCCTATCCCAGAAGCTGGAGTCTTTGGGTTTATCAAACACTGCATTACTAATATCATTTGCTACTGTGTCAATAAGGATTTCTTAAAGAAAGTGCTATTAAGCTGGAGCTTAAAGGGAGATGGAGGGGGGGGGGGGGCTTCCAAAACATGAAGTTAGGAAGGGAGAGACTTCTAGACATGAGGGATTGCACAGAGGTAGGAAAGAAAGAGGAGACAGAAAAAAATTATCAAAGTACCATACCTTTTCACTACTTAGGAGAGCTAAGATGTCACATTTCATTAATAATCTGTGTATCAGTGGTGGAATGCAGTGGTCAACAGTGTTGTTCCATCACTCATATTCATTCTGATCCCACTATTGAACTATCTCCTAGATAGATTTCCCATTCTTTCCCTTCTCCTGGAAATTGTAACAAAGAAAATAATTTTATGTTTAATAATAATAATGATAGCTTTTACATAGAGTTTATTATCTCATTTGATCTTCACAAATCCTATTATTATCCCCAAATTACAGATGAAGAAAATAAGGCCAATAAAACCTTAATTTCAGTGACTCCAAGCCCCCAGCCAGAAACATTAGTCTGGCAAAAACCCCTGAAATTTAACATTCTCTCTCTCTCTCTCCTCTGATATTTCTCCCTCAATTGCTTCTTCCCAACTTAAATCTCAGTAGGAACTCAGGCTAACACATGCCTGTGTTTAACACTGTTTATCATAGACAGAATAAATGTTTAAAACAAAAGTAAACAGACTTTCCCTGTGCCCAGAGGAAAAGGTCTCAGACTCCCATGCCAAACAAAGCTCCAGTAAAAAAAAAGGAAGCACAGGATTACTTCCTCAGGTTCTGTATTCCAGGGCAATTGATATCATCTGGTCTTACACTCCTTGTGCCAAATTGGCTCATATAGACTAACTTGCAGGGTCCTGTTATCCAGTCCTCACAATAGATGCCTTTACCAGCACTTTCACTCCTTTATCTTCACATAGCTTCTTGTAGCTTCCATATAAGTAAAAAGTATTTGTATTAGAGTCAGGAAAACCGGAGTTCAAATCCTGACCCAGGCATTACTAGAGCTAGGTGACTCTAAGCAAGTAACAAACTCTTTGGGCCTCAGTCTCCTCAACTTTAAAATGAACAGATTCTGCTCAAAAGTTTCTTAAGGTCCTTTTCAGCACTAAGTAAATGATCCTATAGTCCCATGATTCTCCAGTCTTGTGTGCCTTTCATGTGTCTTGTCTGGATGTACTTTGAGTTTGGCTCCTGATGGGACTCATTCAAATTGCATTCTCTTTTTTTCCCAAATAATATTTTATTTCTCCAAATTACATGTAAAAACAATTTTTAATACTTTTTAAAATTTTGAGTTCCAGATTCTCTCCTCCTTATCTCCCATCTCCTCTCCCTGAGATGGTAAGCAATTTAATATAGCTTATGTATGTCCAATCATGCAAAATATATTTCTATGTTTTGTTTTCTTTTTGTTTTGTCAGGAACCTGTGCCAATCATTTCTTGGCCCATTGCATGCTTCCTTTCTAACTCAATCTGGGAATCATCTGAACTTCATAAAGGGATCACAGAGCATGATGACATTGTTTCATTCTATTTAATACCTCATTATTGGTTGGGGCCCTTCCTTCCAATAATTAGATCCTGGGTTTTTAGAGACCAAAAACATGAAATATCCATTTTAGTATGAGTAGGTACAGAATTGAAAGGGAATATGAAAGACAATTTGACTGGACATCTTAGAGGTACTAAATGATTTTTAAGACCCTTTCTAACTCAAATTCTCCCAGTCCTCTAAAAAAATCCTCAATTTTTGACCGGAGGTCCATTTTAATACAATTATAGTTTTTATAGTAAAAAATTTTTAAACCAATATGAAAATGATCATCTGCTAATTTTATTCTACATTAGTGAGAACTTTTCGTGCACATTGCTCATTTGGATACAGTACCTGGCACATAGTAGGTGCTTAATAAATTATTGTTGAATAATGCTTTGGAGAAAACAAGATTGGATATCTTAAATAACTATAGGTAGTAAACAAAAAAGGCAAAAAATAATAAAAGATAAGAGATTTTTGATTATGTAAAAGTAAAAAGTATTCGCATGCATATAATCAATGGAAAAATGATTGGAAGAGAAAAAGGATGGGGAAAAGTAATTGCAACAAATATCAATGATAAAAATGAGATTTCTGAAATATACAGGGAATTGACATAAACTTATTATACCAAATCCATTTCCCACTTGGTAAATGGTCAAAGGTTTTAAAATGTACAGTTTTTGTTTTGTTTTTTTGTGAGGCAATTGGGGTTAAGTGATTTGCCTAGGGTCACACAGCTAGTACACATCAAGTGTCTGAGGCTGGATTTGAACTCAGGTCTTACTGACTCCAGGGCTGGTGCTCTATCCACTATGCCACCTAAATGCCCTGAAAAATGTACAGTTTTTAAAAGATCTGTAACCTATAAATGATGACATGAAAACATTCAACAATTCAGTACTAATATGACCAATGGAAAAATTAAAACCTTTCTCTGTGCAAATTGGTATAGGTGAAAAAAAGGTGGAGAACAGTCAAGTGTTGGAGGGGCTATGGGAGGCCAGATAGACAGAAATATTGTTGAGGGAGCTGTGAAAAGATGCAAATGCCCTGGGTTTCAATTTGGAATCATACAAAAGAAAAGAATAAGTTGTATGTAGTCCTTGACCCAGCAACCCCACTGCTTGGCATTTAACCCATGGACGCCAGGGACAGAAACAATTGTCCCACACATAGCAAAATATTCATAGCCTCCCTTTTTATGATAGCTAAGAATTGGAAGCAAAGTGGGTACCTATCAACTGGGGAATGACTGGAAGGAAAAAAACACTATGAAATAAAAAGAATGTGGTGGAATATTATTGTACAATAATAGATGGTAAATGTGAAAATACAGAGATACAGGGAAAGATTTGTATGAACTGGTATGGATCAAAATAGGCAGATTTAAGAGAAATGTACATACAATGACTACAATAGTGTAAATGAAAAGATTCCTAAAAGGAATCTGAATCTGACTAATGGGGGGAAAATTAAGGTCTTGAATAAGACATAATGAAATGTATCTATTAGAGGAATTTCTGCTCAGGTAGTAGTGGCACTGAATACTCATTGAGGATCTTTCCAACTCTAAGATTCTATAATCATCTGATAATTTAGACTTTCTTGTTCCTTCTTGAAAAAGATATTTCATCTCCCTACTCCTGACCTTTTTACTATCTGTCCCCTAGGCAGAGAATGCTCTCCCTCCTCATCTCTGCTTCCTGGATTCTCTGGCTTCTTTCAATTCCCAGCTAAGGTCCCACCTTCTACAGGAAGCCTTTTCCATCTCTCTAAATTTCAGTGCATTCCCTCTGTTTATTTTTTCCTTCCTTCCTTCCTTCCTTCCTTCCTTCCTTCCTTCCTTTCTTTCTTTCTTTCTTTCTTTCTTTCTTTCTTTCTTTTTCTTTTGGTGAGGCAATTGGGCTTAAGTGACTTGCCTAGGGTCACACAGCTAGTAATTGTTAAGATTTTTTGTTTGTTTTTTTGCATGTGTGTGTGGGACAATGGGGGTTAAGTGACTTGCCTAGGGTCACACAGCTAGTGTCTGAGGCCGGATTTGATCTCAGGTACTCCTGAATCCAGGGCCAGTGCTCTATCCACTGCACCACCTAGCCACCCCCTGTTTATTATTTCTCATTTATCCTGTATATGGTTCATTTGTCCAGTTATTTGTATGTCTAGATTGTGAACGCCTCAAGAGCAGAGACCATCTTTTACTTTTCTTTTTATCCCCTGGTGCTTAGTAGAGATCCTGGTACATAGTAGGTGCTTTAAAATTGTTTATTAAAGACTATACATTTTCATGTAAATTTCAACATGGAAAAGTTTATGAATGCAACCAATTTTTTAACCTTATATTTTGTCTGCTTTTTTAAACCTCTCTTTCACTCCTATGTTGGTAAATACATAGATCCACAGGGATTAAAGCAAAACACTGGTGAAAACCTTCTTGTCTTTCACAAGGTTGTGTCAGTAAGTTAAACTGTGCAAACATGGTATGCATAGAGATGCCAGAAACAAAGCCAATGTCACATAGGGTATGTGAAAGGAAAGACTGTAGACTAAGTATTCTTACTCCATTTCAATAAACTGCTCCACTGCCTAGAGAGAATGAGGATCTCTTTCATTCAGGGGCTTGAAATCTTTACCAATATTTATCTGCTCCCTATTCAATTTCATGGTGAGATTCTCTCCCTGCTTTGTATAAGGAATCTGTCAACTCAGGGCATCTATATATAGAATGTAAATTGGAGACTTGTGCCATATACAGTTTACAAAAGAATGAAATTTGACTTCCCCTAGGTAAC
Organism: Dromiciops gliroides; assembly: GCF_019393635.1. Lineage (NCBI taxonomy): Eukaryota > Metazoa > Chordata > Mammalia > Microbiotheria > Microbiotheriidae > Dromiciops > Dromiciops gliroides. The sequence continues at coordinate 202,476,993 of NC_057862.1, forward strand.
CACTGAGCTTTGCAGGGGCCCCTCCATATTTGCTAACCTTGAGGACCCCTAGATACTAGGTAGTGAGTCTATTCAGAAATCTGTTGTTGGCTTAGTGAGGAAATCTCATCAGGGTCTCTGAGTTCCTTGCATTCCCTTAGAGATGGATTGTGCTTCTGGGAAGATGGCCTTGACAGCAGTTTTAGATGGAACAACAAAATAGCAAAAATATTACTGGCAGGAAAAAAAAAAAGATGTACCAAAAAAAAAAGAATTTGGCATCTCTCCCTTTGTAGCAATCATGCTCTTGAAATTTATTACAACTGTGATCTATATATTAAAAGCCATTCCTTGATTTTAGTTCATCTGAACAAAGACTTCTTTTGAATTATTATTAGTTGCTTTGAAGTTCTTGTAATGTTCATTACAGTAACATTCTAACAAAATGAAAGAGATGAAGGACTTTCAAATTCATTGTAACAACCTTTCTAATGATTTTTTTTTTGCAGGGCAATGAGGGTCAAGTGACTTGCCCAGAGTCACACAGCTAGCAATTTTCAAGTGTCCGAGGCTGGATTTGAACTCAGGTCCTCCTGAATCCAAGGCCAGTGCTTTATCCACTGCGCCACCTAACTGCCCCTTCTAATGATTTTTAAAATGATATGTTGATTTATCAAATAAAATTCAATTACTGAGTGCCAATTATGTACCAGGCACTGCAGTAGGCAATGGAGATAAGAAAATAAAGACAAAGAGTTCCTATACTCACAAAGCTTACATTTTACTAGGGTGAAACAGCATACATATAAATAAATAAATATAATGCATAAATACATAGTATGTATATAGAGATTATATAAGTATATATTAAATACACATATAATGTAAAAATATGCAATATAAAATACATTCTATTATGTAAATGATATGTAGTCATATTTATATATTATATATTATAATAATTTATGTTATATATGTATGTGTATGTTTAAAATTTATAAAGACATATATATGTCTATACAGAGTGTTCCAAGAGTTTTAATATTGTTTTAACCTATTAAGGTGTTGAAACTTAAACTGCACCTAGCCTTTTGGATACCCTGCATATGTATGCATAGAAACTTGTTTATATATATGCTACTTTACTCATGTAAAATATATGATCCTTAAGGACAAAGACAATTTTGTTTTTGTCTTCATATTGCCAATGACTAACACACAGTGCCTGGTATGTAATTGATATTCAATGAATATTTGATTAATTGAATTTTAGTGAAAGACACAGTGCCAATATATTATATTACACACATACATACAAATAAATGCAAACACATACATACATATATACATGAAAACAAAGGGTATCCCAAAAGTCAGTGCAGTTTTAAGTTTTAATAGTTTAAAACTATACTAAGATTTTTGGAACATCTTGTGTCTATATATACCATTTCAGAGATGTAACTAGCAATTAACTGAATTGTTAAAGAGCTTTTATGGCCCTCAAGCCTCTGGACCTTGAAGGTTAGGGGTTCCAAGAGGTGGAATTTAGGAAGGAAAGCATTCCTTTTATGGGTAACAAGCTATCCAAAGGCATGAGGCTGGAGATAGAATATCACATGTAGGCAGGGATGAGATCAGAGGCAGATTAGACCAGCTTTAAAGGACTCATTGTTAAATTTTGCACCTTAGGAATCAGAAATCTTTACAAATTCAAGGCTTGAGTTATGGTTTTGTTGATTGTCTAGATTTAAGAAGTTGTTAATGATGCAGATTAAACTTAAAAGTCTATGATATATACATACATACAAACATGCACACATACATACATACATAGAGATTTCAAGAGAATGAGAACACCCTACCTCCCAAGGCAGTACATTCTACTTTTAAGTAACTAATATTAAGAGGCAGCCATAGCATAGGAGGTCAACAACTGGCCTCAGAGTCAGTGAAATCCAAGTTCCCATCCTACCTCTAACAAATATTAGCCTTGTGATCCTTGAAATCTAATGATTCACTGAGTCTCTCACCTGCCCCAGGCACCTTTCTGGGTTTTGTTTGTTTGTTTGGGTTTTGTTTTTTTGTTTGTTCGTTTTTTGTGGAGCAATGAGGGTTAAGTGACTTTCCCAGGGTCACATAGCTAGTAAGTAAAAAGTGTCTGCAGCTGGATTTGAACTCAGGTCCTGCTGAATCCAGGGCTGGTGCTTTATCTACTGAGCTACCTAGCTGCCCCAGGCACCTTTCTAACATTGTAAACTACATCAGGTACCTGTCTGCATTGACAGAGGAAATTCATCACACACCAGTAAAATCTCAGCTCTAGTTAACAAGTTCTTAGGAAGATACCCCTTAAATCAAAATTCATCTCTGAGAGTTCTACTGATTGTTCATAGTTCTGCCTTTTGGAACCCAGCAGAACATGTATAAGCCCTTCTCTCTGCTAGACAACCTTTCACATACTTGAAAAGAAATATTGTGTTCTTCCATAAGTCTTTGCTTTTCCAGACTAACCATCTCAACCAGTCTTAGCATCATAAATTTAGAGCAGAAAGATACTTAAGAAACCCTCTAGTCCAAAAGTGGTAAATACGCTACCCAGGAGTCTATGGTTCAGAGCTCTCAAGTGTGAGTGATTATAATTCTTCAATAAAACATAGATAATGTTAATATGTGGTTTTCTAAGCTAATCTGTAGACCACAGGGATCCTTACATTTAATTTCATGTAAACCACCACCCTCTTCCTGTTTCTAATTGAGTTTGACACCATTGATCTTGTCCAACTCTGTCATTTTAAAGGCAAAGGAACCAAGGGCCAGAGAAGTGAAGGGACTTGTGTTATATCATAGAGATGATAATAATCAGCAGAAGGAGGATTTGAAATGAGGTCCTCTGACTCCAAACCCTCATTCTTTCCACTGTTACACATTACTTTCCTCTTGTTCATGTGGCATGATCTCAAGACCTTTCAGTATTTTGGTTTCCCTTTTCTGGGTGTTCTACAACTTAACAATATCCTTCTTAAAATATGACAGCCAGAATTGGACACAATACTACCGAAATGATCAGAACAAGGCATTCAACGTATAGTGACACTATCCCTTCTTTATTTCTAAATGCTAAAAACAGCACAAATTAGCTTCACAATGAAAAGAAGCAATTATTTTTGCTAACCCCTTGGGAAAGACTGAATTTTTAAAAAGTCACTTTCGCATGAAATCCAGATGCTAAAGTAAAGCTGAGGCTTTGCCATAGAGCTGCATAGTCCTAGAAAAGAAAACCCTCTGTGGGAAACACATGTCCCAGTATCTCAGAGCATACATTTGGAAATTAGGGAAAAGATCATTGGCAGAAATAGGAAATACTGTTTTCTCCATAGATAGTTAAAACGTATGTTGTCATTTTTTCTTTGATTAGTATGCTTAGTTGAAAAGTTTATTCTTGGTGTGGTGGTGATTTTTTTTTAATTATCTTCTCTGATGGTCAAAGTTTGGTTATCCCATTCTTCTGTCTACTGAAACCTACTATACCCCATACTCCTTCTCAGTATAGACCTTGCCTCCTATTTTACTGAGAAAAGATAAGCAATTGGTGAGAAGTTCCCCCTTGCAGCAGAGTGAAGTAGTCAGGGTCATGAAATAAGAGCTAGAGGAAAAGGGTTCACACCTGTGCCCTACCTCTGACTAACTGGATCACCTTGGATAAAGTGACTAAATCACTGAGTCTCAGTTTCCTCATCTGTGAAATGTGGTCTCTGAACTAAATGACCTCTAAAATCCTTTTCGTGTCCAATCTAAATATATGATCCTATAATGATGAACCTGTTCTCCATTATTCCACATCTTAAAAACTGTCTTCATCTTCTATTCTCTCGTCTTACTCTAGTCTTCGATAAAGATGTCTCATCTCTTTATCAAGGTTGTTGTTGTTGAGTAGTTTCAGTAATGTCTGACTCTTTGTAACCCCATTGAGGTTTTCTTGGCAAAGATACTGGAGTGGTTTGTTAGTTCATTCTCCAGCTCATTTTACAGATAAGGAAACTGAGGCATATAGTTTAAGTGATTTGTCTAGGATCCCACAACCATTAAGTGAGTGGGACTAGATTTGAATTTAGGTCTTCCTGACTTCAAACTAAGCACTCTATCCACTGTACAACCGAGATGATGCTCTTGATCTCATCAGTCCCCACCACTATGTCTTCTAGATGTTTATAGCCTTAATCATATTCTCCCTTTTTCTCGTGTTAAGTCTCTCATCTGTTGGCTCCTTCACAAACTAACTGGCCCAAATCCCACTTTTAGGTACCACTGCTAAGGATACAGGGTTGTTGATCTGTACCTCCCTCTTTTGTATACAAATATATAGCGCTATACTGGGTTTCTTGCTAGGGAAGCTTGATGACTCATTAGGGGATTTGTCTCTCCATTCTGACAATCAATAGCGTGTTCATTCCCAATCCTTGAATCCTAGGAATGATGCTAATTCCGGCAAAGTTATGGGTCTTTATAAAAGAAGAAGTTGAAAAGATATCCAATAGATAGTATGACCCAAGTATGGGACATCTCATTTATTCCTACACAGACAGCAATGTTAAATAGAAGAGAATCACTAACAGAATGATTTAAACATGATTCAGTATGTTAACTTATTACTATTAATACAGATATCCAGGAAGATGATATTTAAGTCTTGTTAGGACCCAAAAGAATTTTTGGAAGATGACTGATTGGACATGTTATATTTCACCTCCATTATTATTACCTTCTTGCCATTGTGTCAAGATAAAAGCCATTCTCTTAAGATAGTATTTTATATATATTTCCTCTTTCACAGTAAAATTCCCCCAAAGCATTGGCCATACACAGAACTTCTGTTTCTTCACCCCCAAATGTAATATAGCTTCTAGCCTCTGCTACTTGACTGAAACTGCTCCCTCCAAAGTTACATTTTAATTGCTAAATCCAATCGCCTTTTGTCAGTCTTCACCCTTTCTCAATATCTCTTCAGTGTTTGAAATGAGGGACCATCCTTTTCTCCCAGATATTCTTTCCTCCTATAACTTCCATGAGAATTCTCTCTTGATTCTCCTTTTAAATGTCTGCTTATTTCTATCAATCTCCTTTGCTGGATGGTCATCCTAATATCAGTTACGAAGTATGAAAATCTCCCAAAATTCTGCCTCTCATTAATTCTATTTAATTCTCATTAATTCCATCCTATGAGTGCAGTTACATCTCTGAAGATAACTCCAAAACATATTTATCCAATCTTAATCTCACTTCTGAACTCTGGTCCTATACTGCCAAATCACTGCTTTACTTTTGCATATGAATGTCATGTATGTATCTCAAACTCAAAATATATTCCCAAAATTCATTTTCTTTCCTATCCCTCCTCCAGATTTCTCTATTTCTATTGATGGCACCACTATCCTTCCAGTCAACCAAGTGCACAACATTAGAACCATTCTTTATTCTTTCCTTTTCCTGTCATACATTTTTATTTAGTTTCCAACTCTTACTATTCTGTTTCCCACATCTCATTTATCACTTTTCTCTTTCTCCTCACTCAGTTCACACCATTCACCCTACTCTAGTTCAGGACTTATATCTAAGACTACCATGTTTACCTCTCAAATGAGTTTCCCTACATCTCATTTCTCTTCTTTCCAATACAACTTTTTTAAAAAAAATTATTTTATTTTTACTTTATGGAATAAAACAAGAATTTCTTTAGCATAGGCTAATAAAAAGACAATTGTACATGAAACTACAAATCTATTAAATGCAAGTTGATATTCTTTTAAAATATATAATAAAGTTATCATGTACATTTCTTCTTTTCTTTTTTCCCCTTTTTTACTTTCCTACCCCCTTGCCCTAGAGATGGCTACCATTAGATGTGTGTGTATATGTCTATATGTGTGTGTATGATTGGTGTCTATATGTATGTGTGTGTATATATATATACATACATATATATATATAAATTATTCTATACATACTTCTATTTATCAGTTCTTTCTCTGGATGCAGATATCTTTCTTCTATGTCCTTTAGAGTTAATTTGGGTGTTTATAATAGTCAAAATTACTTATTCATTCAGTCATTCTTAAAATAATACCTGTTTCTACATACAATGTTTTCTTAGTTCTTCTCATTTTGCTCTTCATCATTTCATTCAAGTCTTTCCATGTTTTTCTAAGATCATTGAGCTCACTATTTCTTATAACCACAGTAGTACTCCATCACAATCATATACTACAACTTATTCAGCCATTCCCCAATTGATAGGCATCCCTGCAATTTTCAGTTCACAGTACTACCAAATTGTGTTTCCTAAAACTTGCCTTAAAAAAAAAAAAGGTAGCTCACCCATGTCTCTATTATAAAATTCCAACTTTTTATTATGGCATTTTAAGTGTCTCATAGGGCAGCTAGGTGGCTCAGTGGATAGAGCACTGGCTCTGGATTCAGGAGTACCTGAGTTCAAATCCGACCTCAGACACTTGACACTTACTAGCTGTGTGACCCTGGGCAAGTCACTTAATTCCAATTACCTCACCAAAAAAAACAGTGTCTCATAACTTGTTTCCCACCTTTCTTTCTAATCTTATTTCATATCATGGTGCTCTTCGAGAACAAAGGACAAACAACAACAACATATTAAACCCTCTCACACAGTGTTTCTATCAAAATGTTTTATTCATATAGTATTTCATCTCCTATCTCTTTGCCTTGACATGTGTCTGAAAGATATTCGTTCTTCACCTCCACCCAAAACCAAAACTAGGAATTGTTGTACTTTGAGGACATTCAGATGAGTTGAAGGTAGGGAGAAGACAGGATCCAGGAGAAAGGAGGCTGTTAATGTGCTAGGATAGTTGGGAAGTGATGGCAAGGAAATCAAGGATGCCATGTTCTGGGGCATAAGGCTGGTAAAAGAATGAGAGGCACAAAAATAAGGACCAGGGGGCCATCATAGCTATGGAGGATGTCCCCAAGATTTAAGTAGCCTGAAGAAAAGTCCTAGTCATCCCACCTGTAGTTACACCTATTGTAGGAGTTATCATGAGAACTGTTGCTAAATATTATGTCTTCCCCACCTCCACCACATACACAAACATACATGCACATGTGTACATGCATGCACACATACACCCTTATTCACTTGACTTTATAGGGCATAGAACTTTATTGTAAGGGGGACTTTCTTGTGAAGCTGGACATGTACTATGGCCTCTCACTGAGAGGCAAGTGTTTCTTGCTGGAAAGATACAGGGAACTTTTCTGATTTATCTTCAGCATTGACTCCTGATTGATGGCAAGTGAAACAAAGAAGGACTTTTGTCTGAGAAATTCCCCATCTCTGTGATATATAAGTATAAACTGAAGAAAAGGTTCCCTTTACTTTTGGATCCGTGGAACCATCTTCTCCCTTGGATTTCTAGCAATCCCCCTTTTCTGCCTCTCCTGCATCAGTGGCAAGTTAGAGAGGAAGCAAATGTCAGTGAAAGCCATTTGCTAGCCCAGGTGAGCCTTAGACTGGAATTCTTCAACCTCCTAAAATCCTGCCTTTTTCAGCTTTTCTGTTTCCTTTTTCTGAGCATAAGCCCCAACTAATGAGCCTGATAAATGGGCATTTCCATCCTTGGGGGTTTCTTCATGGAAAATGTGAAGCTTGAGAACTCTTTGAGTTTTGAGTTTGGTTTCTTACCTAAAGGTAAGGGAATAACTTCAAGTTAAAGCCATGCCTTAGGGTGGGTCAATCCCATATGCTTCAGAGCATACCTGGAACTATACTTTACTTGTGAGTTGAGGAAACATTTTTCTACTTTCCTTTTATTTATTTATCTTTACTTTTAGTTGTTTGTTTATATTGCATTACTTAGTTTGTTATAAATAGTTATGTCCATACATCCCATATCTTCCTTGTAGCATTTAATCCTTTAAAGGCAAGGATTGCTTGATTTTTGTGTGTTTATATCAAGGATGCCTACCACTCTACCTAGCATATATTAGATGCTTTAAAATATTTGTGGAATGGGGGGGGGCAGCTAGGTGGTGCAGTGGATAAAGCACTGGCCCTGGATTCAGGAGGACCTGAGTTCAAATCCAGCATCAGGCATTTGACACTAGCTGTGTGACCTTGGGCTAGTCACTTAACCCTCATTGCCCCACAAAAAAAAAATTGTGGAATGGAATTGAACATTCAGCCTTATCAATTCTCCTCTTGGAATAGCTCTTACATCTGCCCTTTCTTAACCATTACCATTGTCACTACTCTCATTTAAGCTTTCATTACTGTTTAGTGGGCAGTTGAAGTAGCCTCCTCACTGGTCTCTCTACTTCCAATTTCTCCCTACTCCACTGCTATCAGATTAATATTCTTTTTTTTTTTTTGCGGGGCAATTGAGGTTAAGTGACTTGCCCAGGGTCACACAGCTAGTAAGTTTCAAATGTCTGAGGCCGGATTTGAACTCAGGTCCTCCTGAATCCAGGGCCAGTGCTCTATCCACTGTGCCACCTAGCTGCCCCCAGATTAATATTCTTAATGCATAACCCTAATCATATCACTTCCTTGCTCAAAAACTTCAGTGGCTTTCTGTTATTTGCTAAAAAAGAAAACAAACAAACAAAAAACCATCCAAACATCATAGGCTAGAATTCAAAGCTATCACTTTTCATCCTCCACACATTTCCCATCTTCTCCTACCTTGACATAATTTCTCACAATTTCTCACATGCCTAGAATTCTCTCTGCTCTTACCATTTCTACCTGTTGAAACTTTTCTCACCCTGTAAGGCCCAACTCAAATGCTTCCACATTTATGAAGCTTTTTCCCTGATCATCCTAGCTACAAGTTATTTTTCCATCAGTAGATACTCTACCATTTTATACTCTTATATTAATCTAATTTTAATTGGATCAATTTGTTTGTACTACGCTTATTAGGTTTTAAGAAGCCAAAGGCCACATCTTCATTTGTCTTTGTATCTTCTCCACTGTGGTAAGTAACCATTTAATATATGCTTGTTTATAAAGAATCATTGTATAATATAAAACAAAAAATTGGTCTTAAGATATTAAGGATAAACAAATGAGCAAATTTTGAAAAAATACATCCACTTAATTGTTATTATTTATTTGGTGGTAAAGAGACCATGGAACTAAGCTAAGAGTAAATGTAGAAAGTTAGTTAAAAGACAACAAAGGAAACATTAGTGAAGGCAAAAAAGGGATCTCATTTTTCCAGTAATTGAAGAATTTAGAAGCCTAACATTAATTATTTGGATGAAAAATTACAATTGAGTGAGTACATAAAATATTTTATTTGATCAAATGTCAAAACCTCTGGGAAATGGAGATTTTTTTAAAAAAACTATATTATTTTACATGATCACTAACATTAAGAAAGTTTGTATTTCTTTCTTGATATTAATTCTAGTTCAAGTAGGATATTTCCCTGTAAATGAGAGATTTTAAATTCTCTAAGATTTATTTTATTTTTTTCTGTACACTCATAAAATGAGAGTAAAGCAGAACTTTGAGTACAATAATTTATGATGAAAGGGTATAATTTAAACCTCCTCATGAAGTAAACTTTAAAGCCCTAAATGAAAACCTATCTCTCTACACTTGTCATGTGGTAAGTTAAGACTTCTGCATAAGAATTTGGGAGGAGAAAAGATTGACCTTGTTTAGTTAGATTTTTATGTAGCACTTCAATTCCTCATAGGGAGTTGAAAAATAATTCCTGTCTTCAAATCAGGATATGATTTACAAAATGAAACATTTTAGGTGGAACTTCAAGCCTGACAAAATGATGAGATGATCAAGGGCCTCGTTTCTTCTACATTCCAGAGACTTCATCTTTAATTTTAGAATATTGCTCATACAGGAATAACTGCAAAGATTCCAACTTCCTCCCTATATATATATTCTTTATCATCCCTGGAGATAGTATGGCATAGCAGAAAAAGTGATAGGCTGTGAGTTAAAAGACATGGATTCTAGATCTGTCATGGCAACTGATTTGCTGGGTATTTTTAGACTTAAATTATCCTTTGTTCAGGTTTCTTCTCTGTCAAATAGGCATGAAGACAGTTAGAAAAAGTCTTAGAGGTCAAAATATAGACCAGTGGTCTCCAAGAGTTTTTGTTCCTTGAACTCCTTTCAACAACAAAAATGTGTTGTGAAACTTCTGGGTAATTCAGTATAGTACTCATAATATTCCTTTACATTTATTCATTAAGTGATTACAATAACTACAATTATAGCTTTTGCCCCCAAAAGCTCTAAATAAAAATTTATATTTTGTAATTATAAAATATCCAGAAACACACATGCCAGTTCTTACATGGGAATATTATACATAAGCATGTATATATT